>NC_082711.1:160657665-160977438 GCF_030144855.1 Hypanus sabinus | reverse complement strand
CCAACCTTGCCCAATGTGTTATCTGATAAAGGAATGAACTTTACTGAAGTTTGAGATTGGAAACTTAAATGCCAAGGTGAATGAGTAAAGTGCCCTTCCCTCCTCAAAAAGTGCCTTGTCAAACTTTACTCTGCAGGTTTCAAAAAACTGCCTGATGTCAGATCTCCCTCTGAACCTGGCAAATACGCAAGCTGCCCATGGAAGTGAGATCTTGGGGAACACAATGAACAAGCAACCTAGAGCATTTTAATTATCATCTCCCCTGTTTCTTCCAGACTGTGGGAGTAAGGATACATCACCACCTTGCATAACAAGTTTCATCAAATCCAAGGTTTACATTTCTCACGCTTGCAGTTGGAGATAAATTTCAAAGTCATTTTTCATATACGTTTTTATATCAAAGCTATTGTTATATTGACTTCATTCACAAGAAGCATAACAAGTCACATTATATTTTTACTTTATGTTGTGAACAAGGACACACTCAGAAATAAGTACTATGATGACACAGTAATCGAAGATCGGAGGGAACATGTCAACCATAAAATGAACTGGTTTAGATGATGGTGGGACAGTGAGGATAGAGGCTACTTTAGGACCTCATCACCTCATCTCTTACCACCATTCAGGACCCCAAACAGTCCTTCCAGGTGAGGCAACACTTCACTTGTGAGTCTGTTGGGGTAAGCTATTGCATTCAGTGCTCCCGGTGCAGCCTACTCTACATCGGTGAGACCCGATGCAGATCGGGGGATTGCTTTGTTGAGCACCTACGCTCCGTCCGCCGCAACAGACAGGATCTCTTGGCTGCCACTCACTTCAACTCTCCCTCTCATTCCCATTCGGATATGTCCATACATGGACATATAATGTCTACATATAATCCCTACTGCCATAATGAGGCCAAACTTTGGTTGGAGGAACAACATCTCATATACCGTCTGGGTAGTCTCCAGCCCCTTGGTATGAACATCGAATTCTCCAACTTCCGGTAATTCCCTCCCTCTCCCTTCCACATCCCACCTCTGCTCTGTCTCCTCTTCTAGCTGCCTATCACCTCTCATAACTCTGCCTTCTTCTACTACCCAAAGTGCTTTCCCCTTAGATTCCTTCTTCACCTCTCCTGCCTATCCCCTCCCTGCTTTCCCTCCCCCACCCCTTGATCTTTCCTCTGATTGGTTTTCCACCCTCCCCCCACCTTCTTTATAGGGCCCCTGCCCCCTCCTTCTTTCGTCCTGATGAAGGGTTTCGACCCGAAACGTTGACTGCTTCTTTCAACGAATGCTGCCCGACCTGCTGAGTTCATCCAGCTTTTTTATACGTCTTGGCTACTTTAGGATGTTTTTTGGTTTCTTGAGGAGCAATCCTGAATTTTATTCCAATAGCCCCTCTCATAGAGACATTAAAAATATAATGGAGGATATACATCTCAATGACATTCCTGATCCTAGTTCCTATTCCCAGCAACTTGGACTTGGCAGGGAATTACAATGGTTTCCTTGTACATGGCCCAATAATCATCAGAGTGTCACCTCCACATAAAAGATTGACTCTTCTGTCTAGCTGCTAGAAAGAGCATGTTTAATGTTGGAACACAATTGAAGACAGCGTGACCAAAGGACAAATTGGGCTATTGTATTTCAGATGCCCACCTGATGCAGAGTACTAAGTATTTCTCCCCTTTGCTCAGCCCATTCTGCTTACATTGTTTTAACCTAAAAATTTAAACTACTTTCTAAAAATGTATTTGATATCAAATAGTTGATTCATTTATTCAATCAAAGCATATCAAATCATCAATAAGCTCTGTGAGTCTGAATGGTAGCCAACTTTAAAATATGAACTACTAGACAAAGACTGCTTCTTAGCGAAACAGACAGCAGATTCAGTTTCCAAATTAAGTGATGTTATGAAATGAGAGAGGGTGATAATGGTGGAAAATGGGTCTTCGACATGATTTCCTGGGTGTTTTTCTTAAAATTCATATCTATCATTGCTGTTTGCCAGAGAAATATGTCTATTTGGTTCAAAATATAGCCTCAAGAATCAAAATGTGAGTCTATATGTATTAAATTTGAGTCAGACTCTAAGCTAAGGCTCTGTCTGCTCTCTCGGGTGGACAGATAAGATCCCACAGCAATAAAGCACAGGCAACCTACCCATAGAGTCTTGGCCAGTTCTTCAATCAGTTGCACTAACACTGATTATTTAGTCATTATCTTGTTGTTAGTGAGGCTTCGCTTTGCACAGACTGCCTGCCAAGTTTTCAACAGCGACTATACTGCAGAAATATTTCATTAGCAATAAAGCATGGTGAGGTTGGGAAAGGCAGAAAATAATTACAATTCCTTCTTCCTCAGAAGAAAATAGTACCTCCATGAATCACTATTTTAAATTTTAAGTTTTCCCTAGTGCTCAAATTGAATAAATATTTCATTGTTCTACAATATCTTGCTTGTGGCACTTGATATGCTGTAAAAATGAAGTGCAGCCATTGAATCAATGCTAGCAAGCATCACCATGCTGCTATGCAATGGCAATGGTATCAGTAGAAACAACTGATGAGACGGTACTATTTTACAAAACATTCTTCAGAACATCTTTGGAACTCTGAAACTAAATCAGTCTTCTTATTCACCTACTTCCAATTTGTTTTCAGTATATATTTCAAAGGACAACAAAGATAATTATCAGATGTGATGCTAAAATTGTATTATTACACAGTCTTAGCAAACATTAAGATTACTAGTTCAGGGGAATAATAAGAAGGGAAGAGAGATTTTAGTAGTGCTGTTAGAAATGTAATCATTAGAATCAAATTCTAATGGGCATAATACTGATCCATGGGTAAAAGCAGATATCTATAGTGTAAGTGATACACAGGTTCAAACGAATACTTGCAGTGGCCAGTTTATTAAGTACCCCCTGTACCTAATAAACTGTCCATAGCCTTCTGCCGCTGTATCCCATCCACTTCCAAGTTTCAACATGTCATGGATTCAGAGATACTCTTCTGCACACCACTATTGTTATACTTGGTTATTTGAGTTAAAGTCACCTTCCTGTCAACTTGACCAGTCTGGCCATTCTCCTCCGACTTCTCTCATTAACAATGCATTTTCACCCACAGAACTGCCACTCTCTGGATTTTTTCTTTGGTTTTTGCAACATTCTCTGTAAGCCCTAGGGACCATTGTGCATGAAAATCCCAGGAGATCAGCAGTTTCTGAGATCCTCAAACCATCCCATCTAGCACCAACGGTGAAAGTCACTTAGATTTCTTTCCCATTGTGATGTTTGGTCTAAACAACATCAATCTCTTGACCATGTCTGCATGCTTTTATGCATTCAGTTGCATAATGAGCAGTTGTACCTAATAAAGTGGCCACTGAGTGTAAGTTCAAATCTGTGGCTCAAATAATTATACTTTAGACAAATATGTGAGGCACAAAGGGCAAAATGAAAATAAATACAGGGACAATTCAATATAGAAGGTAAAACAAGGTCAATATAATTGAGAACAACATTGTACTTGATGAGATGAGCCATATTTTGTTCCGATCCAAGAGGTATTTCAATTGAAGTCCAACATATGGATATGGAAGTCAAAAGCAAAAATGTTCCCTTCAGTAGTGTCTGCATTAGAAATAAGAGTGTAGACATCATGGGTATTTAAAATAATTACTATGCACCAATATTTGTATAAAATGATCTTTAAAGAATTCATTGAGAGTTCAGCATAACTATTATTTCCCAAAGTTTGATTGATTCAGGATTGGTTTCTTTATTTTAGAAAACAATCCCACTTTCTAAGGAAGGTAACAAGGAATTGCCACTCAGCTCATTTGTTGTCAGGAATTCACTCATGGGTATAATTAAGGACAGATTGACTGCTGGACCTGAAAACCTCCGAAAGATCATACAGAGCCAGAAATGATTTGTACAGTGTAGTTGTGTCTGATGGGTTTGATGGAATTGTTTAAAGATTGGCCAGAACATGTTTTTAAAATCAATGTTGTTTTTATAGGGGGTATTTCATAAAGCTCCTCAGTTACAGTTGAAGTCTATAGACACTATGTAAATTATTGTCCTGACCAAAAAATTGGTCGAACAGTCTGAGACTGAGATCAGGAATAAAGAGCAACTAATCAAACAGGTTGAGTGCAACCACTTCTGCATCAGAAGGGGCCATAATCATTCATCATTAATAAACATCTTGAATGGCAGGACTGAAAGGTGCATGTACCCAGGTGTGCCAATGGCACAAAGGTAGATTGCATTTTAAGCATAGTGGGCAAAAGCAATCTATTATAAAGATATTGATAAATTCGTTCAATTGGGCAAAACTATGGCAAATGAATTTCAATTTGGGATGTACAAAACAATTAATTTTTGATTCAAAAACTGAAAAGAACACTTTCTAAACTGGAAATGTGATGGAAACAGTGCAAGTCAAAAGATACATTGGGATCTTAGTACATCATGGGATTCACGATCCACCTGAAGGACAAATTCTGAAAATTATCTGAAACACCACAACAGACATTAGTTATGTAATACAGTCTTGAGTACAGCCACTTTGGGATAATACTCTAGTGGCCATTTTATTAGGTACACCTGCTTGTTAACGCAAGTATCTCATCAGACAATCATGTAGCATAGACTCAATGCATAAAAGCATGCAAACATGGTCAAGGGGTTCAGTTGTTGTTCAGACCAAACATCAGAATGGGGAAGAAATGTGATCTAAGTGACTGACTATGGAATGATTGTTTGAGCCAGATAAGGTGCTTTGAATATCTCAGAAACTGATCACCTGGGATTTTCATACACAACTATCTCTATGGTTTACAGAAATTGGTATGAAAAACGAAAAACAAGTAAGTTATCCGAGGAGCAGAAATTCTGTCAGCAAAAATGCCTTGCTCATGAGAGAGGTCAGAGGAGAATGGCCAGACTGGTCCAAGCTTCTCAGATAACCACATGTTACAGATCCGCAACAGTGGTGTGCAGAAGTGCATCTCTGAATGCACAACATGTTGAACCTTGAAGCAGATGGGCTGCAGGTGCTTTATCTAATAGGTGTGCCTAATAAAATGGCCACTGTGTGTACACTGACCTTGAGGAAGAGAAGATTTACCAGAAAGATACCTGAATTCTAAGAACTAAATTATGAGGGAAGGTTACACAAATCAACATCCTCTTCTCTAATCAAAAACGGTGTTTCAATTATATGTTCATGACATTAAGGAAATGATAACATTGAAGAGAGAAACACTCTCATGTTTAGAAAGTTGAGGGTGAGGAGCCATGGCCTACAAATTAGACCCTTGCCTTTCAGGAATTGGCATGAAACATAGACATATGTAAGTTTGGAACTCCTGCAAAAGGCATGTAATGCTTTTTAGTTGTTAATTCTGTTGCCGTAAATATTTATTTCTAACCATGTTGGATATACAAAGTTAGGCTATGATCTGGCTAAATGGAGGAACAAGGTCAGAATAAACAACTGCTACTCCTACTCTACTGGAAAGAAGCAATTAATTTTTTTTCCCAATCATCCTTGTGGACTAATATAAATAAAAGGACTGTATTTGCATATTAATTGCAGCTTTAATACAGCATATTGAAAAAAAGGAATTGCATTGTTTTTGAAGAAGTAATAAGGCAGAATGCAGTTCAAAACTTGAAATCAGCAATGATCCAAATGCCAACATTTTGTGCGCTGATTTTAGTCATAGATGGAATTTAAAGTTCTTTGATGAAGGCTTCAAAAGAGTCCAAACCACCAGTACCTGGCTTTAGAGAGTAATTTTTACATTAATATTTATAAGGGATTATTCTTGCTTTTGCAATTCAAAGAAATGTAGATTCTTAGAATCACAAAGCAACACAGATGTCTACTTATTTTTAAAAGTCATTCCGGCTACTTATAGTTAAGGAAATGGATACGTTACTGTGTACATGCAGTATTCAATAACAGCAGGCTTGGGATCCAAACCGGGAAACTCTTTAGATAAGAAGTCACTTAAAAGGTTCACATCCTGGGAAGGCAGTCGAAAAGTGATGTCACGTTCATCTGGGTCAGCATCATTTCCATTATGGTAGCATACCTGAAAAGGAGGATTTTTTTTTAATAGTCAAGGTTATCTGAAATACTTAATTAGCCTTTGATAAGAACGTGCGTGTGTACAGAGTATATTCCTCATTTTCTCTTTCAAGCCAAACCACCATGATGCCACTTCTTTGGACTAATCATTGCTCTAAGTCACACGTAGTGTAAATAAGGTACAGTTAATAGCTACACCATCTGAATTCCCTCCGGGCTCTTCAAGCTAACAGATGGCAGCAATTTTTATCCCATGAATGATTGCTGCGCTCATGTGTCTGGCCTAGGAATGAGACAATGGCATTCTCATTCTCTGTGCAATCCTGTTTACCGTCAGGAATGATGTCTTCCGAAAGACAGTAAAAACACAGCTCCACATCAAAAATATGTACAATTATCAAGGAGACACTCAAGATCCAATTGCAGTCCTCCACCCAAAACAATTTGATGGGAGAAGCTATCCATACTGGACTCTCAACTTGTTAAAACTAATGTCACTTAGTGGTTCTTTTGACAGATAGCTGCACAACGAGCGAGCTCAGCTGTCAGATATGAGCAAGGTGAGAAGTCTCACCCAACAACCAGGCTGTAAAAGAACTTCACTCAATCACTGTCGCTGTGGAGACTCCAGCTCATTACCACAGATGCAGAAAACGAATCAGATTCAGGCTGCTATATGTACGGGCAATTTTTCCTGAAACAGGAAGTTTACTGGGAATGTATCCAACCATAGCAGAAGTGGAGCTGCTTTGTATTTTGGCTAAATACAGTATTTGAACATTCCTCTGTCATACAGAAATAGTTACTGCAACGAATTCCAGCAGCAAGGGCAAATGTTCAAGTCGATTTTGATTGTTGG
The DNA here is from genome assembly GCF_030144855.1 of Hypanus sabinus. Lineage (NCBI taxonomy): Eukaryota > Metazoa > Chordata > Chondrichthyes > Myliobatiformes > Dasyatidae > Hypanus > Hypanus sabinus. The sequence goes on along the minus strand of NC_082711.1, from coordinate 160,970,470 downwards.
TGTAAAATGATGTAATGTGTGATAATCAAAGCGACAGAGCTATTAACTCTTCACATACCAGAAGTTTCAAGCATTCGCAGAATTTATTTTTGAATTAATAATTCTACCTTCCTCATGAAACAGGTTTAGATACCCTTTCATCTTGGGTGCTTCATTGCCAAGTTGCCTCTGTCTATTTTTAGCCTGTGAATTATGTAAAAACATTTATTTTTTACAAGCTATGTGTGAGTATTGAAATGGTTTATAAAGAATGAATGCCTTGGCATGCTTCTTGCAGTCAAGGTGGTATTTCATTGAACATTTCCTTACCAATATTATACACAGCAAATCTTCTCCAACAAGCCTTAATTCCAACCTCAGAGAAAAGTGTAGAACGCTAACACTTTTATTTCCCACACCAATTACATTTATTGCTTTTCTGAGTAAAACAGTCAATTTGGTGTCTCACTGTGGAGAAGAAATCTGTAGTCTGGGTCAACCCCAGCAATGAAATGAGTTGGGGCTTCCCACCCCATTTACATTCAGGATCCTTTCAGCTCGCAGAATGTGAATCTTCCATCTTATTCATCAGGAATGGATTTAAATATTAATCTCAGAAGAAAGTGTGTTCAAAGCCACTGCCATTAACTCTCTAACGTCCAATGACAATTCATAAATATTTCAAACATGCTTGCGTAACATGCTCAACTTGTGCTGGCACTATCACAGCGACAATGGCCAGGGTTTAATTCCGCCACTGTCTGCAAGGAGTTCCCACGTACTCCCTGTGACCATGTGGGTATCCTACAGGTACCTCAGTGTCCTCCCACATTCCAAGGACGTACGGTTTGGTAGGCTAATTGGTCAAATGGGTGTAATTGAGCAGTGCAGGCTCATTGGGCCAGAAGGGCCTGTTACTGTGCTGTATCTCTAAACAAGTTAATAAAATGCTCATACACACAACTACACATTTGATTTCTTGGGGGATTGCATACAGACACCCAAACCAGAAGTCAGTACTGTTTTGCAAAGCTGAGGTCAACTGAGATCCTGTTTTCAATAGTAACTTTCTTCTAGTTATCGGAATACTTACTTTTAAACATTTACGGCTAGATTGCAATTTAAAAATCAGAGGAAAGCTGGCTGGGGTGAAAAATTCATCAGCAGCAGCATTAGGTGATGCAAAATCAAGTTGCTACAGCACCTCTCTAGTAACAGATGTACTGAAGCATGAGAGGATCATCGGGGTCTACCATTTCCATTATAAACATGGCCTGAAGAACTGACTGTAGAAAAGCAGTACTGGCAACAATGTGTCATAAGTAATAATTTTGTAAACAACCAAAGATTTTTATTTCTCCCTTTACATGACATACATGATAAGGAAATTAAGTATTGGCAATATAAAAGCTGGATTTTGTTTTTATTTAGTGTGTGTGCACAGATGTGTGCAGGTAGGTGTGAGTGTGCACACACGTGTTTAGTGAATCTCCACATATAATTTTTCAAAAATTATCTAATTTTACTGTATAGGGCACTGATATCATACGGCTATGACCATCTGGAAGGACAAGAACAGCAGATACCTGGGAACACCACCACTTGAAAATCCCTCTCCAAGTCACTCACCATCCTGACTTGGAAACATATCGCTGTTCCTTCATTGTCACTGGGTCTAAATCCTGGAATTCCCTCCCTAACCACACTGTGGGTGTACCCACACCTCAGGGACTGCAGCGGTTCAAGAAGGCAGCTCATCACCACCTTCTCAAGAGCAATAAGGAATGCGCAATAAATGCTGGCGCCACCCACATCCTGTAAATGAATAAATTCAAAAAATCTTTCTTCCTTAATATCTACACAATTATATTTAGAGAAAGCTTCAATGTATATTCTTTAAAACAAACAAAAACATGAGGAGCATAAGCTGAACATTGGATAGCAATATTCAGTGGAATTATCCTTCCAGCTCTAGATGGTTATACAGGAAGTGGGCGGCATGGTAGCGTAGTGGTTAGTACAACACTTTGCAGTTCAGGTTCAATTCCCGCTTCTGTCCTGAAAGGAGTTTGTACGTTCTCTCTGTGACCATGTGGGTTTCCCCCGAGTGCTCTGGTTTCCTTCCACAGCCCAAAGACATACTGGTTGGTAGGTTAATCAGTCATTGTAAATTGTCCCATAATTAGGCTAGGATTAAATCAGGGGATTGCTGGTCAGTGTGGCTTGAAGGGCTATTCCACATTGTATGTTATTTTAATAAATAAAAAAAAAGACATCTCATTCAAAGATAAGTGTATAACCTTAGACGATCAGTAGCAAGAACCTCGGATTGTTCCATCTCACATTACCACAATTAAAGACAGTTTACAATTCACAGGCAATGAGTAGTCTGTTAAATATCACCACAGGTGATTTAGCTGAGATACTTTCACCTCGGACACTGACGGTTGAGGCCAAGATGTTAACAGTAAAGATATAATGGCACAGCATGGGTGAGGTAGCCAGTCAGGAAATGATTGTGTGTTCATATTGTGCAAAACGGGACTAAGGAGCAGGAGGTCTGAACATCCAAACTGGTTGCACTCTGAAGAACAGACTTAGTTGAACTGAAGTCGAAGGAGGCGTTAATGTAGTCAGTCATTTCAAAGCATGTTCTGCCCAATCTATCAGACAGAGCACTACAGTGCCAGGCAAACATCTTACTTAAGACACTCTAGATTTGTTTTTTCATGGTTTCAGATGGTATAGCATCCACCTTACCCTGATCTCAACATCTGGGATTACCTGGAGAGACAGAAGCAAGCAAAGAAGAAGAACTATGGCAAGTACTTTAGTTTAGTTAAGTATTTGTAATAAAAGTATAGCTTAATAATCTGTAACACCGTTGAGTGTATTCAGAATATTTGTAGAGGGATTAACACTCAAGTTGAACTAAGTTGTCTGGTGGTGGTGGGATCTTAGTCATCTGTCCAATTTTAAACTGTACGGCCAAACATATATAAAAAGACAATAAAATGGGGGAAAAAAATCACTTTTTATGTGACATGAACTATTACTCTCAGACTCAAGAAAAACCAATAAAACAGTTTAAGTCTAGGGTGAAATTCTATTTCTGTCAAGTACATATTCATCTGTTCTCCATTATAAAGTCAGATGCCAAATAGTAGTCATATCTCCACATTCATCAATCCATTTAGATTTGTGTGTGATTAAGCACTATGTTCATATCTATATAGTACTTGTTTCTACTCTTTGCAGACATGCCATTTTTTTCTCTACCGAGGATTTATCAGCTATTTCAGATCTACAGTCAGAGCTGTAATTTCAATGGGCTTCACAGCAAAATAAAGAACAATCACCATGTACTAACCTTCATAAGTCCTGGGTATTCATTAGAAGGAAGTCCATAGAAATGATGTTGAAATGAACTGTTGATCATCCTTAAAAAGCACGGAAACCCTTTGGAAATTCCATATGTTCCAGGGACTTTCTCCTTCCAGTAGCAAACAACAATCCTCAGGGTCTAGCAAGATTACAAACATGGTAAATGAGATGGTAAACTCTCAAATGAAACACATGATTTTGCTGCACAACAACATATTCATGAGAGATCAGACAGAAACACAGGGTAATACAGAAGCTAGGGAGCAAGTGTGTGCACATGCGAACATCTGAGGTCTTCCCAGCCCATCCACTTCAATGTTTGATGTGTTGTAGATTCAGAGATGCTCTTCTTCTTCTCACTTTCAGCTTGAACCAATGTAGCCATTTTCATCTGAACTCTTTTGATTAACAAGGCATTCTCACAACAGAACAGCCACTCATTAGATGTTTTCTATTTCTTGCACCATTCTCTGTAAACTCTAGAGACTGCTGTGCATGAAAATCCCAGGAGATCTGCAGTTTCTGAAATACTCAATGCATCCCATCTAGCACCAATAATCATTCCATGGTAAACATCACTGAGATCACATTCTTTCCCCATTCTGATGTTTAGTCTGAATGACAACTGAACCTCTTGACCATGTGCGCATGTTTTCGTGCACTGATTGCTGCCTCATGATTGACTGATCAGTTATTTGCATTCATGAGGTGTACAGGTGTGGCAGAGAACACTTGGTAAACACACTCCTTACACACACACACAAGCATTGCTTGTCATTCTGCTGTTGTTTGCTGAGTGCATGCACTTCAATCTCTTCCCTGGTATGTTCTTATAATGGATCCTAAACTGAGTTGATGCGCTGGGGTGGGCTTTATGGTGGCTTTTCCACCATGAACGGCAGAATATTCCATTTCTTTAGTAATGCATACATGTTGCTGTGGTGATATGATGTGTAAGAACGTGATTGGAGAGAGTTCTGAGCAAGTGCAGAAATGATAGAAAGATTGAGAAAAACATGACATTGTAAGCACGTTTTGGCTGTTGTTAAATAAAATTCTATTCTTCCAAAAGATGTTTCTTTATTAGTAACCCACGGTATACATAAATATAAAGAACACAACATGGTGTCAGAAGTTGGTCTGGAAGAATAAAATGTTTCCTAACACGCAGAATCGAAGATAATTTTCTGAAAGAAGAGTTCGAACTTGTTTGGTGTTGCTAACAGTTTTACAATGGAAGGTATGCAGCCTTCACTGACACTTCAATTGTCTGGGAATGTAGCTGAGAACTGGAGAAAATTTAAGCAACGTTTTGAATTGTATTTATTGGCGATCGATGCGGATAAAAAAAACGGGAAAAAACGAAAGTTGCGCTTCTACTCCACAATAGGTGATGATGCAATTGAGGTATACAATCATTTTATTTTTCAAAATGGAGATCATTTAAGGTTAAAAATCAATAATGGACAAATTTGAAGCATTTTGTATACTGAAGCATAATGTGGCGTATGAGTGGCACAGATTCTTTACGTGTATGCAGACAGCTGGTGAAACTATTGATCAATATGCTATTAAGTTGAGACACTGGAGGAAAACATGTGAGTTTCGAAAACTGACAGACTGTCTCATTAAAGACAGAATTGTTTGTGGCATTCTGGATAATGGTCTGACAGAAAGACTTAAGAGAACAAGACTTAGACTTGGAAAAAGCTTTGATGCTCGCAAAGCTTTGGAAACCGTGACATCACAGGCTAAAGAACTTTTCATTGAGAGCTGCAACGTAGACCAGTGCAGACGTATTAGAAAAAAATAATAAAACAACAACAAAACCAACAGTGAGCAAGACATCATCTGAGAGAAAAAAGTTATGTGATCGCTGTGGGCGGCAGCATCTGCCAGAACTGTGTCCAGTGTATGGGAAAATGTGCAACGACTGTGGTAAGAGTAATAATGTTTCATGCTGTTGCAGAAGAAGAAAGGAAATAAAACACGTAAATACAGTGCTTGAAAATGAATGTAAGGAGTTTTATATTGTTGTGCTTTGTGAAAACAAACAATGTAAGGACGACTGGACTATTCCACTGCAAGTGAACCAAAACATTATTCTGTTTAAACTGGATACTGGAGCATAAGTATCTGTTTTTGCAGAATCTGAGTTTAAGACCAAAGTTACGTAAGACAAATATAAAAATGACTGGGTGTTCAGGTGCAGACATTTCAGTTAAAGGAAGATGTGTGGCAAAAGTATCACACAGAAGTATTGTTCACATGCTTTCATTTGTGGTGGTGCCAAAAAATGTATAGTCAGTACTGGTTTATATGCCTATGAGAGACTGAATTTGGTGAAAAGAGTCTTAGTCCTGGACAGTGACACAGAGTCAGAACACAGTGACTTGGTGAAAGAGTATGAGGACTTGTTCAAAGGGCTTGGTTGTCTTCCAGGAAAGCACACGATTAAAATCAACAATACAGTGCCACCCGTAGTACATCCATGTAGAAAAGTGCCTTTTGCATTACGTCATCATCTGAAAACAGAACTTGACAGAATGGAACAGCTGCAAGTCATAAAAAAACTGATGAGTCAACTGAATGGGTCGATTCGCTTGTCAATGTTGATAAGAAAAATGGAAAACTGAGGATTTGCTTAGATCCAAGAGACTTGAATCCAGCCATTAATAGAGAGCATTTCAAATTGCCTACTCATGAAGAAATTATGTCACAGTTTGCTAATGCAAAGTACTTTAGTAAATTAGATGCATCCTCTGGATTCTGGCAACTTAAATTAGATGAACCGAGTTCAAAGTTTTGTACCTTTAACACTCCTTTTGCCTGATATTTTTTCTTTGGCTTCTGTTTGGAATTGCATCAGCTCCTGAAGTGTACCATAAAACCATTCACATGCTACCTGCTCACATTGAGGGTGTGGATACTTCCATGGACGATATTATTGTTTGTGAATCATCTAAACAAGAGCATGACGCCAGACTCAGACAAGCCTTAAAAGCAATACGCAAGGCAAACCTGAAGTTGAATAAAGACAAAGGTCAGCTAGGAGTGACTGAAATTACCTTTGTGGGTGATATCATCAGCAATGAGGGTATGCGTCCTGATCCATTGAAGGTTTCTGATATTGTTAACATGGCAAGACCGCAATGTAAAAAGGAATTTCTAAGGTTCATGGGAATGGTCAACTACATTGGAAAATTCACACACAATCTTTTGGAACAGCTTGCTCCATTGAGGCAGCTAACAGAAAAGAAAAACGAATGGAGCTGGAATCATGAACAGGAGAGGGCATGGCAAAATCTCAAGAAAGTGCTCACTAAAGAACCTGTGTTGAAATTCTATGATGCTGAGAGACCATCAAAATCTCATGTGATGCATCTCAAGCAGGCTTAGGGGCAATATTACTCCAGAAACATGATAAGGAATGGCTACCAGTGACATATGCATCTCGTTCATCATCTGACCCAGAAACAAGCAAAGCCCAAATTGAAAAAGAATTGCTCAGCATTAATGTTTGCTCGTGAGAGATTTCATCAGTTTGTGTCAGGGCAGTCTATTAATGTTGAAACTGATCATAAGCCTCTGATTGCATTGTTTAACAAACCTTTAAGCGACTGACCTTTGCGAATTCAGCGAATGATGATCAAATTACAATGACATGCACTGAGTGTGTCATACACACCTGGAAAATTCATGTACACAGCTGACACACTTTCCAGAGCTGTGGATCCAACAACAAAAGACAGTCACAGGGACGCTGTTGATGTTCAGGCATTTGTTGATATGATCACAGAAACTGTACCTGTTGCTCCTGAAAAATTGGAACTGCAGCGTCTTGAGACAAAGAAAGACAAAATTCTCACTCAGGTAATACAAGTGATGGTGGATGGATGGCCAGATAATAAGCATGACTGTACCTCAGAAGTACAAGAATATTGGAACCACAGATCAGAACTTTCAGTTGTGTATGGGATATTGTACAAAGGTAGCAGAATTGTGATTCCTAAAAGTCTCCGAAAAGAAATGCTTGGGAAAATTCACGAAGGCCACCTAGGTATTGAAAATGTTAGAGAAGGGCACGGGAAGTGATGTTTTGGCCCAGGATGAAGCAAGAAATTGCAGAATTGGTGTCTTCTTGTCAAATATACCTTAAGTACCAACCTAGCAACCCTAAGGAGCCACTGCATCCACATCCTAGTCCTCAGAGACCTTATCAGACGGTAGATGTTGATCTGTTTGTAACTGACAACAAAGATTATCTATTAATAACAGATTACTACTCATTGTATCCTGAAGTGTGTGGTCTGAGCAGAATCACGGCAGAGAATGTAATTACATGCATGAAATTAGTTTTTTTCAGACATGGTGTACCTGATGAAGTTTTCACAGACAATGGTCCATAATTCAATGGTGAATGTATGAGACATTTTGCTCATGAATGGGGCTTTGTTTATACACATCTAGTCCATTTTTCCCTCAGTCCAATGGATTAGTTGAAAAGTCGTTAGGAATTATCAAGAAACTGATGCATAAAGCAAAATATAGTGGACATGATTTTTATAAAGCTTCGTTAGCGTATCACAGTACTCCACTTGAATGTAGATTTTCACCTGTTCAGCTCTTGATGGGACACTGTTTGAGATCCAATCTGCCAATAGATGAGAGCCTTCTGAGAACAGAGGGAGGTGAACAAGTGAAAAGGTGGAAAGATGAACACAAAGCAAAGCAGAAAACATACTTTGACAGATGTTCTCATCCATTCCCTGAACTGCACCAAGGAGATGAAGTGAGGATACAGGACAAAATGAACACGTGGACACAGAAAGCTACAGTACTTGAAGAAGGACGACCCAGATCATACATGGTTCAAACAGAAGAAGGAGCAGTGTTAAGAAGAAATTGCAAAGACCTCAAAAAACAGCCAACTTCAGAGTTTCAGTTAACTGATGCAGACCAGACAAATCATGGAAATAACAATGAAACACAAGAACTATGTGAACCACTTGGGTCTACTCGTGTTTGTAAACCCCCAGAGAGAATGATAGAGACATGATAAATTATGCAGTTGCTCTGGCCAATGTTGTTAATTGTTTTTTCTTTTTAAGGAAAGGAAGATGTGGTGATATAACGTGTAAGAACATGATTGGAGAGAGTCCTGAGCACACGCAGGAATGATAGAAAGATCAAGAACAAATATGGCATTGTAAGCACGTCGTGGTTGTTATTAAATAGAAGTTCTATTCTTCCAGAAGATGTTTTTTTATTAGTAACCCACGGTACTTATAAATATAAAGAACACAACAGTTGCTTTTATATTGTATGTAAGGTAGATACTTCTATTTTGTAATATGATTGTAACTACATTGTGGGGAGTGTCACATTCTAACTCATGTGTAACTCTTAAGTGAACTTTGTTAGTAATTAAAGTTGGTATGTCTGCATGTGTAAATCATTACCCTTAGTGAGAAAGAGAGAGATAGGGGCTGCCAGGAGTTCATATTTGACTTACAAAGTTTGCAAAGTCTGCAGTTAATATTATGTTTTCTGGTAAATACCTTTTTGTAAATATTGGCAGCTTTCTTTTCACTGTTTTCACTGATTTCTGCAAGTTTGATTTTTGACACACCTATTAAACACCCTTGCACCAAGTGCTAAATGACTCCAACCATTTTTCCTTTGGTCATAATCCATGTACCTAACAACAGGCGAATCTAATAAAGTACATGTGAAAGTCAAAAGCATTCTATAACGTGGCAGCCCTGCCAGATTTGTTACACAACATGCCGTAAAAGCACAAATATGCACATCTCTGGTAAGCATAGATTGCCTGGTCGGAATGGCTGAACCGAAACAATCTCTCTGAAAATTACCGTGCTTTGAGTAAAATGAAACACTCTGAAGTGTCACTGCAATGAAACCAAGATGAATGGTTACAAGCAGACATTGTCTTGTTCCTCTGCATTTGCAGTATCCCTGTTTTAACGACTAATGACCACAACTCCCCACTGACACTGTTGCAATTCCTTTGTCAAGGAGAAGGGTGAAACATTCCATACCGAAGCATTTTTTTTAAACAATCATTGCAGATGGAACTCTCGCCACAGTTCTCATGGTCTCAACACACAATAAGAACCGACAGCCAGTGATGCTGAACTTCCATCCCATCTTATCTTCCTTTATCTTTTCCATTGCTGGAAAGCTGCACATCCCTAAACTAAATCTTGCATTTTTTTAACTGTAGCAAACTTAGGCACAGTACCCATGAACTAAATGTAAAGAAATGTGATTTGCACTTTGTTAGATTTCCAGGGAAACATAAAATATGAAAGCAAGAATGTAATGCTGAGCCTTTATAAAGCATTGGTCAGACTGTTTTTGGAGTACTCTGAGCAGTTTTGGGCCCCTTTTCTAAGAAAGGATGTGCTGGCATTGGAGAGGGTCCAGAGGAGGTTCACGAAAATGATCCCAAGACTGAAAGTGTTAATGTATGAGGAATGCTCGATGGCTCTGTGCCTGTATTCACTGCAGTTTAATCAAAAAGAAAAGAATCTTATTGGAAAGCATAAACAAAGTGGACATGGAGAGGATTTTTCCTATAGCTCAGCCTCAGAATATGGAGACAGAGATAAGGAAGAATTTCTTGTGCCAGAGGGTAGTGAAACTACGGAATTCATGGCCATTAGTGTCTGTGGAGGCCAAGTCATTAAGTATACCTAAAGTGCAGATTGATAGGTTCTTGATTATGGGAGAAGGCAGCAGAGAATAGGGTTGAATGGATTATAAATCAGCCATGATAGAATGGCAGAGCAGAGTCTATGAACCAAATGGCCAACTTCTGCTCCTATGCCATATGGGAGTTTTCCAATTTAAAATTATGCAGTGAGAGGTCCTGTCAATAACATAAGAAATTGGAGCAGATTTCTGATCCACCATTGAGGAAGATCATTGCACCATTATCCTGTACTTTCTCCATAATCCTTGAGAACATAAACAATGAGGAACTTAAAAGCTGTGAAATAAGCTAAGAGCTGCAGCAAATTCCTCTTGAATAAATGGACAGCCAATTAAAATTATGCTCGCTACTCAGACAGCATGGGCGGTCCTTCCACATAACTAACAGCTAAGGCAACAACTCTATTTTGTACGATTGTCCTTGTCTTCCAAACCTAAATGCATCTGGTGATCACCTAAAGCTAAGGGGAAGATCAGTATTAGTACCGTGGATTAAAAATGTAGTTAATTTTCTCCTCAGGTGCTATGCATGAAATTAGATTATCCCGTACAGGCAGGACTTACTGTTGGAAAATATCTCATTCTGAGACATCTCGCATCTCCTTGCAGAAACCTTCTACTCAGACTAGGGGAAAAGTGTTTTATATTCCTTTGTGATTAATGATGTCAAAACTTTGCCCAAGATGGCAGAAGGGCTGAAGGATCTGTTCCATTTTGTGACTTGTTTTGAAGAGCCACGGTGAGAGTTTTTAAGCTATCGGTATCTTTGAGTGGATGCAGATGAGACAAGGTTATATCATGATTTAAGTTGCTTCAAAAACAAAGAACGAACCTCATCTCAACTGTGTATTGTATAATCTCAGCGGCCACTTTATTAGGCAACCCTGTACACCAGCTCATTAATGCAAATAACGAATCAGACAATCATGTGGCAGCAACTCAACAGATAAAAGAATGCTGACATGCCCAAGAGCTTTAGTTACTGTTCAGACCAAATATCAGAATGCTGAAGAAATGTTATCTGCTGTGTATTCAACACTTCAGTAACATTTGAGTAACATAAATATATTGTTTCATTAAACATTCTTTCTTTGTTTACATTATTCACTTCAGGTTATATGTAAGAAGTATGTAAATGGCATACATCATTACGGCACCATGCCATATGTGAACACCTCACTAAAGAAAAGGGAAAGAAAAACTAAGGACACAGATATCCCAGTTCCAGTGCTTCTCTTTAATTATTTTCTAGAGTTACAAAACATAATACCATTTAAGTGACTTTGACCATGGAATGATTGTTGGTGTCCAATAGGGTGATTTGAGCATCTCAGAAACTTTTGATCTCTACTGGGATTTTCAGGCATAATAGCCTCTGAAGTTTACAGAGAAAACAAAGAAACATCCAGTGAGTGGCAGTTCTGTGGGAGAAAAAGACTTGTTAATGAGAGAGGGCAGAGGAGAATGGTCCAAGTCGACAGTAAGGCGACAATAACTCTAAGAACCATGTGTCACAATGGTGTGCAGAAGAGCACAGTGCATCAAATCCTGAAGTGGATGGGCTGCAGGAGCAGTAGACCATGAACATAAAGTGGCCACTTTATCAGTAACAGTAATATGGAGTGTGTTTGGCTCCCATGCTGAGATGGGTATACTGTAAGTCCTCGCCTTGCCTGAATCTCAGGGTATATTGCAAACAGAATTAGCAGCTAAAGAGATAAAAATGGCAACGTTCTCTCATTCTCCATCTGGAAAAGCACCTGTTTTCTGCATTGTGGCTTATCTAATGACGCCTCTCAAACCAAGACTTTATCATTATTAAGGAAACAAATGAGTGTTCTTATGCTTCATTACATAGCATAGTACACCACTATATTAACATACACTACCAGAAATCTATTATTATTTAACACTCAAAGCCCACAAAAAGTAAAAACTTGAATGACATTTTGCTTCTGCTCCGAACTTTTAAAGGGTTTCCCCAATTTCTGACACAACGCTGGTGGGGTATGTGCACCAGTGTAGAGCAACCAATGGATAATCTGCAGTTACCAGGAATTGAAAAGTGCGCCTATCAGTAATCACCGCCAAAGATCGAACATACATAAGCAACAGCTGCAAGGTCTCATTACTTGAGTGGGAGAGTGATTGGAGACCAAAGAAAATTACTATCGCAGTCCTCTTCCTCAACAGCCACACTATGCTGTTCTTACCATGGGAAGGATATAGTTTGCATGCTGGGGAAGTTGATCACAATTAGGCAACAATAAGATGGTGGGCAATATCAAACAAGAGAAAATCTGCAGATGCTGGAAGTCCAAGTAACACACACAAAAGGCTGGAGGAACTCAGCAGGCCAGGCAGCATCTATGGATGTTTTGGGCTGAGACACTTCAGCAGGACCTGCTCAAGGATCTCTGCACGAAATGTTGACTGTACTATTCCCATAGATGTTGCTTGGCCTGCTGTTCCTCCATCTTTTGGTTGGGTGTGTGTTCTTTTATATGGCTTTAACTAACACTGAGTAGAAAATAGAATACCAGGAAATCTTTAATGATCTTGCAGTGTTTCAAGATGCTATTACAAACTCTAGCTGTGAAACTCGAGCACTGCAGTTCTGTGTAAAAGTCTTAATCATATATTGTACAAAGTTAAGGTGCCGACTTTTGGATAGTACTGCAGTAGTTTTATGTATAGCACAGAGCTGCTGCTGCTGCAAAAAATAAATTTTATGAAATCTGTGAGTGGTGGTAAATCGGGTTCTGATATGGGTCTCTATTGTGGGAAAGGTGCAGGGAGAGGGGAACAATGGGTAGGAAAAGCGGAAGGGAGAGAGGAGGGAGTAGGAGGCATCAGAGGGACACTCTGTAATGATCAATAAACCAATTGTTTGGAATCAAATTACCTCGCCTGTAGTCTTAGGGCTGGGTATGGCTGCACCCACACTACACCCACGCTCCAGCACGCCTTTCCTGTCACCAGTCCCACACCCCACCACGGCACTCCACCCTCGCCATTCCCAACATCCTTTGCTCCTGCCAGATTTACTAACTTGTTTTCTGCTCCATGTTGAGAAATCCAAGTCTTAGGCATATGACTATATATCCAAGTTAAGACAATAGTCTTGGAGAATCTCCTGTCTTCACCTTACAATATCTGCCTTCTTTATTTTATGTACCAGCTTAAAGTCTCTACATCAGAAGTTGAAAGTTCAAGTGAGGTTTTAATGGGAGTTAAAGAATTACCTGGGGATAATATTTTGATACATTTGTTATGACATTCAAATTATTAACTTTTCACACATTATTGCTATCATTTACTTGTGCAGTACTGAGGGAATAACACAGCCACATTTTCAACAGTAGGATTTTCATTTAAGTGGATAAAGAACAGCTTCATCTGCTTTTGTAGATGGATGGAAAAGATGCCTTTAGATGATTTTGAAGAACAGAATATCAGCTACCGTATCTCCCAGTCAATGTCATCAGAACTATTTATGTTGTCATATAGTTTATGGCGCTCCCTGTGTGTAACTTGGCAGCTGCTCTTCCTAAACCAAAACACTAATGTTATAACACTTATTTCATTAGCTGTAAAGAGCAACGGAATACCTTGAGGTTGTGAAAAACACTTAAAAAAAAATAAAAGGTCTCCCACTGCATTTAGCCAAAATGTATGCACAAGGAGAGATTTGCAAGGTTTCTCAGCAACAGTATTTATAAAGGTAACTTATTTATTCTAAGGAAGTAGAGTATTTTTCTCCCCAAACCTGCCATTCTAAAATGCAGGAATCAATTGAAGGAATTTGTTAGGATCAGTAATGCCAGTGGGAGGTGACCAGGATTCTGTGAACAGCGGATGGAAAGGGCATCAATAGCAAGGATCAATGATTACAAAGCAGCCATTGCTAATTGCTAAGCTTATTCAGTTCTAAATCCCGATTGATTATCAATAGTACAACAATGTCAAGGTATATTAGGTCCAAACAAGATTTCTGGAGTGCTCCATGATCATGTAGCTTTGATTGGACCAATGTATTTGGAGGTCATTTTATATTGAACAGTGTTAAAAGGGTGGAAAGTAGCCAGTGAGTGAGTGGAGATTTGAGGCTTTGACTCAAGAGGTTTCGACGAGAAGAGGCTGAGGAGGAGCTTCACTCCAAGTGAGGTAAGGCCGGGTAAATTCCTTTCAAAGGAGAAAGTTTCAAAAGTTGAGGGAAGTATTGGGTAGCTGAGATGGCAGCTGAGATTGGCCCTGTGGTTTGTTCATCCTGCAGCATGTGGGAAATCAGGGATACTTCCAGTGTCCCTGACAACTATGTGTGCAGGAAGTGTGTCCAATTGCAGCTTCTGGCAGACTGCATTGAGTGTCTGGAGCTGCAATTGGATTCATACTGGAGCATCCGCGATGCTGAGAAAGTCGTGAATAGCACGTTCAGTGAGTTGGCCACACTGCAGGTAAAGGCTACACAGGCAGAAAGGGAAGGGGTGGCCACTAGACAGTGTAGCAGTAGGCAGGTAGTGCAGGAGTCCCCTGAGGTCATCTCCCTCCTAAGCAGATATACTGTTTTGGAAACTGTTGGAGGAGATGTCTCATCAGGGGAAGGCAGCAGCAGCTGAGTTCATTGCACCATGGGTGGCTCTGCGGCACAGGAGGGAAGGAAAAGGAGTGGGAGAGCTATAGTGATAGGGGGTTTGATTGTAAGGGGAATAGATAGGCATTTCTGCAGCCGCAAACAAGACTCCAGGATGGTATGTTGCCTCCCTGGTGCAAGGGTCAAGGATGTCTCTGAGCAGCTGCAGGACATTCTGGAATGGGAGGGTGAACAGCCAGTGGTTGTGGTGCACATAGGTACCAACGATATAGGTAAAAAAACGGGATGAAGTACTACAAGGTGAATTTAGGGTGTTACGCCTGTGCCCAACTCTGAGGGGCCGAAGGGTCCAAAGTAGCCCCCTCCTTTTTGAGAATCGCAAGATCGCTATTAATTCAGGTCAGGAGACCCAGGAAATGAGAGAGAGACGTTTGGAATGTCCTGGCCCCTCAGCGATACAAAGCCACGGAAAACGGCCATTGTCTCTTGGAGACGGAATTGTGTATTGAGTGCTGTGCTATTTACATGAAGCCCTCAGGGAATGACCAAAAGTGGGCTGGTTGAGGGGAGGCATCCCTCCACCCTGATTGACATCTGAGACCCTGTGAGTCAGGATAAAAGAGGGTCTGGGGAACAGCCCCTTTAGACGCACCAGAAGAAACGCTAGAAATCCTGTAACAGCGTAATAGCGACAGCCGGTGGAAAGCCCACGTGCGTCCTTTTCCATTTGCCTCAGAATTGGTGGGCCTTACCACGGAAGAACAGCTTAAGCTAAAACAAAGGAGATACCAGCCCCAACGACTCTTGAAGGATTGACATCATAAAAGGAATGGGCAAGTTTTAAACTCTCTCTCTTGACTCCAACCAAAGGCTGCAGCCTGCATGTTGAGTGACTTTTATATTTCCATCAGACAATACATTATCCCCTAGACAACGACAGAGCTATTTCTTAGTGATTATTATTATACCCGCACTTTTAGACTTAGTAGTGACGACGTATATTATCTGTATGTTTGCATTGATATTATTCTTGTGTATTTTTATCAATAAATACTATTAAAATAGTACCATCAGACTTCAATGGACCTCTCTATCTTTGCTGGTAAGTGACCCAGTTATGGGGTACGTAACAAGGGAGTTAGGAGATAAACTAAAAAGTAGGACCACAAAGGTAATAATCTCTGGATTACTACCAGTGCCATGTGCTTGTCAGAGTAGAAATAGGAGGATATTTCAGATTAACGCGTGGCTTGAAAAATGGTGCGAGGGGAAGGGATTCAAATTTCTGGGGTATTGTAACCAGTTCTGGGGGAGGTGGGACTGGTATAAACAGGACGGTCTGCACCTGGGCTGGACTGGAACCAATGTCCTAGGGGGAGCGTTTGCTACTGCTGTTCAGGAGGCTTTAAACTAATGTGGCAGGGGGATGGAAACAAGTGCAGAGAGACAGAAGGGTGTAAAATGAGGGTAGAAGCAAAAAGTAGTAAGGTGAAAAGTAAAAGTGGCAGGCAGGCAAATCCAGGGCAAAAAGCAAAAAGAGCCACTTTTCAACATAATTGTATAAGGGCTAAGAGTGTTGTAAAAACAAGCCTGAAGGCTTTGTGTGTCAATGCGAGGAGCATTTGAAAAAAGGTGGATGAATTGAATGTGCAGATAGTTATTAATGAATATGATATAGTCAGGATCACAGAGACATGGCTCCAGGATGACCAAGGATGGGAGCTCAATGTCCAGGGATATTCAATATTCAGGAGGGATAGACAGGAAGGAAAAGGAGGTGGGGTAGCATTGCTGGTTAGAGAGGAGATTAACACAATAGAAAGGAAGGACATTAGCCTGGAGGATGTGGAATCGATATGGGTAGAGCTGCTTAACACTAAGGGGCAGAAAACACTGGTGGGAGCTGTGTACAGGCCACCTAACAGTAGTAGTGAGGTTGGGGATGGCATTAAACAGTAAATTAGAAATGCGTGCAATAAAGGAACAGTAGTTATAATGGGTGACTTCAATCTACATATAGATTGGGTGAACCAAATTGGTAAGGGTGCTGAGGAAGAGGATTTCTTGGAATGTATGCAGGATGGTTTTCTGAACCAACATGTCAAGGAACCAACTAGAGAGCAGGCCATTCTAGATTGGGTATTGAGCAACGAGAAGGGTTAATTAGCAATCTTGTCGGCGAGGCCCCTTGGGTAAGAGTGACCATAATATGGTGGAATTCTTCATTAAGATGGAGAGTGAAATAGTTAATTCAGAAACAAAGGTTCTGAACTTAAAGAAGGGTAACTTTGAAGGTATGAGACGTGAATTAGCTAAGAAAGACTGGCAAATGATTCTTAAAGGGTTGATGGTGGATATGCAATGGCAAGCATTTAAAGATCACATGGATGAACTACAACAATTGTTCATCCCAGTTTGGCAAAAGAATAAACCAGGGAAGGTAGTGCACCCGTGGCTGACAAGGGAAATTAGGGATAGTATCAAGTCCAAAGAAGAAACATATAAATTAGCAAAAAAAAAGCAGCACACCTGAGGAATGGGAGAAATTCAGGGATCAGCAGAGGAGGACAAAGGGCTTAATTAGGAAAGGGAAAAAAGATTACGAGAGAAAGCTGGCAGGGAACATAAAAACTGACTGTAAAAGCTTTTATAGATACGTGAAAAGAAAAAGATTGGTCAAGTCAAATGTAGGTCCTTTACAGTCAGAAACAGGTGAATTGATCATAGGGAACAAAGACATGGCAGACCAATTGAATAACTACTTTGGTTCTGTCTTCACTAAGGAGGACATAAATAATCTTCCGGAAATAGTAAAGGACCGAGGGTCTAGTGAGATGGAGGAACTGAGGGAAATACATGTTAGTAGGGAAGTGGTGTTAGGTAAATTGAAGGGATTAAAGGCAGATAAATCCCCAGGGCCAGATGGTCTGCATCCCGGAGTGCTTAAGGAAGTAGCCCAAGAAATAGTGGATGCATTAGTGATAATTTTTCAAAATTCCTTAGATCCTGGATTAGTTCCTGTGGATTGGAGGGTGGCTAATGTGACCCCACTTTTTATAAAAGGAGGGAGAGAGAAACCGGGGTATTATAGACCGGTTACTCTGACATCAGTGGCGGGGGAAATGCTAGAGTCGGTTATCAAAGATGCGACAACAGCACATTTGGAAAGAGGTGAAATCATCGGACAAAGTCAGCATGGATTTGTGAAAGGAAAATCATGTCTGACGAATCTTATAGATTTTTTTGGAGATCTAACTAGTAGAGTGGATAGGGGAGAGACAGTGGATGTGGTATATTTAGATTTTCAAAAGGCTTTTGACAAGGTCCCACACAGGAGATTAGTGTGCAAACTTAAAGCACATGGTATTGGGGGTATGGTACTGATGTGGATAGAGAATTGGTTGGCAGACAGGAAGCAAAGAGTGGGAGTAAACGGGACCTTTTCAGAATGGCAGGCAGTGACTAGTGGGGTACCACAAGGCTCAGCGCTGGGACCCCAATTGTTTACAATATATATTAATGATATAGATGAGGGAATTAAATGCAGCATCTCCAACTTTGCAGATGACACGAAGCTGGGCGGCGGTGTTAACTGTGAGGAGGATTCTAAGAGGATGCAGGATGACTTGGATAGGTTAGGTGAGTAGGCAAATTCATGGCAGATCCAATTTAATGTGGATAAATGTGAGGTTATCCACTTTGGTTGCAAGAACAGGAAAACAGATTATTATCTGAACGGTGGCCAATTAGGAAAAGGGGAGATGTAACAAGACCTGGGTGTCATTGTACACCAGTCATTGAAGGTGGGCATGCAGGTACAGCAGGCGGAGAAAAAGGCAAATGGTATGTTGGCATTCATAGCAAAAGGATTTGAGTACAGGAGCAGGGAGGTTCTACTGCAGTTGTACAAGGCCTTGGTGAGACTGCACCTAGAATATTGTGTGCAGTTTTGGTCCCCTAATCTGAGGAAAGACATTCTTGCCATAGAGGGAGTGTAGAGAAGGTTCACCAGATTGATTCCTGGGGTGGCAGGACTTTCATATGAAGAAAGACTGGATCGACTAGGCTTATACTCACTAGAATTTAGAAGATTGGGGGGGATCTTATGAAACTTATAAAATTCTAAAGGGATTGGACAGGCTAGATGCAGGAAGATTGTTTCCAATGTTGGGGAAGTCCAGAACGAGGGGTCACAGTTTAAGGATAAAGGGGAAGCCTTTTAGGACCGAGATGAGGAAAAACTTCTTCACACATAGAGTGGTGAATCTGTGGAATTCTCTGCCACAGGAAACAGATGAGGCTGGTTCATTGGCTTTATTTAGGAGGAAGTTAGATATGGCCCTTGTGGCTAAAGGGATCAGGGGGTATGGCGAGTAAGCAGGTACAGGGTTCTGAGTTGGATGATCAGCCATTATCATACTGAATGGCGGTGCAGGCTCTAACGGCCGAATGGCCTACTCCTGCACCTAATTTCTATGTTTCTATGTTTCTAAGGGTGATGTTAGCATAGAGTGAACTGAAGATCCATCAAATACCTTCAGAGGAAGCTGTAGTCCCACAAGGTTCAATAGTTTGTTTGTCCAAGGGCCAGCAGTAATCACCAGATTTTTTGTTCTGTAAGTTCCTCTGGTGGTTGTCACGGTAACCATTCTACCAGGCTGTATTTCAACAACTTGCTCACCATCACGAATGGTTCCTCCATATCTTCGGAACAAATCCTGCAAATGGTTCAATTCTCTCTTGTGAAATCATGAAAACTCGTCATTATTTCTAATAATTATTTCTCCATCATCCAGAAAATATATTTATTATATTAATGAACTGAAGAATTTCTCTACCCCATTTAAATTATTGCCTTTTTCTCACATTCGAGATACCTGTTAACCAGTTTCCCAGTCTTATATCTCGGTAATCCATTATCTACCCAGCATCCAGGGCAGTTTCAAAAGGTGATGCCTCAAAAAGGTAGGATTCATCAGTAAGGACCCCTCGTCACCCATGACATGTCCTCTTTTCATTGCTAACATCAAGAAAGACACACACTCAACATTTCAGGAACATCTTCGTTCCCTTTGCCATGACTTTTCTGAATGGACAATGAACCTACAAATACTACCTCAGTATTTTCCCTTTCTATTTTTACACTACTTATTTAATTTAATTTTTTGTATATACTTCTTATTGTAATCTATAGTTTCTAGTATAACGCATTGCAATGTACTACTGCGACAAAGCAACAATCTTCATGACATATGATAATGATACGAAACCTAATTATGATTCTGATTCTTTCTCGAGCAGAATTAGATAATAATATGCTATTTATTAATGTATTTCATATCTCTTGCACATCTTGAAACTCTGTAATAGAAATGGAAGTTATATGAGATATTGATACTGATATCTAAAGACACTTAAGATCAAATCTAGGATCAAGTATATAAAAATCTAGGCTCCAACAACTTGATGTATTAAGTTTAGGTATTATTCAAGCTCACTGTTCTATATTAAAATGGATAGGCATTCCATTTCAAACCACATGTCTGCTTTGCCTGAAGGTGGCACTGTGAGGAGGCTTATCAATACTTTTAGCATATGTTAGTGAAGTTCCAGTTGTGAACATACTCCAACTTCACAATTTGGTACTTCTGCCATAATAGGTAATTTTTACCCTTGACTATTCATATGATCAACACAGAACAAACAAAATTTAACCTACTTGCAAGAAACCATCACTGGAAGTTCTAAGCACTTCGTGTCACTACAATATTCTCCCCTTTCTTCAAACACAGACCTGCTTGTCTCCAAGGTTCAACATTCAAAGTAAATATATAATCAAAGTAGTAATTTTCTTGCGGGCATTTTCAGAGGAAAAGTACAATAGGATTTACAATAAAGCTATGCATAAACAAAGACTGACATATAATCGAAGTATAAAAGATGACCAGTTGTGCAAATGAAAAATAATACCGAGGACATGAGTTGTAAAGAGTCCTTGAAAGTGAGTTTGTAGGTCATAGAATCAGTTCAGATTAATGGTGATTAAAGTTATCCATGCTGGTTCAGGAACCTGATGGTTGTACGGTAATAAATGTTCCTGAATGTTCTCACTTTTTAACCTACAAAGTGGTTAGAATCTGCCTGAGCCTCTGCCAGAGGCTCTCACACCATTTAAAAAGTCTCGATCTCCTCTCTCCTTCTCTAAGATAGTTTTCATGGCTTCTGTTACCCCCTCCATTTCCCCATCTGCTTTGGCTTCACTGCACTCATTGCATATTACAAGAGCTGTTAGACGTAATAATGAACAACCAGTTGGAGGAGTCAATAGGTCGAGCAACATCTGTTGGGAGGAAAAGAACTGTTAAGTTTTCAAAGCCAAAATCCTGCAACGGTCCTCAACAAATACTGGTTGACCTTTTGGGTTCTTCCAGCAGTTTATTTGTTGCTTCACATCTGTTGTCTTTTATGTCTCCTGTTATCTTTTCAATCAAATTCTAAACACAATCAGAAGCAACACTAAATCTGTTTAATGCAGGCTCTGTATTTGCATTACCGTCATGCCTCATTTTCTTTCATATACCCATACCAAATCCACAGCATGAACATTAATTACTCCTGCTTGGACTCTGTGGACTTGTAAACTTTATTATGAGGCTTATGTATTTTTTGAGCTGATATTTATTGTACATAAAAAAACTAACTTTTAAAAAATCAATTATCTTTTCATGTATCAGTGCAGGAAAATCCGTATCAACAAATATGCTTGCCATCTTTTTAAACTTACTAACAAGCCTCATGTTGATAGAGGAGAATAGCACTTGGACACCAAAGTTTCTTCACACCTACTTTTAGATTCTGAGTTAGAGTTCCAGTTTAAGCTTCAGACTGTGGAAGAAGACAGTGCAGTATCCTACAAATCCCTTGATTTTTATTTTTATGAACAGCTGTAAACAGTTATCAGATGGCATGATGGGAAGCTTGGCCAAGTAAGGCTTAAGAAAGTGTGCAGCTTTTCCAAATACCATGCATTTGTTAATATTTTGGTTACCTGTGGTATGAACCTATGCTTTTGTAATACCAGAGAAGTTACTGACCATAAGACACAGGAGCAGATTTGGGTCTGGTCCAGCATTTCACCATGACTGATACATTATCTCTCTCAACCTGATTCTTCTGCCTTCTCCCCGTAATGTTTGATGTCCTGACTAATCAAGAACCTATCAGCCTTCACTTCAAATGTATCAAATAACTTGGCCTCCACAGCTGTATGTGGCAATGAATTCCACAGATTCATCATCCTCTGGCTAAAGAAATTCTTCCTCATCTCTGTTCTAAAGGACCATCCTTCTGTTCTGAGACTGTGCCCTCCGGTCCTAGACTCCCCCACTCTAGGCAACATCCTATACAGAACTGAGAGGAAGTTTAAGGTCATCTTTGTTAAAGTGGCCTTTCTCTGCAGTGACCACAAGCGCAATCAACTGTCCCCTTGCTAATTAGGAATTTTGCCAACAACAACAGGACGGAACAGAACAGAAGGAGCTTGCCATGATGCTGCCGGGTTTGCTCACAAGAGCAAAAGTCTACAGGTAGAAAGGGATAAAGTATTTGGGTATGAATGCAACATTGAGCAGAATCTGGTTATTACAGAACTAAGTAACTGAACTGCCTTGCAAATTTCACATTAAAAAAAATCAGATTAGTCACCATGGAGGATTGAAATCAAGATTAAATTGGTTTCTTCAGATGCATCTGAGTAGACAGACTCGAAAGAATGTAAGAATGACAGAAGCAAAGTTCCCTTTAAGATGTGTGCACACATACCTTTCGCTACTAGCGCACAAAGGAACATAAACCATGCACAAAATGTTGTCACCCTCCACCTCATGAAATATAATTCACAATCGTAAACAATCACAGTTCCTTTCTGATGGGATGGAGTTGACAACATGGAGTTTGTGATGATTTGTCTGCAGATTTTAAAGGCTTATTTATATTGTTTTTATTGAAGAAATTAGTGCACACATGATGTTGTCACTGGGCAAAAAAAATGCACAACACAATATTTTTGTGCACACTGGTCATTACACATTTGAGGGAAGACTGGACAGAAGTGGTATCCTAGAGGAGATTTAGAATACTGATTTTAGTATAGAGCTTTGCCAAGAACCTGGTGTCACTGTTAACAGCTTTCTTAATAAAACTCAGTTAAACCTGAGTCTTCAATTCTCAGGTCAAAGTCAGGAAGTGCTCCTATGTTTACAAGAGGCAGCCACAAGGTATTTCACACAATCACAACATGGTTTTCATTCAAAAATTAGATATCATTCAGGAAAAATACAAAATTATTTCCATGCTGGCACAGAATCTATTTCTATCTGAAACTCTGAAAACCATATTTTAAAGTTGAAATAATGCTATATTATTGAAATACACCATTATTTTAACTTTGTGTTAATTATTGCCCAGCTGATGGCTCTGGGTCTATACTCAATGGAGTTTAAAAAAATAAGGGGTTCTTATGGAAACCTACCAAATATTAAACGGCCTAGATAGAGAAGATGTGGAGAAGATGTTTCCTATAGTTGAGGTTTATAATACAGAGGGAAGAGCCTCGGAGTAGAGGGACTTTCCTTTAGAACAGAGCTGAGAAAGAATTTCTTTGGCCGGAAGGTGGTGAACATGTGGAATTCATTGCCACAGATGGCTGTAGTGGACAAGTCATTGGGTATATCTAAAGTGGAGGTTGATAGGTTCATGGTTAGTAAGGGGGTCAAAGATTACAGGGAGGAGGCAGGGGAATGGGGTTGAGAGCGGTAATAAATTACTATGATGGAATGGCAGAGCAGTCACAATGGGCTGAATGGCCTACTTCTGCTCCTATGACAATGAATTAAGCACACAGATGTTTGTATAGTTAGGAACTGATTAATCAAACTTACTTATAAATATAGGACATGTTGTACAATTTAAAAATTCTGAGCCATTTGTTTACTACCTGCGGTTAGTGTGACACGATTACAGCTTGGGGTATTGGAGTTCAGAGTTCAATTCCAACGCTGGCTGTACGGAGTTTTTAACTTCTCTCCCTGTAAGCGCTTGGATACTCAGGTTTCCTCCCAAATTTCAAAGGCTTACCGGGTAGTAGGTTAATTGGTCATTGTAAACTGCCCCTTGATTGGGCTAGAGTTAAATAGGTGGATTGCTGGGCAGTGCAAAGTGTTGGGGTGGAAGGGCCAGTTCTGCACTGTATCTTTAAATAAAAATTAGAAATAAAATATGGGGTAAAATACAACAAATAATGTTCTTTGCTAATTCCAATGAAGGCAAACAAATATAAAACTCCATTGAAGAACAGTTATAGCATGCTTATGCAAACACTAACAGCCTAGAACTTTTGGTGACAGAAACAGTGAGGCTATTTATACCCGCTGTTATAATACAGGATGTATGAACAGATAAAGAATGAAGACATGTAGTGAAACACAGAAAACCAGAAGTTGATGCCATTGATTCAATGAGATTGTTGTTGCCGACTTTCCCAGTGGAATGAGCAGAAATTGGTTCACTAATGAAAAATTCAACTACTTACAAAGCAAGTTTGTTCTTAGTGTTACAGCTCACCAAATGAGATAGCTTCTTAACACCCTAAAACACAATTAATGTTCTTAAAGTCTTTACTGCTAAAATCTACATCTAGATGATCACTCCCTTGATTAGTTCATAAAAACCACACACCTTGCAAATAAAATATCTTTATATAGGTGCTTCTGCCTATGTTCATTTCATATGCTGTAAGCTGTTTGCTCAATGTAAGTTGGACAAAATAATAATGAGAATTATTTAATGAGAGTGGTTGAACACCTAGCTTGATGATATCATTGTCACTAAGCATCAGACATCATCTAAATCTGAGTCTGACTGAAACAACTTTCAAGGAAAGGGGAAATTCTCATCAGACTAATCATTTAGTCTTTGTAGATAACTTACTTTTGAGTCGACAGTGAACACAATTTCACGGGTAATTGCAAAATCCATGGCATCAATGTCTCAGGAGAGAAAGGTACATCTCTAAGAAAATGTAAACTAGACATGAGAATACCATTTACTGAAAGAATGTTCTAGTCCTAGCGTCCAAAACAACTCTTTAATGATGAATAAATCAAAACATTGTGCAGAAGTTAATCTCATAGTTTAAAGGACAATAACTTATTCAAATAACCCTCCTCTGAGAAAATACACGCCTTCTGTTGAAAATAGCATGGTTTTCCAATAGCAGTGAAGTATTATTTTGTCTGGAAATATATATAGGCTGCAGTCCAATAGAAAATAATGGACATTAACAACCAAAAACACAAGATCCAGTTCATACTTAATTATTTAAAGATACAGCCCTTTGAGCTGTGCTGCCCAGCAATCCTCAACAACCCCTGATCTAACCTTAACCTAATCACGGGACAATTTACAATGACCAGTTAACCTACTAATTGGTACACCTTTGGACTGAGGGAGAAAAAGCAGTGCACCTGGAAAAACCCACACATTCCGCAGGGAACACACACAGACATCTTACAAAGGATGCTGGAATTGAACTCTGAACAATGACACCCTGAGCTGTATTAGTATGTGCTATCCATTACATCACCATGGCGCCCGACTGAAGAAGTGGCCTGAATTTAGTAAAGTTCCTTATAAATAGATGGTAATCTGAACAATCTTTGAACATATTTGATGGGTGGCTTTGGTGGTGTAGTGTTTAACATAACTGTGTTACAGTGCCTGCATCCCGGCTTCAATTCCATCACTATCTGTAAGGAGTTTGTACATTCTCCCCATGACTGTATTTCATTCCACATTCCAAATATGTACGAGCTAGAAGGCTAGTAGGTTACGTGGGTGTAATTAGATAGTGTGAGCTTGTTGGGTCAGAAGGGTTTGTTATCTATTAATACAAAGAAACAGGTCCACAATGTTTTTCTCAGGCATCTCAGGAAAATTTGATATTAAAGGATTAAAGAAATGTCTAATTTGAAGATATCTAAAGAAATGAGTATTAGGTATGTTAAACTTTACAGATAGTTGTTGAAAAGTTGCAAAACGATTATCTATGAAAAGATCTTCAAAGTGCTGAATGCCCTTTCTATACCAGTCATGAAATTTTGAGTCTTGCATAGAAGGTAGGAAAAGATGATTGTGTAAAATAGGACTAGACAGAGAGAAATCATGAAAGCTGATTATATTTTCTAAACTGAGCCCATATTCTCAGAGTGCGTCTAATAAAAGGATTAATAACTAGTCCAGGTGAGTGACAAGGAAGTGCAGATCCAAGAAGTGCAGAAAACGAGAGATCCTTACGAGAGTTCAACTCCATTGCCACCCATTTTGGTTAGTCAGACTGATTATGAAAGAAGGACCATAAAGTAAGACAATATTGGCTGCCCAATGATATAAATGGAAGTTAGACAAAGCCATACCATCTTCCCTTTTAGGTTTTTGAAGGTGAGCTTTATTAAGTCTAGAACGTTTGTCCTTCCATAGATAGGACAAAATGATAGAATCTAACAAATCAAAAAAAGCTTTAGAAATAAAAATTGGTATAGACTGAAATAAGTATAAAAATTTAGTAAGGATATACATTTTAACAACATTAATTCAACCTACCAGAAACATGGATAAGGGTGACCACTGTGTCAAACTCTGTTTTGTAGAATTTAAAAAATTAGCAAAATTTTCGCGAAAAAGATTCTTGAAGTTCCTTGTTACTGTAATACCAAGGTAAGTAAATTGATTATTAACTACTGTGAAAGGGAGGTTGTGAAATACTAATGCTTCTCTATTAATTGGGAATTGGGTAAAGGCTTAATATCTTCTATTCATGTTAAGATAGTGACCTTGAGGCATGCCCCCTTTGATAAAATTGGAACTGCTTGAGAGCGTGATTTAAATATTTCTTTATCTGATGCAGTTTGGGATTCAATTCTTAAGTCAGTTCATTCAACCTCTTTATGTGCTCACCACTGCCTTTTGCAGTTTAAGGTTGTACATAGGGCTCATATGTTTAAAAATAAATTATCACAGTTTTATCCTGACATTAGTCCTGTTTGTGACAATGTAAAGGGGGTGAGGCTTCTCTTATTCATATGTACTGGGCTTGTCCTAGTCTACAGTAATTCTGGAGAGAAGTTTTTTTAATCTTTATCCCACGTTCTTAATTGCCACTTAAAACCTAACCCTCTGACTGCCCTTTTTGGTACCTTGGGTGAGGCAGACATGCGTCTGAGTCTGACTAAACATTGAACACTATCTTTTAGTAAACACAAAGTACACTGCAGATGCTGTGGTCAAATCAACACATACAAACAAGCTGGATGAACTCAGCAGGTTGGGCAGCATCCGTTGAAAGGAGCAGTCAACGTTTCGGGCCGAGACCCTTTGTCAGGACTGAAGATGAAGGTGGGAGGAGGGTGGAATGTGCCAGGTGAAAAACCAATCAGAGGAAAAATCAAAGGGTGGTGGAGGGGAAGCAGGGAGGAGATAGGCCAGAGAGGTGAAGAAGGAATCTAAGGGGAAAGCACTATGGGTAGTAGAAGAAGGCAGAATCATGACAGAGGTGATAGACAGCTGGAGGAGGAGGCAGAGTGAAAGTGGGATGGGGGGAAGGGAGAGGGAAAGAATTACCAGAAGTTGGAGAATTCGATGTTCATACCAAGGGGCTGGAGACTACCCAGACAGTATATGAGGTGTTGTTCCTCCAACTGAAGTTTGGCCTCATCACGGCAGTAGAGGAGGCCATGTATGGACATATCCGAATGGGAATGTGAAGGAGAGTTGAAGTGAGTGGCAACCGGGAGATTCTGAATGTTGTGGCGGACGAAGCGGTCCCCCAATCTGCGTCGGGTCTCGCTGATGTAGAGGAGGCCACACCGGGAGCACCGGATGCAATAGATTACCCCAACAGACTCACAAGTGAAGTGTTGCCTCACCTGGAAGGACAGTTTGGGGCCCTGAATAGTGGTAAGAGAGGAGGTGTAGGGATAGGTGTAGCACTTACGCTTGCAGGGATAAGTGCCTGCTGGGAGATCTGTGGGGAGGGACGTGTGGACCAGGCAGTCGCAGAAGGAACAATCCCTGTGAAAAGCAGAGAGGGGTAGAGAGGGAAAGATGTGCATAGTGGTGGGGTCCTGTTGAAGGTGGCGGAAGTTGCGGAAGATAATATGCTGGATCCGGAGGCTGGTGGGGTGATAGGTGAGGACAAGGGGGACACGGTCCCTATTGTGGTGACGGGAGGATGGGGTGAGGACCAAAGTGCGGGAAATGGAGGAGATGCAGGTAAGGGCATCATTGATGACGGCAGAAGGGAAGCCACGATTCTTAAAGAAAGAGGACATTTGGGATGTCCTGGAATGGAAAGCCTCATCCTTGGAGCAGATGCAGCGGAGATGGAGGAACTGGGAATAGGGAATAGAGTTTTTGCATTTGGCAGGGTGGGAAAAGGTATAATCAAGGTAGTTATGGGAGTCAGTAGGTTCATAGAAGATGTCAGTGGACAGTCTGTCTCTAGAGATGGAGACCGAGAGATCGAGAAAGGGGAGAGAAGTGTCTGAGATGGACCATGTGAATTTGAGGGCTGGGTGAAAGTTAGAGGCAAAGTCAATGAAATTGACGAGCTCACCATGGGTGCAGGAAGCAGCACTAATGTAGTCATCAATGTATCGAAGGATAAGTTGGAGAAAGAGGGAACACTACCTTTTGCCTCTCTTTTGGCTAGACACTCAGTTTTTCTCAAGTGGAGAGATGTTGCCCCACCCACTCATGCTCAATGGCTTAGTGATATTATGCCCTGTTTAAACCTTGAAAAGATTCATTAATCACTTTTCAATTTGGACATAAAGTTTCATAAGGGGTGGGGACCTTTTCTTGAATACTTTCATAATTCCTCTTTAGATTAAGTTTATTCTTTTTTCTGGACCATAGTCCCTTACTTTCAGTATTTTTTCTGTAGGTTTTATGATTTTTTTATGGGAATTACATTATAGTTTTGGTAGTAGGCATTATACTTTATATATATAAAACTATTAAAGTACGGACAAGCTGTAAAAGTGGATTGATGGAATTAAATACAAACAAGTATCAGGTGCGACCCTTTGGGAGGACAATCCAAGGTCGGATTCACACAGTGAATGGTAGGGCACTGAAATGAGCAGAATACAAAGAGATCTGGGAATACAAATCTGTGATAAACCATGTATACCTGTCTGGTCATGCCCCTCTGCTGACTGCTCCTGTGGCTCCTCCCACAGACCCTTGTATAAAGGCGATTGGGGCACTGCTCCTCCCTCAGTCTCCGAGATGGAGTGGGCTCCCTTTTTTGCTGCTAATAAAAGCCTATCGTTCACTTCCTGCCTCCGAGAGTTATTGATGGTGCATCAAAATCCACAATTCCATGAAAGTAGTGTCACAGGTAGATGAGGGTCATAAAGAGAGATTTTAGCAAATATTCATAAGTCAAAGCAATGAATACAGGATTCAGGATGTTATCTTGTTTAAAATGTCTGTGAGGTCACATTGTGAGTATTGTGTACAGTTCTGGTCACCTATAGGAAACGTATCAGTATCTTGAAAGAGTGCAGAGAGAATTCACAAGGATGTTGCTAGGACTTGTGAACCTGACTCACAGGGAAATGTTGAATAGGTTAGGAATTTATTTGAGCACAAAACATAGAACAGTACAGCACAGGAATAGGTCCTTTGACTAATACTGCTGTGCTGAACCAATTCAATAATTCAAACAAAACCAGGATAAAACCTGGGATTTAGGGTGAAATGTGAAATATTTATGGGGAACCTGAGGGGGAGGGCTTCCCCACAGAGGGTGGTGGGAGTGTGGAACAAAGAGTCAGTGGAACTGATGGATGAGGGGTCGATTTCAACATTTTAGAGAAGTTTGGATAGGTACGTGGATGAGAGGGGCATGGAAGTCTATGGTCTGGGTGTGCATAAATGGGACTAGGCAGAGAAAAAGGTTGGCATGGACTGGATGGGCTGAATGACTTGTTCCATGTTGTAGTGCTCTACAACGAATCACTATTTGCCCACCTTTTCTTTCCTGACCTGCTGAGTATTTCCTGCATTTCCAGTTTTTATTCTGTATCAACTAAGTTTACTGATGATAAATTGCAATCAGCTGCTATCCAGAATAATTCATAGAGTCTATTCAAGTAATACCCAAATCTTGCTAAAGAGATACTTAACAAACAGACTTAATGAACTTATAAAATTAGAATGATCAAAAGCACCCAGGCACCTTCAACAGAGAGAATATTCAGTTCCTGGAACTGCTGAAATTACTGATATGAGCTAGCTAAACTGTAACAATCTAACAATACAACATCAAAGGGTTGCAAGAGGAATAATGCTATCAACAAATTTATGAAACGGTCTCTGGATTAAAATTTACTGAAATAACTACTAGAGCAATGTGGAACCTATATATATTATTTGATAGTTCCTGGTCAGACAGATCTTTCAGAAGAAACTTAATGATCTGTTGTGGACTTGGGAATACTCCTGTTCTTTCCTTCTAATTCTAAACTCTAACAGAGCACAACTAAGCTGTTGGAAATACTGGCCTGAAACAAAACCCCTTCCCTTATTATTTAAAAAACAAAAACAGTTAAAATGAGGACCACCATTTTTGCAATGGGAAAATTATGTAAAGAATATTTTTTATTTTTGTTCTCATTTTTGTTTCATTTTAAGAAACCAAATTACCCAAATGTTTAAGGGTTCTGTTGCTTCTCAAAGAGTTTTAGCATATGGTCCTATGTTATTTTTTAAATTCCTTCCTGTTTCAATTTGCCATTGTTTCCAGGAAAGCTTTTCAAGACCAAAAATGTACAATTATACCAGCTAAAATGTTGCAAGCAAAGAGAGACTTTTAGAGACTTCCTGGTCAAGACAGCGCCAAGCTGCACTCTTGTTCAAGATTATGTCTCAGATTTAGTAGTTTCTTTTGGTTTGTAGGGATTGTTTTGGGCAAAGAGAGGGGAATGTTCAGGTTTAGGAACAGTGATGTGGGGTGTTAGAAGTCGGAAAGGTGTTTAGGGACAAGGATGAGGAGGAGTTAATGGGTCAAGTCTCCACTCTGAGCTCTGTGTTCAAATCCAGCCACGTGAATGGCCAACGAGGGATATCCAGAGTTGAGGCCTTTGCTCTGCGCTTAATGGCCTGTGAATTGGACATGGGAAAAGTAGTATCTGGAGTCTACATCTCCATTCTACGCTCCAGGACAGTCAGGATAAGATGTCAGTGGGAGAAGGAGGCGCAAGGAGGCATGAGGGCTGGCTAGTTGGCATCCTAGGATGTTCAAGCCTGGAGTTTGAGGTACCGCCATCGACTAGTCTAGGGGACAACACTGAAGATTGTAGCGTGAAGGTTAACCAGAAGTCTGAAGTCAAAGTCTGGTGGTTGGAGACTGGAGGCTATCCTGGAGTTGGAGGATTGTCTACGGACATGGGCAGGGGGAGGAAAGGGGCTTGTTTCGCTGCTGTTGCTTTGGTGCTTGTTGTGTTCTGTGCTGTTCTGCCAAGCATTGTAAGCATGCTTATGTTGGCATTGGAATGTGTGATGACACTTGCAGGCTGTCCTCAGCTCATCCTTGGATGTGTTGGTTGTTAAGACAAATGATGCATTTCACTGTGATAAATGAATCTGAATCTGACTCAAATACAATCCAGATTGACTGCCTACAACCACTGTGGTTTCCACGATATCTGCTCCTCAGCGACAAACTCAATTTTACAATCCTGGTTAACAACTTCCAAAAGATCACTCGTTTAACAAGACAATTTTAAGGAACAAAAGCAATCATGTTAGATCACATACATTTCACGGTGTAACACAGTCTATATCTTGACATGGATGTTTGCATTTGAGAGCCAGTTCTGAGAACTAGAAGAGCAAATCTTGAAAGACAGATGGAGATGCAAAAGGGCAGTTTCCTCATTTGATATAGTGTACCAAAAAAGCAGCCATGGATAATTGTTTGATAAACTTTTTGGGCATTGAATATTAAACTGCACACAAAATATTCTTTGACTTCTTCATGTTTCAGTTGTTACTGTTTACAGTGACAAACTGAAGTCTATAAAATTCACAGAATTTTGTCATTTGATCTCATGACATTCACCAGATTCAATAGTAAACCTCCATACATTTAACCTTGCTTGAATCATGAAAAATAAAATTCAGAGACACTCTCTTAGCTTACTTCAGATCTTGAAAACCTGCACCAGGTGGTTAGACCTGCTGCAAACATCTTCTGCATTTGCAGCTTCATTGCAAAAAAAAAATCAATCTGGCTAACTCCTCACTTTCCCAAGCAACAGCCATGAACCCGCAGGAGTCTAGTGCTTTTTGACGAACAGCGGCTCCTTGTTGACTGAAACCTCTGCTTGAAAATTCTTGTCCTTTTATTCAAATCCTTCCATGGTCTTGTTCCCATGTCTGTGACATCCCCAACGTCACTGGTGGCCAATAGTTATCCACCAAAGCACAAAGATTCAGAATCCCATCACTAAACCCCTCTGCCACTCTACCTCCTCATTCTCGTCTCAAATCTTCTTTAAAAACCTCTCCCTTTCATCAAGATTTTGTTTATTTGCCCTAATTCATATTTTAATGTTCAGTAATGTTGTTGTGAAGCACATTTTACCTCGTTAGGGATGGCATGTAAATGAAGTCTGCTGTTGTTTAATTTTGTAATATATTTTATTTTTAAAATAAAAAACAGCATCTTATTGCTGAATTGCTGCTACGAATAACAGTTTTGCCCAGACAAGTACAAGCTAATCAATATTATGGCCAAAATGATAAAGACAAAGGATTTGGAAATTTAAGAAATCCAGTGCAATACACACAAAATGCTGGAGGAACTCAGCAGGTCAAGCAGCACCTATGGAAGAATAAATAGTAATTCTTTTGGGCCAGTGACTGGTGCAGTCCTGATGAAGAGTCTTGGCCTGATAGATCAATGGTTTATTCCTCTCCATGGACGCTGTCTGATCTGCTGAGTTCCTCCAGCCTTTTCCGTGTGTTACTCTATGACCAACATGAAGCATCTTGTCACTGCAACAAGATACAACCTGGGGCCCTGCTAGTCCTATTGGCATAGTACTATGTTATTAACATAACTCCATGTATTAGGTTAACACACTGAACACCGAAAGGACTTTAACATTGTTTTTCTACCTGGAATACAGCTACAGTTTTCCAGGGTGGAATACCAATTTTAATGCAGCTGACAGAGAAAATGATGATTATGTTAACCAGATTTATTGTGAAATAATACTTTAGATTATTATGACTTTACTGGTTTACTATTCCAAATTTTAAAAATGAATGAAGATCAAAAAATGTTCCAGTGTAGCACCAAAGGAACATTACACTGTCAAGAGGTGTCATTTTTTAATAAGATGCCAAAATGAGATCCTGTGGCATTATTTTGCAGAATAGGGTTGTCTAGTCCAGAGTTTTTGCTGTTCACAAACTGACAGGGACATCAGAGTATTACAACACTAACTGCATTTTCAGAAGCATCTCATTGGCTTCAAAGCATTTTGAGATTTCCTGTATTCATGAACACAAGTCCTGCCCCCTTTCTCTTGCATTACCTGCAGAGTTCTCAATGCTCGATCCGCATACAAGATCCCAGCTGTTTCTTCGAGAATGGCTGTAACGTCTTGAGGAAGACTTATAGCTAGGAACCTCTTTGAAAAGTCTGCAGATGATAATGTCGTCATAGGGACTTTGCTGTCAATCAATGTTGTCTTCATGGCTTGAAACTCTGGGTCCTTTTCTTGGCCAAGAAGCAATAACCCTGTTTGCCTGCAAAAAAGCACAAGGTTAATCACTTTATTATAAAAACTTTCATTGATGTCTTTTTACTTCTCTTCCCAACAGTTGCTTTCCCTCCCTGTCTCTTTCCAGGAGATGTCAGAGCTTGTTGGAGACAAGACTCTGTGGTAATAATAGAGGAATAAGAGAACACAGATGATAGGAATTGAGTCAGAACACTGTGGATGGACTTGTCGATGTTTCAGGAGAAAACTTGGAACATGATCTCGACCTGAAACATCAACAGTCTCTTTCTCCCCAATACGGTGCTCAACCTGCTGCGTTCCTTCGGCAGATTGCCTGTTGTTCCAGTGGCAGCAACTTGGCTCTGTAACTACAAGTGACTGGAAGTTATTCCGCTGGGATAGCAATCTCCCGCCAATAAGATCCAATTCTCACCCAGTCCCCTTGCCCTTCCAGCAGAGGTCACGAAACAAGAGGGTGGGGCGGACCATAGCAGAATTTCTCTATCCAATCCAGACACGAATTGCATGATCCCTGTTACTGCAAGTCATCGCAGTTTCGGTGGAGTGATAGAACCTGGATTCAGTCAAACACAATACACGGCAGATGTTGCAAAATCCAATACAAACATAGAAAATAACTACATCTATAGAAAAGAGTTAACATTGTAGGTTGTTTACTTAATATCAGAGTTAATAAAAGGTCATTGACCTGAAGTAATAATTTTGTTTAACTTGCCACAGATGCTCCTCATCTTGCTGTCTTTAGCTTACTTCTAAACTGCTCAGCCACAGTTTGTATAATTAAACTACAGAACAGGGAAGCCCAGTGACCTACTCCCAAAGTGGGTCATATACTCTGACCTATTGATCTAGTCACATTTCTTTGAAGCACTTAGACGACAGTAAAAAAATATGTCAGGCTGCTGTTTATGAATCACATCATTCAATTATTCAATTCCATCATTGCCTCAGCAATAATCACCAAGCTTCTAAACCTGGGCCTCTGCACCTTCCTCTGCAACAGGATCTTGATTTCCTTATCAGGAGATCACAGTCAGTATGGGTCAGTGGTAAGATCTCCTCCTCGCTGACAATCAGCATAGGCACACCTCCAGGGTGCATGCCTAGCCCACAACTCTACTCTCCACTCTCACGACTACATGGATAAGCACAGCTCAAACACGATCCATAAACTCGCAGATGTTGTAGGCAGAATCTTAGGTAGCAATGAGAGTCAGACAGGAGCGAGGTAGATCAACTGGATAAGGGGTGTCATGATGCCAACTTTGTATTAAATGTCAGCAAGACCAAGAACACGCACAAATCCTTATTGAGGGGTCAGTAGGGGAAAGGGTTCCCAGGGTGTCAGCATCTCAGAGGATCTATCTGGGCCCAACATATTGATACAATCAAAAAGACAGCATGGCATCAACTATATACACTGGAGATCATTCTGACTGCTTATATCACAGTCTAGAATGAAGAATCCAATGGACGGGATCACAAGAGTTCACAGAGGGTTGTAGACTCAGGTAGCTCTTCCACATCTTCAAGTGAAGGTGCCTTAAGATGGAGGCAGCCATCATTAAGGACTCTCATCATCCAGCACATGCCTTCTTCTTGTTACTACCATTACAAGAGCCTAAAGACTTACAGTCAATGATCCAGTAACACTTCTCTCCAACCATCCATATGAAACCATATGAAAGTCGATGTGTACCATCTCTGCACTATTTGTTCTATAATTGATAGTAATTTTATGTATTTGTACCAACTGCTGCCATAAAGCTACAAATTGCATTTCCTATAAGACATAAGTATAAACCTGATTCTGACAGAGTTTGAATCGCTGCCTTGTTCAAACAACAACCAATCCACAATAGCGAAACCTCTCTTTGACTCTTGTCTGAACAGCCAATCGCAACAGGATGCTTGATCACAGCAGGTAGAAAAATAAATTCGGTAGTTACCCTGCTCTTTAAGGCAGATTTAGATTGATAGTGTTTTGAGCAATTCCCCGACATGGCATCCATCTCTCTCCCTGTGAAGAGGGCAGAACAGGAACAGGAAGGTGATTATATTTAATATATACACCGTCCAGCCAGCTATTTGGTAGAATTATTCCTGGCCTTGCAAAGTGGGGAGAAACAAAGAGTAGGAGAAGGCGGAAAAAGGTGCATAGAGCAAAGTGTCACGTGAAATGGCCAGAGGCCATGAAATGACAGTTTAGGAAATTTATATGGGAGCTCAGGGTTATTGTTTCAATGACATTTCAGACTTACTCCACACTAAGACATGGAACTTGAACATACAATAAATAATCTTAAAGTGGGCTTTGAGAAACAAGTATTTTGAATTTGGATTTCATGTAAGAACAATTTGAAACTTCTGCAACAAATCCATAAAACTATACATTACAACATCCTTTGATTTCCACCCTACATTGTTACTTACAGATTAGCTCACATCTGTTGTTTGGACAGGAGAGAGGAAAGACGTGGTGTTGAGTAAAGCATGCTTTAGAATTTTATTTACTTATTCTGCACTATATCTCTAAATATATAAGTAAAATAGAATTCATAGTCTCAGTTCGGACGATTTTTAAATTGAATGAAATTTATGTTTTCTCCCCCACTCTCACTCAAATAAATTCTCAAGCATTCACAATGACCAGCTGTACTCTAGCAAGTAGGTAAATGATTTGCATTGTTTCAGCATGAGTTCTGCTTTGGGTCAATAATCCAGATCCATCTTCAACAACACTGTAATATAACCAGACTACCCTGGACTGAAAAATAGTTCCATGGGATTTTCAACATATTTTCTTAAACTGCACGTTAAAACAGGAGAACTCTACCTATGACAAGTAACTATGTACACTTTTACTCAGGGTCACAGTTCTCTCCAATGACACTGATTAAGGGCTGATAGCAAAAGCTCAAGAGGTTGTTAATAAAAGCCAATGATTATTAGTGTGTTCAAATGGGGCCTAGTTGTTCACACAGTTTATTCCATATTGCAGAATAGGGAGCTACCATTAAACACAAGAGAATCTGCAGATGCTGGAAATCCAGAGCCACCCACAGAAGACACGGGAAAAGATCAGCAGGTCAGGCAGTTATCTATGGAAATGAGTAAACAGTCAATGTTTTGGGCCAAGATCCTTCTACAGGACAGAAGAATTAAATTCTTCCATCCAACCATTAATTAAATTCCATCAGCAAAAGCAGCATTTTATAAACTGAGGGGTAAGTGAAAATGTACATTTCTTGTTATGACCAAAAGTGGAAATTAGTGAATGGTTTACAGCTGGGAATTGACAAGCTGTCTTAAACATTACTGAAAACACTGGTTCAATCATAAGAGAACAAAGAAGGCCATGAACAGTAGATACAAGGACAGAGGCAAGGCAGAAACTTATGATTTGCAGTTAAAATAGAAAGAACGAGAAAGAAAAATAAAGATTTTTGAGAGGGGCAAAGAAAGAAACAGCGTAATCTCTATTATATCACAGGAAAATGTATTCCCCTTTTCCTGACCCCCCCCCCCTTTTATCATATTTATTTTGGAAAACTGGAAATGTGGCTTCACCATTTTGGATTCACACATTCCTTATGAGCAAAGAGGTAATTGCAAAAATAGTAGAAACTTCATTTGGTTTCTATCCCTTTGTATTCTTTCCCCTGGCTAAGCTCGTATATTCACTGCTATAAGATTCTTGTAATTCTACAGATTTCCATTGTGACATCAAGACTAACATACAGGGCATTATCAGACACTTTTTACTAGCCACATCCACAAGATCAGTTACAATCAGTTACAGTTATCACCCTCTGATAACGAACCATAAAACTCCAGTCAAATGCAATTTGCTCTTTATCCTGAAAAGGCTATGGAATCTTATCTTTGCAATTTGAACAGACATTGATAGCAACAGTTCAACTTACAAAGTGTACAGGAAACACCTCAGCACGGTTTAAAAATGGAACTTAAGTAGTGATGAATGGAAAACTGCTGATAATATAAATAAAGACTGGTTGTTGCATTACTGGGGCATGACAGACTGATTCTAATCAGATTGAAATTGAATATTGAACCCGTATTACAGATTTCCAAGAAAGCGGAATGAAATTCTTTTAGATTCATACTGGTAGAGATGGAAGATGGAAGAGCGTAGGTATAGATAATAAGTACTAATTGGCACTTCTCAAGAGAAGGACAGAAAGAAGGAATTCCCTAAATTAATGGTTCATTAGCAGGGCGAAGGCTAGAAATTCATGGAAGAATCATCAGACACTGTGTGCACTTCACTTTTATTACTGGTATTGATTTGTTATTGTCACATGTACTGAGATACCATGAAAACATTGCTTGCCATACTGTTCATGCAGATTAATTCTTTACACAACGCAGCAAGGGAAAACAATATAAAACAATAACAGTGCAGAATTAAGAGTAACTGCTACAGAGAAAGTGCAATGCAGGTAAATAAAAAGGTGGAAGATCATATTGAGGTAAATTGCAAGGTTAAGAGTTCACCTTACCATACAAGGGCTCTCTTCAGGTGTCTGATATCAATGGGACAGAAGCTGCTTTTGAGCCTGGTGGTACAGTGTATTCCGGTTAATTGGGACACACCGGGACCAGTACATTTTGGCCCAATTAAGCAACTACCCTAATTAGCCATTGTTTAATAGAAAGTTAAAAAGGTATAAAAAAAGACAAACTGTGGCTGTGTCCACACTACACCAGATAAATATGTAACCGAAGCTTTTTCTCTTCGTTTTTACCCTTCCTCCACACTAAAATGACACTAAAATGGTCCCCCAATACCGGAGCTTTTCAGAAACGCTTTCCAGGGTGGGTATTTTTGAAAATGCTGTTCGGGCAGATCAGTGTGGACAGGTTAACTGGGGATATCTGAAAACACTATCAGACGGCAGCACGCAATGTCATTGTTTTCTTGAACGCAACCTAACAATTTCAGAACAGACAGCAATGAGACTGAAGCCAGAAGGGTTAGAAATGTACTCACCAAGTACTTTGACCCATAACTTACTGAATAAATAGGTATCCTCACTTTGGCCTGTTTTCTGTCCTTGCTTGTATGAAAGCGGTTTACCTATTAATGCAAGTACTTCTCTGACAGTAGATGTGTAATAGCCTAATGTAACATTGTATGGAAATACAAGATAATACTAATGTAGATATGTTTTATACATTTAACAAGGTGCTTTATTAATGCAACAGAGTTAGTCAGTCTTTTAAAGTTTTTCAATGTTCGTCGTCAGCCGGGTCAACCGGTCCATGAACTCCCTGTCGGTTGCCTCCCTACGCTCCAACATTTGTTTTATTTTACTTTTAAGTTCTCCTACGCGAAAGCCAACAGCTGTCCATTATTTAAAGTTTTTCTAGTCTGTAACTGCACAAACGCACACTTTTACGGCGAGTTTCGACACCAAACATGTCAATTGTTTTCGGTAGATGTGTCCTGCACATGCCCAGTAGGAGGAGATACGCCGAAATCTCCATTTTGATGTGGATAGAGATATTTTCAAAAACGCATAGTGTGGACGTCTATTGTTTTTACGCAAAACCGGCGTTTTCAAAATTATCCGGTCTAGTGTGGATGTAGCCTGTGTAACAAGTCAGAACGCGTATCAATAGCACAGTACTATAAAACTGTATATTCGTTCGCTATAGTTATCAATGGAGGCATTTCTCCAGTGCACGCTGTCGTTTTCTTTTGATTGACTGCAAATGAACAAAATCAGTACAGACACCTAGTGTAAATAATGGACTGCCTTCATACCATCCTTTTGACAATTGCAGTCTCCAAATCTTAATTTTCATTGTAACATTCAAGATGATTGTAAATACCTTCAAATTCATTGTAGTTCCTAACATGCTGAAGTAGTGAAATTGTTTCATTTTCAATCCTGGCTGTTTCTGACATTTCCAAGCCTGAATGCTTGAAATCACAGTGAGCAAACAGTTCTGAATTGTCTAACTCCTTATTTCTTGCCAACTATCAATGACAA
Source organism: Hypanus sabinus (assembly GCF_030144855.1). NCBI lineage: Eukaryota > Metazoa > Chordata > Chondrichthyes > Myliobatiformes > Dasyatidae > Hypanus > Hypanus sabinus. The sequence goes on along the minus strand of NC_082711.1, from coordinate 160,930,877 downwards.
AAATCATTGCTTTTTTAACCCAAACACATGTAACTGATGCTATTTAAAAACTATTTGCTCTAAGCAATGTGTAGTGTTTAACAGTGACAAAAATGTCCTCGACTAATGCTGGCTAGAAATTGTTCAACAAGTCTCCTGCCCAAATTAAGCAGCATACTGTCCCAAATAAATGAAGGGTATCACAGCTAATTTCTCAATTAATTTTTGTTCGTTAAGAGTTGGCCTTTGGGAGGAGGTAGGGGGGGAAGGGCCCTTTTTCTGGAAACTGTATTGGGTTCTCAGCCAAATCTGTTGCTTGGTTACCTTATTTCAAGGTTCAAATCTCTTACTATCTTTCCTTTCGGTTAGTCCTGATGAAGGGTCTCGGCCCGAAACGTCGACAGCACTTCTCCCTACAGATGCTGCCTAGCCTGCTGTGTTCTACCAGCATTTTGTGTGTGTTGTTGTTTGAATTTCCAGCATCTGCAGATTTCCTCGTGTTTGCTGTTCAAGGTTCAATGTCTGGTTTTAATATACATTCTAGTATGGCCATTATCTTAACCTTTCTTTTAAATAGTATTAAAAATGGATCAAACTACAGGTAGTCCCCAAGTTACTAACATCCAACTTACGGACAACTCGTACTTACGAACCAAGGAAAGAGAACATCTTCCGCCATTTTAAGTCAGATCATGACGCCGTCCGCCATTTTAAGTCCTTGCCATTGACACCGTGTTGACTGTGTAACTTTGTATTTGGCTTAAATTTTCCTTAGCAAGATTCATCCTGACCCCGCCCCCTCCCCCCGTTCCAGTCGGCTGATGGCACAGTGAGATCAACGCCAGGCTGGAGAACAGAGGTTCCCGAGTCTGATCCAGTGAAAACTGCTCCCGTGCCAAGTTGATATTAAGCTCGCAACTCAACATTGTGAAAAAAAAAACACTGCCACCTGCCATTTAAATTCCCACGTGCAATATTGTGGAGGATCAAATACCCAAACCCAGCACGGCCTCCACTTGTCTCATTTAACCTGTCTCAGTGCAATGGACTTTTGGACCCGGGGAATTCAGTGCAGTGGTCCTTAGGACTCAGTGGACCTTGAGAGTCAGCGCAGCTCCGGACCCACCGCCCGCAGTGTTTCTGTTCCATTGATGGGAAGTGATTGCGATTGAAAATAAAGTGGAAATAATAAAGAGGTGAAATCGGAAAGATCGGAAAGAGGTGAAATGCCATCGGTCATTAGAAAAGCGTTGGTCAACGATCGGAACAATTTTAAAGGATAAATTGAGAATGGAGCATGTGAAAGGCCCTGCCCTGATGAAAGCTACAATTATTACTAAGCAATGCAGTGATTTAATTATTGGAATACATAAATTTCTTAAGTGTTTTATATGCATAGAAAGGTAAAATATATACTATATATTAAAACAAATGTTTGACTAACTGACGCTAAATAATACTGGATGTACTTGTTCTGACTTACGTACAAATCCAACTTAAAGACGGACTCAGGAACGGAACTCGTTCATAGCCTGGGGACTGCCTGTATTAATTTACTTAGTCTTAACGTGAAAGGGTTAAATCACCCTGTGAAATGGAGTAAGATTTTTGCCTATATTAAAAAACTTAAGGTCCCAATTATGTTTTACAAGGAACTCATGTATATAAATGTTACACTCCACAACTTTTTAGCAAATGGAAAGGGCTACATTTTCATTCCTCTTTTCAAGCTAAATCTAGGGGGAGTTTCAATCTTTACAGATAATACTGTTCCCTTTGTCCAACATAAAGTAGTGTCTGATATTAATGGGAGATTTGTCATTGTGCCAGGAAAATTAGATAATAAATTAATGGTATTTGCTGATCTGTATGCCCCAAATATAGATGATCCAGGATTCTTTGAGCGTTTTTTTCACTCTTACCAGATTTGAGTCTTTATTCATTAGTGTTGGGAGGAGACTTCAATTACTAGTTAGATCCAGTTTTAGACCAGTCATCTTCCAAACCAGCTACCCTTAACAAATCAGCTTTATTTATTCAATCTTTCCTAATGAAATGTGGTATTGTTGATACTTGGTGTTTTTACATCCCGAAGATAGGGAGTACTCGTTTTTTTCTGATATTCACCATATGTATTCCAGGATTGATTATATTTTTTATTGATAGCCAAATGATTCCATTAGTTTGATCCTGTGATTGTAAAGAGATTGCTGTTTCAGATCATGCTCTTGTGTTTTTATCTTTAAACTTTCCAAGTCTCCCTCAAATAAATAGATTTTGGCATTTTAATCTAACTTCGCTATCTGATAAAAAAATTTTAAAGTTTCTGGAGAAACAAATCATTCCTTGTTTTCAAGAGAATATAATAGACCTCCAGTCTTTTTATATGGGATGCTTTCAAGGCCTATATTAGTGGGCAAATTATTTTTATACTGCAAGTATCAAGAAAAAAGCTAATAAAGAGAGAATTGATTTAGCTAATTGGTTAAAACAATTAGACCAAAAATATGCTTTGGCTCCAGATCCTGCTTTATATAAAAGATATGTTGAAATTAAAACTAAATATGATCTTCTTTTAACATATCCAATTGAACGACAATCCAAGATAAAAGTCAATTCTATATTCATGGAGACAAAACAGGTAAATTATTAGCTAACCAATTAAAAACCTTTATAGTTAAACAGCAAATTAAATAAATTTGTGAAATTTATGATAGGACAACTGACCATTTAGAAATAAATGATACCTTTAGAGAATTTTATTCTAAACTCGATAGTTCTGACTCTCCTAAAGATAATATTGTAATGAATAATTTTCAGACCAATTAAGCATCCCTGTACTTTCAGTTGATAATTGAAAGCAGTTGGATCAACCTATTTTTTATGAGGAAATTGCCGAGACTGTAGGTTCATTGCACTCCGGGAAGACTCTGGGTCCTGATGGATTTTCTGGAGAATTTTACAAGACTTTTTCCTCACTGCTTATACCTCATTTGTGTTCTGTCTTTTCAGATTCCTTTAAGTTGCGTAGGTTGCCACAATCTTTTTATGAAGCTTCCATTTCGCTTATTCTTAAAAAAAATAAGAACCCAAATGAATGCTCTTCATATAGACCAATTTCTTTTCTTAATGTTGATACTAAAATTCTATCCAAAGTTTTAGCTTGTAGGCTTGAAAATATTTTACCATCTATCATATCAGATGATCAGAATGGATTTATTAAAAATCGCTATTCCTATTTTTATATTTGTCATTTATTGAATGGTATGTATTCTCCTTCTAAGTAGATAGCAGAATGCAGGATACCTCTAGACTTTGAGAAGGCTTTTGATTGCGTTGAATGGAATTATTTATTTAAAACCTTCGAAAAATTTAACTTTGGGCCCAATTTCATTCAATGGATTAAATTACTTTATTTATCAACCTCTGCTCATGTTCTTACTAATTTTCAGAATTCTAAACCTTTTGAACTCCAATGTGGAACCAGACAAGGCTTGTCCTTTGAGCCTTTGCTCTTTCTTCTGGCTTTAGAACCCTTAGCTATTGCTTTTTGAGAATCTAGTGATACCACTGGTATTTTAAGGAGAGGTACTACCCACATAGTTTTGCTCTATGCTGATAATATGTTGCTTTTTATTTCTAATGTTGAGACCTCGTTACCTCCTATGCTTTCTTTACTCTCCTGTTTCAGCAGTTTTCAGGTTATAATTTGAATTTTTCAAATTGAATTGAAGTGAACTTTTCACCTTGAATAATCTGGTATCAATTACTATTAACCTTCCTTTTTAAATTGTAAAAAAATCAATTTACCTATTTGGGTGTAACAATTACTAAGAATTATAAAGACCTACTTAAAGAAAATTTTCTTACCCTATTGAATTAGGTGAAAAGGGCACTATCAAACTGGTCACCCCTCCCTCTATTATTGATTGATCAAATTAACTCTATTAAAATGAATATCCTGCCTAAATTTATATACCTTTTTCAGGCCTTACCCATTTTTGTTCCTAAGTCCTGTTTTGATTCAATTCAATTCTATCTTTGTATATATGGAAAAACAAACATTCTCGATGAAATAAAGTTCACTTTCAAAAAGTCAAAAAGAATGGAAATTTAGCTTTATGAAATTTTAGGTTTTATTACTGGGCTGTTAACATATGAAATCTTAGCTTTTGGTCATATTACATTAACTATGAGGACTGTCCAGTATAGGTTTCTTTAAAAGCTAACTCTGTTAAAAATTTGTCTATTATTTCTCTTCTTGGATCCTCACTTCCTTTATCTTTAAATAAACTAACTGACAATTTGGTAATTAAACATACTTTGAGGATCTGGTTACAATTTAGAAAGTACTTTGGTTTATTGAGATTTTCTCTTTCTAGTCCCAATTTTTCTAATTGTTTTTTTAAACCTTCTATGACTGATGTAGTTTTTAAAGAATGGGATAGATTGGGTATTAAATGCTTTCAGGATCTGTTAGTTGGAGGAAGTCTCCTTTCGTTTGAGCACCTGTCATCGAAATATAGCTTACCAAAAACTCATTTTTTTCTATATCTACAAATTAGAGACTTTCTGCGATCTCAATTACATACATTTCCTATGAGTCCTGATAAGAACTTATTAGATGTAATTTCTAATTTGAAACCTTTTCATAATGGCTCAATATCCAATATTTTTGGTATGTTGTTGGGAATAAAAGATGCTCCTTTAGACAAAATTAAAAATGCCTGGGAACAAGATTTACAGATTTCAAATTCTGAGGAGACTTGGAATGAAATTTTTAAATTGGCTAACACTTCATCACTATGTGCTTGCCACTCCCTCTTACAATTTAAAGTGGTCCACAGGGCCCACATGTCCAAAGACAAGCTATCTCATTTTTATCCGGATATATCTCCTTATTGTGATAGATGTAACAATGCAGAGGCTTCACTAATCCATATGTTTTGGACATGTCTGAGTCTTGAAAAATTCTGGAAGGAAGTATTCCAAACATTTTCTGTACTTTTAAAAGTAACTTTTAAGCCTAACCCTTTGACTGCCTTGCTTGGTATTGTTGGAGAAAAAGGCAAAACTTTGGAGACATCTTATTTGCATATATTGTCTTTTATTTCTCTTATAGCAAGGAGGTCAGTGTTGCTTAAATGGAAGGATGTTGCTCCGCCTACTCATGCTCAATGGTTATGTGATGTTATGTCATGCTTAAATGTAGAAAAGATCCATTGTTCAATTTCTAATTCTAACCAAGATCTGCAAACATTATGGGAACCATTTTTAAACTACTTTCAAAACCTCTGATTTGGTGTTAAAGTACAGATGTTGGCTAATAACACAAATCACTATGTGATAAGGATTTTTTTCCATCTTTCTTTCTTTACCAAACAGCTTCAATGTTGGTAGTGGGTTTAGATACTTTTTTTAATAATAAAATTATTACAATTCGAATTACAATTTAATTAATGTATGTGTTTCATTATGAATATAGGGTACTGCGATTGCAAGTGTGATTGAAATATAATGTATTTGGTACTATTCCATTTTCTTTTGATTCATAATACATATCCTCATGTACTCTGTATTCTTCTATGTGAAAATTAATAGAAATACTGAAAAAGAAAAAAAAAAGTTGTCCCAAATAAGTGACTGCATAGCCCAATTAACTAAAATCCACTGCACATACTTTCAGGCTTTTGTATCTTCTGTCTGATGGGAAAGAGAAAATGTCTGGGGAGGCTACTCATAGCCTATAAGCATAGGCTCCCTATGATTATGCTGGCTGCTTTACTGGGGCAGTGAGGAATACAGACAGAGTCCATGATGGAAGACTGGTTTCTGTGAGGTGGTGAGCTGTATCCTCAACTATCTAGAGTTTCTTGTGCTCACATGCACAGCAGTAACCACAGTAAGCCATTTAGCATTCATACAGTGGTATAAAATGCTCACATAGAGATGACCTACAAACTTTTCTGAATGAAGAAGTCAATGGAATGGAAATTTCAACGTGCAACTCATCCATCAACCCACAATTACACTCATTAGTAAAGGTAAATCAATCCAAAAGCCATGTATTGAATGGTTTCATATCTGAACAAGTCTCCTTTAACTTTGAACAATGGTCCATGTGTTGTCTACAATAATAATGGGGAAATTAACATTCTTCACCTCTGTTATTCAACACTACTGAAGCAACTACTGCATGGTTTTTGCACATATGCCCTCACAGAAAAATTCCTTCAATACCTCTTATTACACTGCAACCTTGAACGGTCTTCATGGCTGCCAAAAAATTGCCCCCTCTGGGCACTGTCCTTCACAACACTACTTGATTTGAAGGACAGTGCCCAGAGGAGGCAAGTTCTGATCTTAGAGTAGGTTAAATCACTGACACAAGACTGTGGGCTGAAGCACCTGTACTGTGGTGTTCTATATTCTATTTTCCATGTTCAAGGGCCAATTTACTAGGTACGCCTGCTTGATAATGCAAATATCTAATCAGCCAATTATGTGGCAGCAATTCAATGCATAAAATCATGCAAGCATGACAACATCTACAGCTATCACAATGTAGAAGTACTGCAACCCAGCATTCAATACCATCATCCCAAAAAAACTAATCAAAAACCTTCAAGACCTTGGCCTCGATACCTCCTTGTGCAATTGGATCTTTGATCTCCTCACCTGCAGACCCTAGTCAGTTTGGAATGGCAGCATCTCCTTCACAGTCTCCATCAGCATAGGTGCACGATAAGGCTGGGTGCTTGGCCTCCTGCTCTACTTGCTTTACACATGTCTGTGTGGCTAAGTGCGGCTCCAATGCCATTTGATGACACATCACTGTCGTTGACCAAATCATAAATCAGCATATAGAAGAGAGATCAGAAAATTTAGCTGTGTGGAGCTATAGAAACAACCTCACACTCAGTATCAGCATGACCAAGGAGTTGATTATTGACTTCACAAAGCAGCCAGTCCTCATCAGGGGATCAGAGGTGAAGATGGTCAGCAACTTTAAATTCCTCAGTGTTATCATTTCAGAGGGCCTCACCCAGACCCAGCATATACCATAAGAGCAATCACAGAGAAAGTCCAGTAGTGCCTCTACTTCCTTGAACTCTTGCAAGGATTCGGTAAGACATCTTTAAATTTGACTAACTTCCATAGATGTCATGGAGAGTATATTGATGGGCTGCATGGTATGGAAGCACTAATATGCCTAAGCAGAAAATCCTGCAAAAAGCAGTGGGTACGGCTCGGTCTATCTCAGATAAAGCCCTCCCCACCATTCAGCACATCTACACGGAGCATTGTCGCAGAAAAGCTGCATCCATTATCAAAAATTCTAACACCCAGGTTGTGTCTTCTTCTCACTGCTGCCATCAGAGAGAAGGTACAGGAGCCTCAGGACTCACACCACCAGGTTCAGGAACAGTTATCACCCCTCAGCCATCAGACTCCTGAACTAGAGGGCATAACTTCATTCAACTTTACATGCCCCATCACAGTGCTGTTCCAAAAATCATGGATTCACTTTGAAGGATTCTTCATCTCATGTTCTTGATACTTATTGCTTATTTATTTACTATTTTTATTTCTTTCTGTTAGAGTGTGCACAGTTCATTGTCTTTTGCACACTGATTGTCTGTTAGGTTAGTGTAGTCTTTCACTGTTTCTATTATGTTTACTGGATTGAGTTTGCCCACAAGAAAATGAATCTCAGTGTTGTATATGGTGACATATATGTACTTTGATAATAAATTTACTGTGAACATGATCAAAAAGTTCAATTGCTGCTCAGATCAAACATCAGAATGGTGAAGAAATGTGATCTAAGTGACTTTGACAACTAAATGATTGCTGGTGCCAGACGGGATGGTTTAGGTATCCCAGAAGCTGTTGATCTCCTCGGATCACACACAGCAGTCTTTAGCAGCGACAGGAACTTGTGTGAAAAACAAGAAAACATCCAGTGAGCAGCAATTCTTTGGGTAGAAATGTCTTGTTAAAGTGAGACGTCACAGGAGAATGATCAGATTGTTTCAAGCTGGCAGGAAGGGTGACAGTAACTCTAAAGACCAAACCTACAAGACGGGTGTGTAGAAGACCATCTCTGAATATACAAAATGTTGAAAATGTTGGGTGGGTTTCAGTCGCAGATGATGACAGACATACAAAAAACACTTAATGGCCATTTTATTAGGTACCTCCTGTACCTAATAAAGTGGCCACTGAATGTATATTCTACCCTGCTGGCCCCCTGGGAGCACTCTTGGCACAACACACAATCCTTCCATTTTTGCAGCAACCATGCACTCAGCACTTCAGTAGTAACAGTCTCCTGCAGCTCAAAAATTATGGCTTCCATTGTGACTAGGGCAGGCTGCATAGGTCACCTCCTGCTGGGCTATCTGCTGAGAACGATTAACGTTTCAAATAGAGAACATCGTGTTGAAACCCATGATGGCTGTTTCAGCACAGATTCCCACAGGAAAACACAGCATTGCTCTGTTGACTTCACCACTGGAGTCATCCTTCTATGTGACTTTAACAACCAATGTTAAACTAACGACCCCAATGTTGTTTCAATCCCCCCCCCACCCAAAAATGGCATGGAACAATTTCTAGGCAAATAAGCTATAAAATATGAATAGTGTTTATTTTCATATTTTATTTATCACTCTGTACAATGTAAATTAAAAGCTAATTGCAAGTTTTCTCTTCTATGTTGGTTTCCATCCATAATGGTTCCTTGGCATGACCAGCTTCTCAGCCAGTTTAGTGTCATCACAGCAGCAAGCATTCAAGGATCCTCATGGACTACTGCACGACAACAACAGGTATTAGAATGGAGACAATATCCTATCTAAGACTGTAAGGAGATTGTTTTTCTGCACTCACCACCACTGGCAAAAAAGTGAAAACGTTTGTCTGAATCGGAACCAGACTCAGGTTTCATATCACCGGCACATGTCATGAAATTTGTTATATGCAGCAGCAGTACATTACAAAACATAATGATAAAAGACTGCAAATTACAGCAAATATATTCAAATATTCAAAAAGTTAAATTAAGTAAGTAGTGGAAAAAAAGCACATAAAGTAGAGAGATGGTGTTCACAGGTTCAATGGCCATTCAGAAATCCAATGGCAGAGGGGAAGAAGCAGCTCCTGAATCATCAAGTGTGGGCCTTCAGGCTCCTGCACCTCCTCCCTGATGGTAGCAATGAGAAGAGAGCATGTCCTGGGTGATGGGCATCCTTAATGCCACCTTTTTGAGGCATTGCTCCTTGAAGATGTCCTGGATGCTGGGGAGGCTAGTGCCCATGATGAAGCAGAGTTCACAACTTTCTGCAGCTTATTTTGATCCTGTGCAGTACGCTCTCCCCATACCATATGGTGACGCAACCAGTTAGAAAACTCGCCATGGTACATCTGTTGAAATTTGCGAATATCTTTTGTGAAAAAACCAAATTTCCTTAAGCTCCTAATGAAATATAGCTGTTGTTGTGTCTTCTTTGTAACTGCATTGAGATGTTGGGCCCAGGGTTGATCTTCAGAGATGTTGACACTCGGGAACTTGAAATTGCTCTGACTTTCCACTTCTAATGTCTCAATGAAGACTGGTGTGTGTTCCCTCATCTTACCCTTTTTGAAGTCCACAATCAATTCTTTGACATTGAGTGCAAGGTTCTTGCTGCAACAGCACTCAACCAGCTGATCGATCTCGCTGCTTTAGGCCTTCTCGTCAACATCTGAAATTCTGCCAACCATAGTTGTGTCATCAACAAATTTATAGATGGCATTTGAGCTGTGGCTAGCCACATAGTCATGGATGTAAAGAGACTTGGGCAGTGGGCTAAGCACATGTCCCTGAAGTACACCAATTTTGATTATCAGTGTGTTGGAGATGCTAACTCCGATCCACACAGACTGTGGTCTTCCGATGAAGACGATGAGGATCCAGTTGCAGAGAAAGGTACAGAGGCCCAGGTTTTGCAGCTTTAAAAAAAACTGTAGGACTGATTGTGTTACATGTTGAGCTATATTCAATAAATAGCAGCCTGACGTAAGTATTAGTATGGTGTAGGCCACGTGAAGAGCCAATTAGATTGCATCCACTGTAGATCTATTGTGGCAATAGGCAAATTATAGTAGGTCCAGGCTGTGCTTAGGCAGGAGTTGATTCTAGCCATAACCAACCTCTGAAAGCATATTATCATTGTAAATACAAGAGCTATTGCGGTCACTATAATCGTTAAAGCAGCGCACCCTGCTCTTCTTGGGCACTAGTATGATTGTTGCTCTTTAAGCAAGTCAGAACTTCCGACTATAATAACAAGAGTTTGAAAATGTCTTTGAACACACCAGCCAGTTGGTTGGCATAGGCTTTTAGAGGCCTACCAGGTACACCTTTGGGGCTTGTCACCTCACAAGGGTTCTCCCCCTAGAAAGTTATTCTGATATCAGTGTCCAAGACAGAGATTACAGGATCACTTGATGCTGCAAGGACCCTCATAGTTACGGTTTCATTCCCCCTTTCAAAGCCAGTGTAGGAAGCGTTGAGCTCATCTGGTAGTGAAGCAACACTGCCATTCATGATGTTAGGTTTTGCTTTGTAGGATGTAATGGGCTGCAAACACTGCCAGAGTTAATATGATCCATTCTACCTCTAACCTCAATCAGAATTGTTCTTTTACTCTTGCAATAGCCCTCCACAAGTCACACCTGGCCTTTTTATGTAGTTCTGGATCACCCATCTTGAATGCCACAGACCTGGCCCTCAGTAAACTACGAATCACCTGGCTCATCCATGGCTTTTGATTTAGGTATGTACAGCATGTTCCCATACGCAACACATTCATCCACACAGGTCAATGACAAATGTGGCATATTTATTCAAGCTCGAAGATGACCCCCTGATTACTGTCCAGTCCATCAACTCAAATCAGGGGAAATGAAGACTGTTAGTAGCATGAAAGAATTTTATTTTTTTAGTAATACAGGCAGTCCCCAAGTTACGAACGTCTGCCTTATGAACAACTCGTACTTACGAATGGAGGGAGGAGAACGCCGTCTGCCATTTTAAATCGGATCACAATGCCGACCGCCATTTTAAGTTGTTGCCGTTAACACTGTGTTGAGTGTGTAACTTTGTATTTGGCCTAAATATTTCTTAGCAAGATTCACCCTGACTCCCCCACCCTTTTCCAGTCAGCGCCATCCCCACTTGTCCCATTTAACCTGTCTCAGTGCGGGTGGACTTTAGGACCCAGGGGAGCAGAGGACCCGCGGCTGCTGCTGAATCTGCAGATTTCTGTTCTGTTGATGGAATAAGATCGCGATTGAAAATGAAGTGGAAATAATAAAGCAATTGGAAAGAGGTGAAACGCCATCAGTCATTGGAAAAGTGTTAGGCTACAGTCGGTCAATGATCGAAACAATTTTAAAGGATACAGGTAAAGGATAAAGTGAGAATAATGGAGCATGTGAAAGGCCCTGCCCCAATGAAAGCTACAATTATTACTAAGCAACGCAGTGGTTTAATTACTGAAATGCATCCATTTCTTAAGTGTTTTATATGCACAGAAAGGTAAAATGTATACTATATACTAAGATAACCCTTTGACGAACTGATGCTAAATAATACCGGATGTACCTGTTCCGACTTATGTACAAATCCGACTTCAAGACGGACTCAGGAACGGAACTCGTTCGTAACCCAGGGACTGGGTTTCTAGCTCTGGATATCGCTGCCTTCCTGTAGCAGATGTTAGTAAACATCCTGCGTGAAACTTTAATGCATCTGTGCATTTCCCCATGTATTCTCCTCCCCAGACATCTATTTCCATTACTGATGAGTAGCAGCTGGCAACAGAAATACTAAACAACATTACTCTTCCTAAAATAGACATTGCGGAACACAATAAACACAGCCTACAAAACAGGGACTGGCCAAATCGTCACAATCCAACTCGAGGCAGAACTCCAGGATGTTGATACTCCTGCAGCTGTTGAGTCATGTGAGTCCTGGGATTTTTTAATATAAAAAAATTCAAAACAAATACAGTTTAATAATCAATAAAGTGAAAATCCAGATGGACTTTCAACCAATTAAACCCTCACCTCAGCTGTTGACTTAATAGAAAATGTATTCTTATCGAGAATAGAGATCTGGCACAAGATTAATGTTCAGCTGAAGATCCGTTGTGTTGTAAATTATGAATGTTGTAAGAATAACAAGGCTCAGGCATTGATTCTACGTTGCAACTGTATGAAGTCTGTAGCTGGATGGGTGGAGACACTGAAGTTTCTCTGGAAAACCCACAGAATTTGTCACACACAAACCACTACAACTGCACAGCTTGCAGAGCTAATGTTAGGAGGCGATAGCTTGGGGTCAGTCCAAAACTAGACAGGGTCAAGGAAGATCATGAAGCAGAAGAATTCCTACTTTTCCCAACTTGGCTAAAGAAATTTCTTTAGAGATAGTTCTGATTTCACAGAGACAGGAAACCTTCTTGGATGGTCTTAGAATAGAATGTGGCCACCAATGCAATTGGGTGGCAAAAGTTAAATTAGGCATTCTCCTCTCTTGCTTGGGGGGCTTTTCTTTTAATGACTAGTTCTTGTTTATGTATTGCAAAATGGTCGGGAAGCTTGGTCCAAATCAACTCTTATTTTAAGAAACAGATCCACTTCATACTAAATGAATTATTTAGTAAAGCTAGCAGTCTTTCAAGAATATTATGGAACTGAAGTATTTCCTTTTAAAACCCCTTACGAACCAAGATGGGCACTTGACTGCCAAAATCCAAGGAACTGTCTTCCAAACAGATTAGGACAGCTAGATGGTGAGGCTCCAAAACTTAATGAAGGCTACTGAAACCCTACTTGGTAAATCAGTAGGATTTTAGTTGTAATCCTTTATTTGGGGATGAAAAATGGTATTTCAGAGTTTAATAAATAAAATTCAAGTCAGTCAGATCAATGTTAAGGCCCTCACATTTCTCTGTGCTCATTAACCCAAACTGCTTCAGCCATAGAAAATTTGCAAAGGGAAAAACTGAACTCTAGGATAGAAAGAAAACTTAATTAACTGGGGGAAACTGAACAATGGTCATGTTGCAGCTCCAAGCCAAGACAATAGCAAGTTACTTTTGAAACATTCTTGCAACATCAGCAATTATTACAAGTTGTCTTCCATTGGTATCAGTGCAAGGGTACCTGTTGCCGAGGGAGTTCACAGCTGATGGAACAAGCATCCCAGGATACAGTGAAGTTACATCACGTGAAGAGCTCTTTAACCAATCTCCAACTGAGTCTTGTGAAAGTCATTCTTTAAATGAGAAAGCCACTGAATAAACACAAATGCAAACATCAATAAACTATTGAAGTGTTTCTTCAAATTGATTCTCATCCAATTGAATATTAGCCCTATCTGTTAGTTTTTGAAAGTATTTATTTCTTTGCAGGCATTGATATGTGGCAATTGATTAATACTTTCAATTGCAGATCAGCTACAATGGGACCTCTGACTGTACGCAGCTATTTGAGAAAGAGCAATCAAGTGACGTTGACTAAAGATGAATGAATTTACAATCTGTAACCAACCTAAGTTTTTCCAAGGGATTTAGTTCAACCGGAACTGCGGCACACACTAGTCGATAAGAGACATTGGCACAAAATGGTGTGAGACATTCCATGCAATTTACAGAAATATTTCTATTGACTGCATTGTTTAAGATGTTCTATAGCTAGAGCAAGGTAAATAACTTATAGAAACAGAACAACAACAAATAGCTTGGACCAAACAATGGAGTCTATCTCAACAGGGATGACAGGAATCTACCCAGACTAATGCAATCTACGTATATTCCTCAGGGGAAACGGAACTAACTTTAAAACAAGTCCCAGCAGATCAGACTGCTCGCTAACATCACAGAAGAGGCTGCTGCTGAAAGCATTATACCAACTGAATACATTTCACTTGGTTGTACCTTCTATATGACTCCTTGTCAAGAGCGACTATGTTTTAAGTAGCAGACTTATTTTAGCGAAACTGATAACTTTTTTGTTTTGAAAAGAAGGTATTCTTCTTCTTCCTGCTTGAGTCAAAGAAAGCAACTAGCTCTAGCAATCTGAGCCCAGCATTCCGAAATAGCTTCGGTTCTCAAAATGGTTGGGCATTGTTTCAGCACATAGCAAAAAATGCCCAATTTCCTATTATTTCCTCTATCTCTCTACTCACAATCACCCCCTACCCACATAAAATCCACAACATTGCCCTGTTAGATACTCTATCCATTGATGGGAAAATTTCAGTCTACTTCAGCAGACCAGGGCAGCATCTATGGGAACAAAGTACAGTTGACATTTCAGGCCAGGACTCTTCATCAGGACTGGCACAAAAGGTGAGTCAAAGTAAGAAAGAGGAGGGGGGGGTGGTTGATGAGGAAGACACACAAGGGATCGGTGAAACTGGGAGTGGGGGGTTTGTGCAAAGGGGAGACATGGGCGACCACTTCGCTGAGATTATGCTCCGTCTGCCAAAGTAGGATCTCCCAGTAACCACCCATTTTAATTCCACTTCCCATTCCCATTCTAACATGTCAAACCGTGGCCTCCTCTAATGTCACACTCAAGTTGGAGGAGCAACATCTTATATTCCGTCTGGGTAGCCTCCAACCTGATGGTATGAACAGCGATTTCTCAAACTTCCGGTAACATCCCCCACTTTCACCATTCCCCATTCCCATTTCCCTCTTTCACCTCACCTCCTTACCTGCCCATCACCTTCCCTTTCTTCCATGGTCTTCTGTCCTCTCCTATCAGAGTCCCCTTCTCCAGCCCTGTATCTCTTTCACCAATCAACTTCCCAGCTCTTTACTTCACCCCTCCACCCCCCACACTCCCGATTTTAACTATCACTTGTGGTTCTTCCTCCCTCCTCCCCCTTTCTTATGCTAACTCCTCATCTTTTTTTCCAGTCCTGATGAAGGGTCTCCCAGCCCAAAACATCGACTGTACTCTTTTCCATAGATGCTGCCTGGCCTGCTGAGTTCCTCCTGCATTTTGTGCGTGGTGCTTGGATTTCCAGCATCTGCAGATTTTCTCTTATTTCAGTTATCTGTTGGAACTTACAAAGTGCTGAGGTGACCATACAGTAATGTGGGACAACCTAGTCGGTGACAAGTCTCGACCACATGTACATTATAAACATTGCATAGCAGATACTAAGAGGTTGCTGACAACCCACTGCCATTTAGATCACATTTGTTCAGCTGAGGCACAACAATCCTACAAAAGAAAGATGTGTGAAATTGGAATTGGATTTAAACATCGAATACATCAGCTTTTATCGAATTAAAGGCAAAATCGTTATTGTAAGTAAATCCAAAATAGAAACTGGATACTGGAAGCACACATGCTAGTTCTTTCATTATATAATTACTATGCCTTGGTGTATTTTGAAACTAGCTCTCACTTTCCTTGTTGATCGTCGCCAGAGACTTCAAAGAGAATCCCTTATCCGGGATACATGGGTGCAAATTTTACCTGAAGAGCTCAATGTTGGCCTCAGCTTCCAGTTGCTTCCAGAGCTGGAAACATTCAGTCATCATGTCTGTATAACAAGCCTTGGAATAAGCTTTCCGAATAATTCGCGTCTGCCCATGAGAACTTCCACGGGAATGAGGCAAGGCAAACTGAAAACATATAGGAAAAAGAAATGAAGATTAGCATTAAAAAGGTGTCAGAAAGGAGAAAATAGACATCTCTTACTAAATTTGACAGTGATTCAGTCACATGTGAAATTAGTTGATGTCTTAATCCATCATTTGTTGGATATAGACTCCACACAGGCTACAGAGAATTAAATAGAAGCTTCTGTTTGCTTACTCAAGCATGAAAGTGATGTTAACTTATTGACTTATTTTGAAAACAGGGCAGGTAGAACAAAACTGTCTATGTTACACGGTCACTCTCCAAGGACCTCTATCTGCAAATTAAATTGACAAATATTGTCTTACTAGATTTGTGGCTACCAATTAGTAGGATATCCAATCATTTTGAGGAGGATACACAAGGTAATGAGCACGTGTTTGTCGGATTGCCAAACATTTATTTCAACCCCTTAAATAGAAATACAAGGAGCTTTTTAAAAATGAGAGAGATTGAAAAAAAAAACTGGTGGCATCCCTGTCTATGAATCACTGAAACTTAACATGCAGGTCATACAAACAGTTCAGAAGGCAAGTGGAGTACTGGCTGTTCCTGTCAAGAGGATTTGAGTATAAATGTATAGGAACCTTAGTCTAATTAAATAGACGCTTAGTGAGATCACATCTGGAAAATGGCACTTCAGCCTGCTTATGAGAGTATATGCTTGCCATCAAGGAATGCAATGAAGGCTCACCAGTTTGTCTTAAGAGGAGAAATTAAGCATACATGGCCTACGCACTCCTGAGTTTACAAGAATGAGAGATCATCCCTTTGAAAAATAAAATTCTTCTGCAGTTGATTGGGTAGATGTGCAGTTGACATTTCCCCTTGCTGGGGTTTCTGGAAATGGAGGTCATAGTCTCAAAATAAGAGGCCAATCATTTGGAGCAAAGAAGAAATTTCTTCACACATCAGCTAAAAGTATCTTTGGAATTCTTCACTTAAGGAGCCACCAAATACACTCAAGACATCTATTAATAGATTTTAAAGATTTCATGGGAATCAAAGGATCAGAGATTAATGCAAGAAGGCACATGATCTGCCATGATCTGACTGAATAGTGGAGCTTATGTCTCCTTCTGATCTTCTGCAATGTAATAAAACCAATAATCTACTATCCGTCCGTTTGGAAGTTCCAGTGGTACAGAATGTGTTCAGCAGGTAACGCTTGCTTTGCTCCGTGTCCACTCACTGGGGTCCTCGTTCCTACATTCATCTGGTTCTGAGAGAGGAAGCAGAGGAGAGTTGTGGAGGCACTTGTAATGATCATTCAAGAATCAGCGGAGTCAAAAAGGGTCCCAGGAAAATTGTAAATATAACAGCACTGTTTAAGAAGGGGGAAGGCAATAAACAGAATATTATAGCCAGTTAGCCTGATAGAGACAGGGAAGAACTCAGAGCACGATATTAAGAATTAAGTTTAGATGTATTTAGAAATACACAATGAAATGGGGTGAAGTCAACATAGTTTTATTAAGGGGAGATCTTGCCTGTCAAATCTGTGGGAACTCTTTGAGGTGGTAGCAAGCTGTTTAAACAAAGGAGAGTCAGTGAATGCTATTTACTTGATTTTCAGAAGGCCTTTAACAAATGTGCCACACACAAGGCTGCAAAGCAAGATAAAAACACATGGTGTTAGAGACAATGTACTAAGGTGGATGGAAAATGGACTGAGAGGCAGAAGTTAGTGTCCCTGAACTGGCGATAAACTGGTAACTTTAAACAGTGACCATGGTCCTTTTCAGGACAGCAGCTTGTGACTAGTGGAATTCTGCAGAAGTCCACATTAATGACTTGATGAAGGAAGATCATGGTGTTGAGGCCAAGCTTGCATGTGACAGGTGGAGAGCGTCTGCAGGAGGACTTGGGCAGGTTAGAAGAGTGGGCAAACGCTATGCACTTTGGTAGGAAGAATAAGTGGGGAAAGAGTTTAAAAATCAGAGGTACAAAGGAGTTTGGGAGTCCTGGTTCAGAATGAATCAGTAGTAATGAAAGCAAATGCAATGCTAGCGTTTATTTTGAGAGGGCTAGAACATAAAAACAAAGATGTACTGTATAAGGTGTCAGTCTGACTGTACTTGGAATATTATGAGCAATTATGGGCCCTATATCCAAGGAAATATATCCACCTGGTCCAGAGGAGGTTCATGAGAATGATCCCAGAAATGAAAGGCCTGACGTACATGGAGCATTTGACGGCTCACGGTCTGCACACGATGGGGTTCAGAAGGGTAAGGATCTCACTGAATAATGAAAGGCCTGGAAAGAGTGAACGTGGAGAGGATGCATCCAGTACTGTGAGAGTCTAGGTTCCGAGATCACAGCTTTAGAATAAAGGAACAACCTTTTTGAACTAAAGCAGGGAGGAATTTCTTCAGCCAGAGCATGGTGAATCTACAGAATTTGTTGCTGCAGAGGGTTGTGAAAGCCAAATCATTGTGTGTATTTAAAGATTGATAGCTTCCTGATTGGTAAGGGGGTGAAGGGTTATGCGAAGATTGGAGAACATGCTGAGAACAAACAAAGCAGCTATGATTGAATGGCAGAGCAGAGTCAGTGGGCCATTTGGCCTAATTCCGCTTCTACATCTCATGGGTCTGTTGGCCATTTGCCCTTGAAAGCCACTAGGTTCACAGGGGAAAAAAAAATTACCTTAATAAAAATAGCATCCAGTAGTCTGGGAAAACTGCTAGTCCAGCAGCAAAATCTGGAGCATGCTGGATTAACAGAGTTTATTAAACTATTTGGGGCTTGCTTTTTTGCAAGTGCTGACAGTATTCAACAACTGCAGTACCTTTGGTTTTTAAATATTACCATGGTTCTTCAAGTAAGCCTAACAGCCTCATTTCCAGTTACAGAAACAGCAAATATGTGACACGGTAAGAGTGTAACATCTGTCCACTTCTCTTTAAGCAGGTTAAAAAGTGTAACATAATTCAGAGGACATGCTCTTTTTTTGCATCTGTCTATGAGCTTAACGTGACAAAGTAGTCAGGAATTTGCAGACTACGCCGTGCCTGCTCAGTTTCCTTAAAAGCAAAGAATCCATCTGTAGTTTCCAGATGGACTCCACCATGTGACCAGATCAAAATATTCTGGAGACACGATTTGATTTTAGGCTTGATTCTCCTGATTCTCATGCAATGAGATTAACCTGACAGCAGATTGCGAACTTTGACAAGAACCTTATGAAAAATACAATGGCTTGTGAGAATTCAGTAATATATAGCTAAGAGCTGTTTTATTTAATGAAGCTGATCGCTGTGTACATGAAAAGTAATATTCCTCTAAGTCTCAGTTCTAAACAAAAGTAAGCAGATTAAACATCCTGGCATTAGAGAACCTGACAAAGACTAAATTTGGATTTGGGAGCAGCATTTAAGATTGTAATAACAATTTGAAATAAAATCTAATGAGTAACAAGTTTGCATCAACAGCCAATGTCATCACAGGTGCTGTTGTCTTTATGTGAAATTGAAAAATGAATTACTATTTTCGGTGCACTAAACATTAATTATTCAGTGGGAGAGTCGTCATATTTCAAAAGCAGTTTGAAATGCATAAATATTTTCAGAGACAACATGGAAAGATATTTTGTTTTGCAGTGTTGAGGAAATCAGTTGTGGTAACTCCAGACTGTGGACTGTGAGGCCATGGTTATGCCAAGTGGTGGGTCCAAATATTAGCTGTGCTTTTGTGTGGGATCTGCTGAGACAGATAATGAGTCACCTTGAGACATCTGCCCCACTTTAATAACTGGGGATGGACTGACACTGACAGATGTCAGTAAACAGGCAAACTGCCTGCTAGCTCTGGTCTTCATTGGGAATGTTTTATATGCAAGCTAAAAAAAAAAATCTGACAAACATTTCAGTTGAGCAAATTTAGAAGATTAAAAGGTATTAATCCTTTAAGTGCTTTTACAAGCAAATCCAATGATCCTGTGGACGTTTCACTACATTCAATAGAACCCAGTAAAAAGCTAATTAGAGCACTCAGTTGAATTGTGTACCTTAATTGATTCTGAAAATACTATTCTAGTGTAAGAAATTGTAATACTTATGATTTGCCATCAAACTTTTTTTTCCCCCTGTGCTCATTAATCAAGACTATTGCTGGAAATGGTGTCCATTTCTATCAAAGTTTGGAGCAGTCCAGGAACACTACCTCACTTTTGCACTATTTACTTACTTATTTTTGTAACTTATAGAATTTCTTTATGTCTAGTATTGACTGCCACAAGCAACAAATTTCATGACATACTATC
Organism: Hypanus sabinus; assembly: GCF_030144855.1. Classification (NCBI taxonomy): domain Eukaryota; kingdom Metazoa; phylum Chordata; class Chondrichthyes; order Myliobatiformes; family Dasyatidae; genus Hypanus; species Hypanus sabinus. The sequence continues at coordinate 160,910,914 of NC_082711.1, read as the reverse complement.
ACTATATGTGCTGTGTTGTATGACGTAGGTGATCATGTTGTATGACCATCATTGTTCTTTGGCAAATTTTCTACAGAAGTGGTTTGCTATTACCTTCTGAGAAGACAGGTGACCCCATCCAATATCAATATTCTTCAGAGATTGTCTGCCTGGCGTCAGTAGTCACATAACCAGGGCTTGTGACAATCACCAGCTGCTCATATGACCATCCACCACCTGATCCCATGACCTGACCCTGCTCAGGGGGCTAAGCAGATGCTGCACCTTGCCCAAGGGTGACCTGCAGGCTAACAGAGGGAAGAAGCACCTTACACCTCCTTTGGTAGAGATGCATCTCCAGCCCACCACCCGTTCATGACATATGTCAATGATAATAGACGTGATTCTGAATCTACAGGATTAGAAGTAAGAGGATAAATGTTACGGCCACGCAAAGAAACAACAGTTACAAAGCAAAGGTTTTGAAATACTGACATCTAACACGAAAGAAATAAGGGTACCACTGCCTAGCATGTGAAATCATGACCTTATTTGGGCAACTAGAGATACAACAGTTAGAGGGGCTGAATCCAGCACCCTAGACAATTATGCCTTAGGCAGCCTGGACTAATTCAGATCAGTAGGACACCACTAAGTTCCTGAGGGAAGCAATGATCCAAATGTTAGCTACCTGGAAATCCAATCAGATGGACATTCCACAACCACCAGGAATTGTGCAGATGCTGGACATCCAAAACAACACACACAAAATGCTGGAGGAACTCAGCAGGTCAAGAGGTATCTATGGAAATGAGTGAAAAGTCAACTTCTCAGGGCCCTTTCTTGAGACCTTGTTTTCTCCTTACTAATAATTCACTACAGAATCATAATGATGACAAAGAGCTGATACTAATATACTCTGCTTCACTGCAGCTCGGTGGCAGCAATCCATACCTTCCTCATTAACATTGCAAGCAAGGTGATAAATCTAAAGCTAAAAACAGAAAACATTAGAAATGCACATTAGGTCATGCAATGCCTGATAAAATCAAAGGTGGTACAAATGTTTTAAGGTCAATGACTTCTGACTCCACATGTTGTCTGACCTACTGAGTGTTTTTCATGTTTTCTGCTCCCATTTCAAATATTATTATGATTCTGCCCTGACAATGAGGCTCCTGAGCCAAGTCCCGGACTTCTCTCCCATGATTAGTTGTATTTAAAGATGCAACATACCCTGGGAGTTTTACAGCCTACAAAAGCCTGCTGTGAATCTCAGTGAACAAAACCATGGACATGCTTCAACTCGTTGAAACAGATTAATACCATGAAAGCCAAGAAGGGTATTTTAAAGAGATCTTGTGATGTATTAGTTACATAGACAGCTCTTTACAAAGGGACTGGAAAATGTGAGAGCCCTTTGACCAAGAGATTTCATAATGCCCCATAGAAAAAGCACTGTTTAAAGTGACCAATTTACATAAATGTACTGTGGACAGATCACCAGAAGGGGGACACATTCCCAGACTCCTATGGGATATATCTCAATCTAACCCACTGAATCATATAAAAGTGTCCCAAATTATAATGAGTAACATTTAAGACTTTCCCCAAAACTTGCCAACAGTAGGGCACAACTTATCTAAACAGTTTAAACACTTGATCATACACGGTGGCAAATATTCCAACAGTTCATACGTATAACACAAGTGCAGGAACTAATGAAGCTTTGCGTCCGGCTGCGTGACGCTGAAGGACAATACGAGGTTACTTCCATCAATAAGAGCGGGTTTTGACGTTAAGAATGATAATAAACACCGTCATCTCCGCGTGTCGGTCTCTGACACAGGACTGTCCCAACACAGACGCATTTCCAGCTGACACTCAATATGGTTGAGTCTAATTAAAACGGATGGAATTTCACACTTTTACAAGCAACTTGAATACACATACCTGATCTATTAACAGCGTCTTGCTGTTTTTGGAGAGATGATAGGCAGTGTAAGATCCCTGGACTCCTGCTCCAATAACTATCGCATCAAAGTCACTCATCTTGTTGTTTAGTGAAAGTTGTAAATCGGTTTTGGATCACGTGCCTTCCAAAGGTCACCTTGTTAGAAAGCTGGGTGTACTGGCCCGGGTCAGATAAGAGTTTTCATGCAATATTAAAATAGCCTGCTGCGGAAAGTGTTCACAGTGGGCGAAACTCTGGGATTAGAAGTTTTAGCAGGAACTGAACCACTGGCTCGGTCCTGTCGTGGATTATCGAGACCGACGAGAAACAGTCAGACAGGAAGCTGCCTTGGGGCTTTTCGCTGTTCTTCACGCACTCCGCCAGACTCTTAACACGAATTTTATGCAGAGTAGCGGGAGAAGATTTAGAATTGGCTCTTCAGCGTTAATTCTGCGAAAACTGGAAATTTCAACAGTTCATTTCGAGCGTTGGCCGCATTTTCTACATTTCATATCTCTGGTTATATTCCAACAGCTCTGGCGTTCATTTAGTTTAAAATCTCTTAACGAAGTCTCAAAACGTTTGCCATTCCGGGGACTTTTTTTCCCCTAAAGTAATTAACTTTATGATCCAATTTCTACAGTGTTGTTTGAACTTTAATAAAGGGAGGTTCACACTGGGGATCTGGAGCAGTCACGTCGGTATTGTTAATTTTTTAAAATGCGTTACTGGCATTGGAACCTCTTGAACAAACCAAAGAGAAAATTCTGCCTTGGAAGCTCCTGCATTCCTAACCTCTGGTTGGGGTTTCAGAGGCCCTTGCAGTTTTCTTCCCTGGAATATACCGTAAACCTCTGGAAATCTAACTGTCAAGTCTGAATAAATTCCTTTACTCAGTTTACTGTATTTGCCAATTTCTCCCTTGCTCTGTCAGCATGGCCTACCTCGATTTCAAAGCTACTGATAAGAGTCTGAGAACTATTCCCAATGCACCTTCTGCTTTATATTCAGAAGGGACATCTGAATGAAGGTCACCTTTTTTACCATGAGGATCACTGGAAAACAGGTCACAATGTTAACCTGGTGACCAAATGATTAATGTGCAGATTTAAATATGATGCCAAGGTTTAATGTATGGTTTATCCCCTAATTTGGCCTTGTGACTTCAAGTTACAAATGTTTGATAATAAAAGAATCAAAATAATTGACCGACTTGGAAACAAGATAACAGATTCAACTGATTTTTGTATATTTGTTTAGTCTCCCATTCAATGAATGTGGTGACTTGATTATGATCTTAAATTAAACCAAGGATCTAACATCTGACAATATATATATTTTTTAAAAACCCTCAATAGGAACAAGAACATATCAGGCTCCTCAAGTTGACCCCATGCCTCAACTCTTCATTTGTGCCAGTTCCTCATGGTCCTCACCTTCCAAAAATTATCCCCCTTTAAACAAAGTGGTTGGAATTTGAAATATCCATAATGGGGCATAAAATGCAGGTTACTGGGACTGGTGGGATAGATCTGCTGGGAGCCACTGGACAGCATGCTTTTCTGTCTTGTTATAATTGCTCCACAACTTAAAAAAAAATTGGCATGTACAGGAAAGGGGAAGATGTCTGAATAAGAAGTTGGTGATGGGGAGGGGAGGGAAAAGCGTACAAGCTGGAATGTGATTGGTGAAGCTAGGTGGGTGGGGGAGACGGGAATAAAGTACGAAATTGGGAGGTGATAGGTAGAAAAGGTAAATGGCTGGAGAAGAAGGAATCTGATAGGAGAGGAGATGGACCATGGAAAAAAGGAAGAAGGAGGTGCAACAGGGCAAGGTTATATGAGGAGATGAGGAGAAGCGGTAAGGGGGGCCAAAGTGAGGAAATGAAGAAGAGGAAAGGGGGAGGGATAAAGTTACCAAAAGTTGGAGTAATCAATACATTCCTCCCCCCCCCCCACCCCACACTCTGCTTTCCACAGGGTGCACTTTCTTCATGATCACCTTGTCCATTCATCCCTCCCAACTAATTTCCCTCCTGGTACATGCAAGCGGAAAAACTGCTACACTTGCCCATTCACCTCCTTCCTCACCTCCATCCAGGGCTCCAAACAGACCTTCCAGGTGAGGCAACCCTTCACTTGTGAACCTGTTGGCGTCATCTACTGTATCTGGTGCTCCTGCTTCAGCCTCATCTATATTGGTGAGACCCAAAGTAGATCAGGAGAGCACACTCACTAAAACTACGACCAACTATTTCAATTCCAATTCCCATTCCAACATGTCGATCCATTGCCTCCTCTTCTGCCAAGGCAAGGCCCCGCTCAGGCTGGAGGAACAATACCTTAAATTTCATCTAGGTAGCCTCCAACCTGATGGTATGAAATTCAGTTCCTCCACTGGTGATTTTTGCTCCCTCTCTGTTCCATCTTCTTCAATTCTCCACTCTGCACCCCCCCCCCCTTACTTCCACCTTCCTTTTTTACCATGGTCCACTCTACTCCTATCAGATTCCTTCTTCTCCAGTTCTTTACCTTTTCCACCTATTACCACCCAGCTTCCTACTTCATAACTCCTCCTGCACTTGGCCTCATCTATCACCTTCTAGGCTGTACTCTTCCCTCTCCTGCCCCACCACCACCTTCTTATCTGGCATCTTCCCCCTTCCCTTGAAATCCTGTTGAAGGGTTTTGGCCTGAAACATTGATGGCTTATTCATTTCCATAGATGCTGTCTGGCCTGCTAAGTTCCTCCATCATATTGTGTGAGTTGCTCTGGATTTCCGGCATCTGTAGAATCACTGGTGTTTAAGGCCTGCACAGGGTTCAATTTAATTCTGTTTGCGGCTGTGGAATTGCTGAATGCTTGCTGACAAATATACAGTAACAGGAGAGTTACTTGTCACTTATCAATGTCAGCTTCCGATACACTCCCACTAATTTGTTCAGATTAGGAAACTAATTATTTTAAGTGATATTGCAGACTTGGAGTATGATCCATTATGAAGGAACAGGTTGGTTTATTCTTCTAATCTAAAGGTAGTGATTGATTTATATATTCAATAATCATGGCAGAATAAGTTACTTTGTTGCCATGTTTACATTTTCTTTTCTAATTCTGTTGGTACAGTGTTCTCTTCTTGTGGATTCCTAATTATTTTATACAGTCTATATTCCAAACCCCTTTTCATTGCATATATGATTCATTAAAGTTGACATAGCTGGGGAGGTTGTGGGGATAAGCTCCCACTACCTGTTAAATGCTCCCAATGGTGTGCATCTCAAATAGCCTCTGACCACCAAGTGCAGCTCCTGGCCTTCACATGTGGCTTAGCTATTAAACCTGGCTGAACTGTTTCTACTGGCAGAAAAAGGGGCAAAGATGGGTTATTGGCACCTTAAATCAGTCAGAAGGGGCTCGTCAGCCATGGTTATCAGCTCATCTGGGAGAAGGAAATCTCTGGTCTCCGACCTCCAGACGAGAAAATCTGCAGATGCTGGAAATCCAAGCAACACACGCAAAATACTGGGGGAACTCAGCAGGCCAGGCAGCATCTATGAAAAAGGGTATAGTCGACATTTCCGGCCAAAACCCTTCAGCGGGAATAGAGAAGAAAAGATGAGGAGTCAGAGCTAGAAGGTGGTGGCGGGTGGGGGGGGGGGGAGAGGAGGAAGATACACAAGGTGATAGGTGAAATGGGGAGTGGGAAAGGGTGAAGTCAAGAGCTGGGAATTTGATTGGTGGAAGAGATACAGGGCTGCAGAAGAGGTAATCTAATAGGAAAGGACAGAAGGCTATGGAAGAAAGAAAAAGGGGCAGGAGCACTAAAGGGAGGTGATGGACAGGTAAGGAGATAAGGTAAGAGAGGGAAAAAGGGATGAGGAATAGAGAAGGGGGGCATTACCAGAAGTTTGAGAAATTGATGTTCATGCCATCAGATTGGAGGCTACCCAGTCAGAATATAAAGTGTTGCTCCTCCAACCTGAGTGTGACCTCATCGTGACAGTAGAGGAGGCCAAGCATGAATGTGTCGGGATGGGAATGGGAAGTGGAATTAAATGGGTGGCCACTAGGAGATGCTGCTTTTTCTGGTGGATGGAGCAGAGGTCTCCAAACTGCGCTGCCTTGCTGCTATGCCCACTCATGGGGAAGGCTTTGCGAGTAAGCCCCGTGGTAAAATCTGGAGCTGGAGTCCCAAAGGCAGTCCGATGTTGAGCTCAACACAGACTGGCAACTCCTGTGATGCCACTGGTGCTGAAATGTAACGGTCTCTGCCATTCCTTTGGATTCATCAGCAGTGCGGAGGGGGGAGCCTACTGCATGGGGAACAGCTTGCTTTTCATATCGTATTGCCTTGGCTTGTGTATCACATATGCACCTAGAATGCGATATGTATGGTTGACATTGACCAATAGAGGGCCCCAAAATTGATTTCCATATGTCAACTTTTAGCTTGTTATGTCTTGGTTCCTTTGGATCTTTGGTTAACGAACCTCCTTTCTCAGGATTTTATTGCTAACTCATCAGTTGACGCTATCTTAATCAAGCAGGAATCCAACCCCCGACTCTTTACCATATCTCTGCAATTTTGTCTTCTTCAAATATGCCTCCATATCCATTAAAATGATATACTTCTGAAACAAATTTCCACCAATCTTTCCGCCTGTATATTTCAAACCTGAACTTGCCATTTTTACAGCTGGACATTTTTCACATGTTTCCAGCTGGTTATGGAAACACCAATACCCTTGAATGGAGAATCCTCCAAAACATAATGGATACAGCCCAGTCCATCAAGAGTAAGGCCCTCCCCTCCATTGAGGACACCTCCACAGGCTGTTGTTGCTGGAAAATGCGATCTATACCAGGGATTTCCATCATCCAGGTCATGTTTTCTTCTCACTCCTGCCATTAGAGAGAAGGTACAGGAGCTTCAAAACTCAGATAACCAGATTGATTCAGGAATAGTCATTACTCCTCAACCATCAGGCTCTTGAACTTAAGGGGACAACTTCAGTCAAATTCACTTGCCCTATGACTGAAATGTTACCACAACCTTTGGACTTACTTTCAAGGACTCCTCATTTCACGGTCTCTATATTTAATCCTTATTTATTTGTTATTATTATTCTTTCTGTCTTTTTGTATTTGCACAGTTTGTTACACTGTTTTGTTACACTTTTTGTATTTGCACAGTTTGCACACTGGTTGAACATTCAGCTGATGTGGTCTTTTTCTGATTCTATTATAGTTGCTAATCTATTGTGGATTTATTGAGAATTCCCACAAGAAAATGAACTTCAGGGTTGTATATGGTGATACCTTTGTAATCTCTAATGTTTGTCAATAAATTATTAGTATGCATTATGTTTACCAATGATTCAAATATGAACAAATAGTTCAGGAACTTCTGTCTTTCCTGTAAATTTCACAACTTAATGGGAACTTGCTGCAAATTGTGATATTATTCAAAGCTCTGCAATGAGCAAAATTTGGGTTAATTAATTCTTGGTATAAAATGAAGGGTGAATTTCAACGGAAATGTTAAAGATTCATCTCAGGCAAATATTTAAAATTGTTTGCAAATAGATCTGCAAGACTTGTGGTTCTTTTGGAGATGTTATGCCCATCAGTGAAGAAGGAGGTAGATTGGGGTAAGAACACATTGAATTACATGGCGGTGTAAAATGGATTCAGTGGATGATCTCACTTCCTTTTACGTAGAGACAGAAAATTGCATATTGTGGAAATAGACCGATAGGTCCACAGTTTTGTCCAGTTTTAATTCACCATTAGTTGGCACAATAAAAGAACATTGTGGCATAACCTATGAGGATTACATCCACGAAGGCCCTGTAGTGACAATATTTCATTTGACTGCATTCATGAGTATTCACATATGGTTGAATGACAATTAAACTTGAATTGAATTGTATTGAAAACCTGCATAATGTTCAAAAATACAGCTCTACATTATTTTTTAAAATCTTGCACGATCTTAAGCACAATTATTTCCCTAAAGTATGGTTAAAAACAAAAAAAATACGATTGTTAAGATGACATTCAAGAAGTAAATGTCAGTTTTCTGGTAATACTGAAAATGATGACATCCTAATTCAGGTGCATTAGATGGTTCTTTTGTCTGGTAGGCTTGTGAAGATTAATTGAAGGAAATGGAAGTGAAATGGCTGAAAATTGGCACTCACTGTAGGTTTAAAAATAACATGAAGGTAAGGTGAAGTGGCATTTTTGTGAAGAAACATATGCAAAGTCTGGGACTTAATCAAATATTCTCACACCAATTTGTATTAAGGTGAGAATAATAAAAGTTATTGGTGCCAGGAGTCTGCTTCTTCAACTATTTGTACATTTACTGAGTGCAATTTTTAAAAAATAATTTTAGAAAAAGAAAAAAAAGAAGAAAAGAGAAAATAATTTTGTTGATGCAGTCTGGACTTCACCTTCAGCATTAGCTTTCAGAGTGCTGAACAGATGCTGATAGGAGCCATGGTTAATGCTGAGAGCTCAGTTCATTAGAAGGTATTAGGGAAGATCAGTGATTAAATTTGCCCTGAATACACTGATGTTCAATTCCAAAGGTGATCTACCATACATTTCTTGCACGATAATCTTAACCTCTCGGTAAGCACTTGCAGTATTCATTTTATCAATCGGAAACACGATTCAGGCCTTCATTAAGTAAGAATTTGAACCCTGAAAGCAAAGAGAGATAAAGTTAGAAGTTTTTACCATCGGCTTCTATTTACAACTGTAATGAGCAGTTTTCCTTTTAATTTGTTATCACACCGTAACAACTTCCAGAACTTGTCTTTAACTGGAATATTTCAACAGCACGTATTCGTAGCATTAAACCTTATCCATTTATCAATTAAATTATTGACTGCTATCACCAGTGACCGGCTTTGTGGCTAATGAAGTGAAGATTTAAAGAATAAAAGACTAAATACTATCCACTGTTACTTGAATGATTGCACTCAGCACTTAAGTTAACAAGAATTACTTGTATTTTTGAATAATTTACTCTATTTTACTTAAGTTTTCCATCTGTGGCAATTATTTATCTGCTATTCCCGATCAGATTTAATCATAATTAGTCCAAAGTTGAAAATTATGCTAAGCATGCCAAAACAAAACATAAACTCTGTGCTATCTTACACAGTAACTGTTTTTACCTTGCAAATTTAGGGAATCAACTTAACTTATAAGCTTTAGAGAAGCTAATTTGGCTTCAGGAGGAACTAGCAAGTGAAGGCTTTGCCCTTCTGGTCCAAAGGCAATTTTGTAAACCGGATGTCAATGTACGAGTGACATTACTTCCACTTGGCAGGGTCATAACTGTTCCTTATCACTAAACCTGACATTGGAAGATACATCAAGGCATGATGTTGCTGTTTTTCTGTGTCTTGTTTCCTCATAAAGATGACAAATTTAGTTAAGGTTAGTGTATTCAGGTTTAAATTGCCCAACCATTTATGTATTGTGTGCTGCAAACCCATAGGTCATTTCCCCAGTACCTACATTTAGCTTGTTAGTAGAACAGTTAAAAAACAAATTCCAAGAGACTGTTCCCTATAGGATCACAAGTACTCAAGAATTTTTATAGGGCTTGATACAAACTCTTTGATCAATAGACATGATGGTAATTCTTCATCCAGTAGCTTTCGATAAATTATCTGCTAATCCATTGTAAGGTTCTTCGTAACACAAGTTCTGAAAAGACCAGTAGCTAATAGTCTGTCAAAATATCTGAGAGAGCATACACTGTGCCTTTTTATGGAGCTCCAGACGGGCAAATGGGTGAGAACCTAGCTAATTGTGTTCAAAGTAGTTAAGTATAAGGTCAAGCATTTCAGTAACAGGATTATTATTAAAATGTGTTATGAGAATAGGTTGAGTTCTCCTTGGAGCAATGGAGAATGAGAGGTGACCTGATAGAGGTGTATAAGATGAAGAGAGGAATTAATCGTGTGAATAGCCAGAAGCTTTTTTCCCAGGGCTGAAATGGCTAACACAAGGGGCATAGTTTTAAGGTGCTTGGAAATAGTTACAGAGGGGATGTCAGGGGTAAGTTTTTCACACAGAGAGTGGTGGGTGCATGGGATGTACTGCCAACAGTGGTGGAGGCGGATACAAAGGGACTATTAAGAGTATCTTAGGTAGGTACATGGAGCTTCGAAAAATAGAGTGCTATGTGCTAGGGAACTTCTAGGCAGTTTCTAGATGAGGTTATATGGTTGGCACAATATTGTGGGCTGAAGGGCCTGTAATGAGCTGAAGGTTTATATGTTCTATGGAGAGTCTGCAAATGAGAGAAGTTCAGAGAGTGTTGTAGTATTCAGTGCACAAATAAAATGTTAAGAGGCAGGTCCAACAAGTCATTAAGAAGGCAAACAGCACTTGGGGCTTTATTGCAAAGGGCTTGGAATTTATGAACAGACTTTTGCTAAAGTTGTAGAGAATGCTGGCAATGGCTCAGCTGGAATAGTGCACACAGTTAGGTCTCATTACCCAAGAAAGGATAACTTAGTCTTGGGAACATTTCAAAGGAGATTCACCTGCTAATTCTTGGAATGAGAGCGTTCAGCAGACAGGAAAAATCATTACAGAAACTATCCACCTCGCAAACTGCCTTTCCAGAAGTGCTATAGGTTCAAAGTTCAAAGTACATTTATTATCAAAGTATGTATACGTTTAACAACCTTGAGATCTGTCTGCTTACAAGCTGCCACAAAACAAAGAATCCCAAAAGAACCCACGTGAAAAGAAGATCATCAAACACCTAATGTGTAGAGAGAAAAAAAAGACAAATTGTGCAAACAATGAAAGCAAGCAAATAGCATTCAGAACATAGACTGGAGCAGGCCACAGTCTCAGTCTCACTTCAGCACAGAGCCAAGTAAGCATTGCAAAGGCCACAGACCCAAGCCTGGAAACTTCACACCATCTTAAAAGTTTCTTTCCCCGGCAGTGAATCTAATCAACCATTCTTTTTAGCCCCACCCCTCCAGAGAAATGCATACAACATGCATTCTGAACTACTTCTTCTTCACAGACACCCATGAAACAGAGAGTTCCCCAAAAATGTGAGACAGTTAAAATGTCAGAACCCCAAAACCCCCTACTCCCCACCTTTACCCACTTTCACAAAGAAGCAAGAGCCTGGATGAGATGAGTGCAATACATAGTAATAGAGGGAGAAAAAACTGTGAATTACTGTGCAAAAAATAGAAATAAAAAAAGTAGTGAGGTAGTATTCATGGATACAATGTCCATTCAGAAATTGGATGGCAGATGGGAAGAAGCTGTTCCTGAATTGTTGAGTGTTTGCCTTCAGGATCCTTTCCCTCCTTGCTGATGGTAAAAATGAGAAGCGGGCACATCCGGGGTGATGGGTATCCTTAATGATTGATGCTGCCTTTCTGAGGCATCACTCTTTAAGGGTGTCTGGATACTGTGGAGGCTGGTGCCCATGATGAAGCTGACTGAGTTTACAACTCTCTGAAGCTTACTTCGATTCTGTGTAGTAACCTTTCCTCCCCATGCAGCTAGTTAGAATGCTCTCCACGGTACATCTGTAGAAATTTTGCGAGCGTTTTTGTTGACACACAGTGTGACATTCTCCTCAAACTCCTAATGAAACATAGCTGCTGTCTTGCCTTCTTTATGGCTGCACCTATATGTTGGATCAGTGCCTGCATGTTCTCCTTCAAGTCACAGATGATCATAGTTGAGGTCTTCTCATTCCTTTATCATCCTTGGGTGAGGATTCAGGAACTGTCAATTAAACAACACTGACTGCAGTGTTTTATCATCACCTGTCAGGACAAGCATGAAGATGAAACTGACCATGCCTCCCTTGACCACATGCAGCAACAGAGGACTCTTCACTATCCAGTTACTTTTCATAGTCATTTGCAAGGTGATAAATACGTACTCCATGCTCTCTCGTTGCACTCACTACAGTCCATTTGCATCACAACTGTGGTTGTCCAAGGACATTACTCTCTATATCCTCAAGACTGTGCATTTCATCTATGAACAGAGCATATTGACTTGTGCTCTTGCAGATATTGATCTTCTAGATCCACTTGGAACTGAGTGGACTTCCCTAGCCCCAAAGAGAATCAGGGCTTACTTGAATAGTTACCTGGAGCATAGTTTCTGTGAGGAACATGGCCTAGGAAAAGTGGCCCATATTTCTGCAAATCATATTCATTATGTACCTTCAAATACATGTGAATATTTGTCGTTCCCCATGACCATGCGTTTTAGGAAAACATGGGAAACTGCAGCTGCTGAAATCTGGAGCGAGAAAATCAAGAAGCTGGAGGAACTCAACAGATCAAAGGTTCATCTATTGTCGAAGTACCCAACTCTGAAATATTTCTTCTCTGGGTAGCTGTGAAACCAAGAAAGAAAAGAAGAAAAAAGGCAAATCAACCCCCAAATCCTTCCTCCCACACAAGATAAAACAAACAAAATGGAACAGACACATTAATGTCTAAAAATCCCCCCCGCTCCCACATACATAAAAAATGAGAAAGATCAGAATTAGGTTTATTATCACTGGCACGTGACATGAAATTTGTTAACTTAACAGCAGCAGTTCGATGCAATACATAATATAGAAGAAAAAAACAAACAAAATAAAATAAAATAATTATAATAATAAATAGGTAAAACAATTACAGTATACGAATATTGAATATGTAACCCTTAGGTTCAGTTAGTGGCATTAGTTTAGGGGAAGACAGCCTCTGGCCTGACCAAACTTGAGAAATCTTGTTTGTGTGGATGCTGCATGATGTGTTCCCCTGTTACAAATCAGTACCATGAAATAACAACAGTACACAATATGCAATTAAATGATTGAGATTTATAATTCTTAATTTGACTATAGGGTTAGTAAAGAAAACAAAAAGGAAAGGGACCCGTTTTCATGAAACAGCCTAATGCGCATGTTGGAGCTCGCTGTTTTCCCAATCTGTTTGTTCTCCATCGATTTCCCTCCCGCCGTCATTGACTTCCGACCCCATTTGAAGTCCACTTGGTCCTGCAGTCTGTGAGTTCCCCATTCTGGCATCTTCTCTCTCCATCTTCTCCCGAACAAAAGCCTATGAATCCCTTGCTCTCAGGCACACAAGAAAGAAAACCACTCCCATCATGGGACACCGCACGCTCCAAAGCCCCCTTATCTCTAATCATAATCCAAACACAATGCTGCTGCAGGGAAACCATTACATTAGCAGTGAAAACTTTCCCAGGGTGTTACAACTAAATAAAAAATCATGCAAAAAGCAGAAATAATATATATAAAGAAGCGAGATAGTGTCCAAGGGTTCAATGCCCATTAAGGATCTGTATCTTCTACCTGATGGTAACAGTGAGAACAGGGCATGCCCATGGTGCTGGAGGTCCTTAATAATGGACACTGCTTTTCTGAGACACCGGTCCTTGAAGATGTCCTGGGTACTTTGTGGGCTAGTACCCAAGATGGAGCTGACTAGATTTACCCTCTGCAACTTCTTGGGGTCCTGTGCAGTAGCACCCCCCGCCATACCAGACAGTGATGCAGCCTGTCAGAATGCTCTCCATGGTACATCTGTAGAAGTTTTTGAGTGTATTTGTGAAACATACCAAATTTCTTCAAACTCCCTAATGAAGTATAGCCGCTGTCTTGCCTTCTTTATTACTGCATCAATATGTTGGGACCAGGTTAGATCCTCAGAGATCTTGACACCCAGGAACTTGAAACTGCTCACTTTCTCCACTTTTGATCCCTCTATGAGGATTGGTATGTGTTCCTTCGTCTTACCCTTCCTGAAGTCCACAATCAGTTTTTTCGTCTTACTGATGTTGAGTGCCATGTTGTTGCTGCTGCACCATTCCACTAGTTGGCATATCTCACTCCTGTACGTTTTCTTGTCACCACTTGAGATTCTATCAACAATGGTTGTATCGTCAGCAAATTTATAGATGGTGTTTGAGCTATGCCTAGCCACACAATCATGGGTATATAGAGAGTAGTGCAGTGGGCTAAGCAAACACTGCTGAGATGCACTAGTTTGATCATCAGAGAGGAGGAGATGTTATCACCAACCTGCACAGATTGTGGTCTTCTGGTTAGAAAGTTGAGGATCCAATTACAAAGGGAGGTACAGAGGCCCAGGTCCTGCAACTTGTTGGAAATCTGCAGGATTGTGGGAATGATGGTATTAAATGCTGAGCTATAGTCGATGAACTGCATCCTGACGTAAGAGTTTGTGTTGTCCAAGTGGTCTAAAGCCATTGAGATTGCATTTGCCGTTGATCTATTGCAGCAATAGGCAAATTGCAATGGGTCCAGGTCCTTGCTGAGGCAGGAGTTCACTCTAGTCATAACTAATCTCTCAAAGCATTTCATCACTGTCGATGTGAGTGCTACTGGACGATAGTCATTAAGGCAGCTCACATTATTCTTCTTAGGCACTGGTATAATTGTTGCCTTTTTGAAGCAAGTGGGAACTTCCGCCCATAGCAGTGAGAGGTTTAAAATGTCCTTGAATACTCCCCCCAGTTAGTTGGCACAGGTTCTCAGAGCCTTACCAGGTACTCCATTGAAATCTTCCACTTTGCAAAGCTTCACTCTCTTTAATGACAGCCTATCACTAAGACGGAGATCACAGGGTCATCAGTTGCAACAGATTGGGCAAAAAACGCAGGATACAAAAAGTGCTATAAGATCATAAAAAAAACTTAATAGTTCAAATCCATATCCAAAATGTAGAAAACTTGGGCATAATTCTCCGGCAGGTTCTCCCCTCTCTAGTATTGTAGCAGATCAAAAGGCAGTAATCAGAACACATTCGTGGAAGGAAATGGAGAGTCAATGTTTTTGGTCAAGTCACTTCATCTGGACCATGTACTTTAGTTGTGAAAGCCTCAATTTCTTGATCTAAACTTTTCAATCATGTTTCAAAAGGCTGATTGTTGACCACAACACCTATGGACTTGGATTATCAAAAGATAAGTGCAGTGATTACCAAGCTGACTTTATAATTGCAGGAAGATATATATTAATCAGACATCACACTATGTTCACTATTCTTCAAAAACATGAACCATAGAAAAATTGAAGTAACTCGGGCAGTCACTCTTTATTTTGTGTGTATATGGGTCAGTATGTGTGCGGTACCACGTTTGACCTCTTGATGGCCCACTTCTTCCAGTCAGTCCTGAGCAGAGCCATTATCGGGGCTGCTATCTGCTTTGTGCTCAGGAGCTCCAGGGCCTTGCTGTTCAGATGACAACACATTTAAAAGCAGTGAAGCATGAAAAATTAGTGTGTAATTATGTGAAAGTATAAAAATTTCTGAGGGGGCTTATCAAATCTACTTTGTAATTAGCACAATGGGTGAGAGAAACTGAAAATTCTTCCACTGTAGTTCTTATTTGTATCAGTGTAATTACGAAGTGAAGCAGTGAGAGGGAAGATTTAGAAGAGTACTCATTTGGATAAGCGTGTTCCAAGTACCAGGACTCTATGATTATTATTTAGTTCTTATGCTAGTTGAAGGGTCATTCAAAGAGCGTACTGATTCAGAAGAGCTAGTAAAGGGTTAATCTCCTGTAAGCAGGCAAGGGAAAACCTGGGAAATTAATCCAACGATAACCCCTGCCTTCATATCTGGAAGATTATTGTGAGGACAGATGAGTTGGGCAAGCTGATTAAAATTTTTATTCCATGCAGTGATTCTGTTGCAGGGATCTAAACTTCCACATAAGTGTATCAAAATATAGTTTACAATTAGGCCATAGCTTGGATACTTCAAAAGAGATTGGATGATTATGTGTAACGGTTTCCTTACTACGGGATTAAGGATGGACAAAATTTCTGAGCCAAACATGGTAGGAAATGGTTACAGAAAGAAGAGAATAAGCAGTGAGTGAAGCTGACAAAGGAGTTAGGTTCTTCAAGTGCAGAATATCATTAATATTGAAAGTGGTCTGATTTAATTATGAAACCAAGGACAAATGCAGCAAGTTGTGCTGCAGTTTTTTTGATTGTGTGTTTAAAAGATCTTCCTTCTTTGATTAAGTTCTGTGTGACTGTGCTAATACAAAAAACACACTGCACTGGCTACATCTACCTTCAAATACTGGATGTGTGATCCTCCAGGTTACAATTGTTTAAAAACTCATCCAAGTATCTTAGAAACTTGCTGCGAGGTTATGCCCCTACACCCTTTATGGCAGTGAGTCCAGACCCCTAACACAACTGTTGAAATAATATCTTATCATCTCCCATTGACTAATCACATTACATCTATGCCCCTAGGTTTTAGCCTTTTTTTTGCTAAATGCCCAATGTATCATCAGCACCTGCCTGCCTGTCATCAAACACCTACTGTATATAGAGAAAGGTGCCAAAAAAAGGCCAGCAATATCATGAAGGATCCTACCCTCCCTGCTCATGGAGTGTTTGTCCCACTCCCATCAGGGAGGAGGCTACGTAGCATCCACACCAGGACCATCAGAATCAAAAACAACTACTTTCCTCAAACAGTGAAGCTGATCAAAACCCCAACTCTCTACTCTCCCACCCCCACTACTTTATCATTTCCAGTCAGTCACCTTACGCACAGACATTCCTGTACCTAATGTTACTTTATGTACATACAATCAATCTACATTAAGTATATAGCTATCTTACGTATTTATTACATTTCTTTTATTATTATGTTCTTTATCTCACTGTGTTTTTTGGTGCTGCATTGGATCTGGAGTAATACTCATTTCATTCTCCTTTACATTTGTGCACTGGAAATAGTGGAAAACGATTTAGAATCTTGAAGAAAAGGATCAGATTCTTCTTATCTATTTTGTCCAGGTTAATTGTAATTTTATACACTTCAATTAAGTCTCCCTTTAGTCTCCTCTGTTCCAAAGGGAACAACACAACCTTATTTAATCTCTCCTCTTAGGTACGCTTTTGCAGCCCTGGAAACATCTTGCAAATCTCCTCTGTCCCTTCATTAGTACAATCACACCATTGCTGTAACATGGTGACCTGAGTGATACACAATTCACAAGATGCAACACCACAAGTGTAGCAGACTATGTTCTAACATAACTTGCTCCTCTTGTATTCCATTCTTGGCTGTTTAATGAAAATGGCCCATTTGCCTTTCTGACCCTCATTGATATCCTTCTAGCTCTGAATATATGTGGAGGTACACTCCCAGGACTGTCCCTACCTTTGCACAACTTGAAAGCATCTCATTTATTGGAGCTCCCTCAGATTTGATCACCTCAGATGCTTCATATTTCTTTGGATTAAATGACATTTGCCATTTTTCCATGTAACTGACCAGACTATCCATATCTTCCCACTGTCTAAACCTTATCTTGTCACAACCACATAATATATTTTTTATCATCAGAAAACTTCTTTGCCATGTAGTAGTTAAAAATTATTTTAATTCTGAGGATCTGACAGAATGCATTGGTAACATACTTCGATAACAAAAACTCCCTTTGTTGCCTCCTATTGATCTAGTTTTGGATCAAATTAGTTTTTCTCCTTTGGATCCTGTGGGAATTTTGCTTTTTCTAAACAGCCTGCTCTGCCGGACTTCGTCAAAAGCCTTGTCTAAATCCATGCAGGCTACATTAAATGCATAGTCACAAGCCAGACGTGAATTTCTCTGAAGAAGTATATACTGATTGTTGCCGAACTTTCTAAACTTTTGTCTCACTTGGACAAGTCTGCAGTCCCTTTGCACAAACAGGAAACTTGACCCTTTGACACTCAGAACATGGGGTGTAACTAATATCCATGATGTAGCGCAGTGTTTGTGAGGAACGAATCAATGACAACCAATAAGTAATAAACTATGGAAGGAACGGATTGCTGGAATCCGGAGCTTTTTTTGTTGTTCCCAAATCCAGCATCCGAAATCCTTAAAGTTGCTGCCTGGCATGCCAAGTTCCTCTGACATCATGTTTGATGCTCCGGGTAATAAACTGTAGCTTAAGTCTTGTGGAGAAACATCACGCAAGGGTTAAAGGTTAGTGAGCCTGAAGTTGTACTTCAAGTAAAGCATTCCATGTAATCTGAGATGATTCACTTTGGGATTTGAAATGAGCTTCATCATGGAATTTATGTGTGAGTATTAAATGTAGGAGCAGAGAAAGGGAAAACAGAGGCTGACCACCCAAACATAAACTAAGTCATTAACTCTGGTTACCAGAAATAGTTATCCTGAGTAAATAAAGTACCTTCTGGAATGAATATGATATTGGGTGCAGTATTACCACAATTGTATTACTGGATTAGGAAGCAAGATACCGGACTCAGAGAGCTTAAATTCATATTTCTGCTCTGGCAGTTTCAAATTTGAGCTCAGTTCTAAACTTCATTTAAAAATGAAAACCTAGCAGGGCAAAACCCACCAGAAAATGCCGGAAACATCCAGCAAGTCACGCATCATCGATGTGATGAGAAACGGTTAACATTTCAGGTCTGAGGCCGTTTGTCAGAACCAGGGAGGAGAGCATGCGCGTTAGCTTTCAGTAGCAGGGAAGGTAGGGAGCAGTTGTTGGAATGTGTCAGTGGACTTTCAGGAAAGCATTTGATTTACATCATAGTTCTGCACTAAACATGGAAGAAAAGTTTGCCTTCCAAGTTCAAGGTGAAAGTAAATTTATTATCAAAGTATGCATATTTCACCAAGCACCACCTTGAGATTCATTTTCTTGCAGGGTTTGATGTAGGTTAATATGTCCTGTTGAACAGGATGGAGGAGCTTCTCGCGTGCTGCATGTGACAAAGGAGCTCGCAGAGGCTGCGTATAATAGATAAATGTTCTGTTTTCCTGAACTGCCATCCCTCACCTTCACTAAAGAAAATGGATATTAAAATCACATTAGGGAATATTTAAGTCACCTCCCCACCAGATGCTTCTGATATGAGCTATGACAGTTGCCAGGAAATTTGGCTAGTTGGTTGAAACTTGACCACTTACCAACACGTAGATAGCTATTACTGGCTGGAAAAACTAATATTTATATTGGTAAAGGAATGTGTCCTTTAGCTGTGCTGACCTCCCTCTTGGAAGCAGGAAGCAGGCTAAGGTACATTGATTAATTGCTACCATGCAAATGCATTTATATTAATTTGCATACACCATTGATTATAACCTTCTAGCAATATACATAGAGTTCCTTCTTTTCCAAGCATGAAGCGTATGCAATAAGATGAGCTTTTTGGGGGTCCTTTCACTTCATGATTTATTCTTTTCATCAATAGCTGCTTAAAGTGAAAATGATTATTGACCTGCATCTCTCTGTGTTCATTTAATGACCCAGTTAGTTGCTAAATTTAATTCATAGTGTAAGTATAAATATCAATCAGTGCAGGCAGCTTTGAGTGTAAATGAACTATTTGTTTAGCCTCCCCTGTTCACATTTCAATGGCTAGGATTTATTTTTAAAAAATCCCTAGTAAGTATCATTCTGAGCACATCCTTTATATTCACTTCGGGAGGCAATGAATATCAGCAGTACTTTAGTGAGTGACAGAATGACAATATTGACATTCCGCTCAGGTGATTTTTTTTTTATACATCAACCTCCCCACTTGTGCAGATTTGTTACATTTATTTGAAAATTACCTTGCACATACTGGAGGCAGTATTTATACAGTGATTGGCAGTTCATCTGAAAATGGACAGAGTTCTGGAGCAAATGGTGCAGAAGCCATAAAATGGAGCTTGAACAATGGTTCACTTCGTGCCGGCAGAGATTTGTGAGAAATCCATCAACTGCGCCATTATGACAAAATAACACAGTTGCATCAAATGCATCAGACAGATTTTCAGATTTACATAAACTGCACTTTCTATTTTGATTGGTGTACCAGCTGCTCGCTCATCAGAAGGGATTAATGAGTAAAGTAAATAAGGAAATTTTACAAAATGGGAATTGTTTTGAAGTTTGCTCTTTTATCAGTATGCATGATCCCAAGATTCCACTTACTATGCTTCCTTATGCTTGGATCTCTGCATATATCTTATGTAACCTTGGAAGTATGAAATTTAATATGATTTGCCTAGTTAAATTGGGGTGGCATTTTTTTTGTAGAAAGGTGGTCTTGCCCCATTAGAAGTGAGCATATAACTTTTCTTCTTCCTCCTACTTTCTAATTAGAATGTTCCACAAACTCTTTCTGTGTTCAGTCAAGATCCTTTCAGTTGTTTTTCTGAGTCATTTCCTCGAAACTGGAGCCTTCTTGTTCTTATTTTTGCTTTATTCTTTGGCCCTGCAAGTCTTTACTTACCAGCTTACATCATCTAGTAGCTATATTTTGATTTAACCTAACTTTCCTTCCTCGCATTTATATCTTTAGGGGTGAGCACACCATATTTTTTTCACTTTCTTTTGAAATACTTCTACTTAAAAAGTATCACCCTAGATTGAAAATTCTTCAAGATATTAGAAGCGACACAGCAAAAGGAAACTGCTGGATGTTTTTAAGGTAGGGAGTGACAATCTAATCCAGATAGCTTGCAATCTATTATGCATGTTAAACTTGTGAAATCATTCACTCATACAGATAATCGTGCATTAAGCCCACAGTGTAAATCATAGTGACACGGGGAAGAATTTTAAAGTGACGTTTTTTTTCACTCCATTATTGGAACAAATCACTGAAACTAAACAATCAAATATTTGCTAGGGAGGAATTTATACTGGGATCAAAATAACAGCTGCATTCTGGTGAAAGCCAGTCTACTGTTAAGATTTACTAAAAGCGTCATCAATCACATGAGATAGCTGAGGTAAATTGGACAGAATAGAATAGATGTAATGCAGGCTTTATAAGCATTGGTCAGACTACACTTGGGTATTGTGAGCAGTTTTGGGCCCCTTATTTAAGAAAGGATATGCTAGCATTGGAGAGGATTCAGAGGAGATTCTTAAGAATGAGCCCAGGAATGAAAGGGTTAACATTTGATGTCTCTGGGTGTGTACTCATTGGGGTTTAGAAGAACAAGGGGGATCTCATTGAATCTGACTGAAGATTGAAATAACTAGATGGAATGGATGTGGAGAAGATGTCTCCGATAGTGAGGGAATCTAGGGCAGAGCCTCAGATTAAAAGGCCATTGCTTTAGAGTGGAGATGAGAAGGAACAGGGAGTGATGAATCTGTGAAATTCATTGTCACAGGTGGCTGTGGAGGCCAAGTCATTGGGTATATTTAAAGTGGAGACTGATTGCTTCTTGATTAGTAAAAGTGTCAAAGGTTACAGGGAGAAGGCAGGAGAATGACGGTGAGGGGTTAATAAATCAACCATGATGGAATGGTAGGGCAGACATGATGGCCCTAATGCCCTAATTATTTTCCTATGTCTTGTGGTCTTATGGAAGCTTCTGCTCTGAGAAAAGAGGGGGTGAGATCAGATGATGAGATGTTTACTTTGCCTAGAGAGAAATCACTATTCAAAACAAGATTCTAAAAGTTGTAAAGTTAACTTATTCTTCATATCCTTCAATTATACGCTTGACAAGTTTTTTTTAGAAAACAAGTTGATTCTGACAAATGTAGAGTGATATTAATTATTTTTCAAAATAGGGATGAAGGATTAATAAGGATTAACGTCATCAGCTCATGGAAATGTGAGGATAACAAAAGGATCTCTGGGGTTTGACACACCTGAAAGACTTGTAATCAGACCTAAACTAATTTTTATCCTCATATAATTTTAGTGATTTGAACATGAAACCATTTGTCAATGGGAATATTTAACTGCATTGTTAACGGTTCAGATCTTGTTGACCTGGTCCCAATACCCTGAATCACCGTCCTCCATCTTTATGTCCCCTTGCTTATCTGTTCCAGATGTAGAAAGAATATTCACTTTGGGGATCTGGATGTCACTGGCAAGGCCCACATTTATTCCTCATCCCTAGGTGGTGGTGAACTGCCTACTTGAAGTCCTTCTGGTGAAGGAACGTTACAATGTTGTCAGGGAGCATTTAGCACCAGACATGCTGATGACATATCTTCAAGACAGAATGGTGCAAGGCTTGAAGGGGAACTTGCAAATGGTGGTGTTGCCACATATCTGCTGCTCTCATTCTTCTTGCTGGGAGAGGGCAAGAGTTTGGGGTGACTGAATCCTGGGCTGAGGTGTTTTTTTTTTGTAGATGGAACACATTGAAACCACTGTGGGGCAATGGTAGAGGGAATCAGTATTTAGGGTGCGAGATGGAGTGATGGAAGTGTTTTGTCAGTCTTGGTTGGTGTTAAGCTTCTTGAAGTTGTTTGTGTGGCACAAAAGGCTTTCATAAAACCATAATACCATAAGATATAGGAGCAGAAGTAGGCCACTTGGCCCGTCGAGTCTACTCTACCATTCAATCATGGACTGATCCAATTCTTCCAGTCATCTCCACTTCCCTGCCTTCTCCCCATACCCTTTGATGCTCCAGCTAAGTAAGAACCTATCTATCTCTGCCTTAAATACACCCAATGACTTGGCCTCCACAGCTGCTTGTTGCAACAAGTTCCACAGATTTACCACCCCCTGAATTAAGTAACTTCTCTGCATCTCTGTTCTAAATGCATGTCATTCAATCCTGAAGTCATGCCCTCTTACCCTAGACTCCCCTACCATGGGAAAAAACTTTGCCATATCTAATCTGCTCGGGCCTTTTAACATTTGGAATGTTTCTATGAGACACCCCCTCCTTCTCCTGAACTCCAGGGAATACAGCCCAAGAGCTGCCAGATGTTCCTCATACGGTAACCCTTTCATTCCTGGAATCATTCTCGTGAATCTCTGAACCCTCTCCAATGTCAGTATATCCTTTCTAAAATAAGGAACCCAAAACTGCACACAATACTCCAAGTGTGGTTTCACGAGTGCCTTATAAAGCCACAATATCATATTCCTGCTCGTATATGCTATACCTCTAGAAATGAATGCCAACATTACATTCACCTACTTCACCACTGACTCAACTTGGAGTTTAACCTTTTGGGTATCATGCACAAGGACTCCCAAGTCCTTTTGCATCTCTGCATTTTGAATTCTCTCCCCATCTAAGTAATAGTCTGTCCATTGATTTCTTTTACCAAAGTGCATGACCATACACTTTCCAACATTGTATTTCATTTGCCACTTCTTTGCCCATTCCCCTAAACTATCTAAGTCTCTGCAGACTTTCTGTCAACACTACCCACTCCTCCACCTAACTTTGTATCATTGGCAAATTTAGCCACAAATTCATTAATCCTGTAGTCCAAATCATTAACATACGTCATAAAAAACTGCGTTCTCAACACCAACCCCTGGGGAACTCTGGTGGTAACTGGCAGCCAGCCAGAATAGGATGCCTTTATTCCCATTCTCTGTTCTCTGGCGATCAGCCAGTGCTCCACCCATGCTAGCAACTCCCCTGTAATTCCATGGGCTCTCAACTTGCTAAGCACCCTCATGTGTGGCACCTTGTCAAAGGCCTTCTGAAAATCCAAGTACACCACATCTACTGTATCTCCTTTGTCGACCCTGCTTGTAATTTCCTCAAAAAATTGCAATAGGTTAGCCAGGCAGGATTTTCCTTTCAGGAAACTGTATTGGCTTTGGCCTATCATGTCATGTGCCTCCAGGTATTCTATATTCTCATCCCTAACAATCGATTCAACAACTTCCCAACCACTGATGTTAGGATAACAGGTCTATAGTTTCCATTCTGCTGCCTCCCACCCATCTTAAGTAGCGGAGTAACATTTGCAATATTCCAGTCATCCGGTACAATGCCAAAATCTATCGTTTCTTGAAAGATCATCATTAATGCCATTGCAATCTCTCTGGCTACTTCCTTTAGAACCTGAGGGTGCATTCCATCAGGTCTAGGAGATTTATCCACCCTCAGACCATTAAACATCCTGAGCACCTTCTCAGTCATAATTTTCACTGCACATGTTTCACTCTTGAATATCCAGTATACGGCAGATGTCTTCCACTGTGAAGACTAGTGCAAAATACGCATTCAGTTTCTCTACCATCCCGGAGTCTCTCATGACCACATCTCCAGTGTCATTCTCTATTGGTACTATATCTACCCTCAACTCTCTTTTGCCCTTCATATACTTAAAAAAGCTTTCAGTATCCTTCTTGATGTTACTCACCAGCTTCATAGAAACATAGAAACAGAAATCCTACAGCACAATACAGGCCCTTCGGCCCACAAAGTTGTGCCGAATATGTACTAACCTTAGAAATTACTAGGCTTACTCATAGCCCTCTATTTTTCTAAGCTCCAAGTACCTAACCAAAAGTCTCTCAACAGACCCTATCGTATCCGCCTCCACCACCAATGCCGACAGCCCATTCCACACACTCACCAGTTTCTGAATTAAAAAAAAAACTTACCCCTGAACCTGTCCTCTGTACCTACTCCCCAGCACATTAAACCTGTGTTGTCTTGTGGCAACTATTTCAGCCCTGGGAAAAAGCCTCTGACCATCCACACTATCAATACCAATCATAATTCATCTTTTCCTTCCCAATGACCTTCTTAGTTTCCTGTTGCAAGTTCTTAAAAGCTTCTCCATTCTCTATCTTCCCACTAACATTGGCTTCCTTGTATGCCCTCTCTTGTGCTTTTACTTTGGCTCTGACTTCACTTGTCAGCCGCAGTATTGTCCTTCCATTTGAAATTTTTTTTTCTTATTTGGAATATATCTATCTTGCACTTTCCCTCATTTTTTGCAGAAGCTCCAGCCATTGCTGCTCTGCTGACCTTCCTGCTGGTGTCCCTTTCCAGTCACCCTTGGCCAGTTCCCCTCTCATGCCACTGTAATTTCCTTTATTCCACTGAAATATTGACACATTGGAATTTAGGTCCTCCTTCTCAAATTTCAAATTGAACTCAGTCACATTGTGATCACTGTTCCCCAAAGGTTCCTTAACCTTAAGCTCTCTTATCACCTCCCGGTCATTGCACAGCACCCAATCCAGCACAGTTGATCCCCTAGTGAGCTCAACAACAAGCTGTTCTAAAAAGCCATCCCTTAGACATCCTACAAATTCTCTCTCTAGAGGTCCAGTAGCATCCTGGTTTTCCCAATCCACTTTCATGTTAAAATCCCCAATGATTATCATGACATTGCCCTTCTGACATGCCTTTTCTATCTCCTGCTGTAATTTGTAATCCACATCCTGGCTGCTGTTTGGAGGCCTGTATATGACTGCCATTAGGGTCCTTTTATCCTTACCATTTCTTAACTCAACCCATAGAGACTCTACACCTTCTGATCCTATGTCATCCCTTCTAATGATTTAATATTATTTCTTTTGTGTAGGGCCACACCACCCCCTCTGCATACTAACCTATCTTTCTGATACATGTATATCCTTGCAGATCCAATGGCAGCCATCCTTTAGCCAAGTTTCAGAGATGGCCACAACATCATACTTGCCAATCTGTAGCTGAATTTCAAGATTGTCCATTTTATTTCTTATGCTGCATGGATTCAAATATAACACTTCTAGTCCAGTATTTGTTGCTTTCTGTCTTAACTGCACCACGCCTCTATTGCCCTGTAATTCCCCCCACTGGCTGTGATTAGGCCTCATCTCCTGTCTGTCCTTTCTATCATCCAGAAGATGCCCCAATGATCCAGGAACCCAAAGCCCTGGCCCCTACACCTCTCTCAGCCACGCATTAATATGCCTGATCATGCTATTCTTGCACTCGTTAGCATGTGGCACAGGCAGTAATCCTGAGATTACTACCCTGGAGATCCTGCTTTTCAGCTTCCTACCCAACTCCCTGAATTCTATCTTCAGGACCTCCTCCCCTTTTCTACCTATGTCATTGGTACAAATGTGTACCAAGACTTCTGGCTGTTTACCCTCTGCCTTCAGAATACTCTGCACCCAATCTGAGTCATCCCATACCTTGGCACCTGGGAGGCAACACACCATGCGGGTATCTCTATCAGGCTGATAGAACCTCCTGTCTCTTCCCCTTACTATGGAATCATATGTGAGGATATCAGTAATTTTCTGTAGGATAGTCAGTTTCTGACCTGATGTGAACATGGTGTCGATGTCACTACTTCAGATGACATTCTGGTCAATGCTGTCCACTCAGATACTGATGGGGGGGGGGGGGTACTCGGAGATATTAATACCATTAAATGTCATCAGCTTATGCCTGAATGAGGTGTAGGTCTTGCTGCATGCAGGCATGGGCTGCTTCATTTGCTGAGGAGTTTCTAAAGGGAAATGAACATTCATCTTTCAATGTAGAACATCCTCTGAGGGATGGAAGAAGATTGATAAACAGCACTTGCTGAACCAGAGCTTAGGGCTCTGGGGGAAGGAGTGGTCTGAACAGACGCTAGATCTCCAGCAGCACAGAGGTGAAACCAGTCCTAGATGGCAAAACCCACCCTAGTTTTAGTAGCTGCAGAGTACCCGATTCATTTTAACGCTCTTTTAATATCCCGGACACTTGACATTTTAAAAAATTGAAGCAAGCAAACGATTCAGTAACTAAATGCATTTAAAAAATTTAGAAAGCTTTGACTAAAACATTTAAAGACATTTAAGTACATAATTTTTAAAAAAATCAAACCAAAGTGTAATTGTTAAAGCATGCCACGTCCAACTTCCTGTCAAGATGGCGCTGAGCTGTGGGCTCTATTGAGGGTAATGGCTCAGACTTAGATGTTTCTTTAGGTTTGTCAGGATGGTCTTGAGATAGAGAGTTGAATTTTGGGTTATGTTAGCATTTAAGGACAGGGATGTGGGGAAATTCAAGATCAAGCAGAGGCCAGAGTCTATGCCTTCACTCCACTGTCTACTGGAGGCTAGTGGCCAGACAATGGCCTGTACTTAGTTAGAGAAGCGAGTGAGTGTGTATGTGTGTGTTAGAGAGATAAGGGACCTGTTTTGCTGTTGTTCTGCAGTTGTTTGTTGTACTCTGTGAACATCCATGGTGGGCATGCCATATAGGTGCTGGGATGTCTGACGATACTTGCAGACTGCCTTGAGCACATCCTTAGGCTATGTTGGTTGTTAACGTGAATGGGGCACTTCACTATATGTTTTGATGTCCTTGTGATAAATAAATAAATGAATCTGAATCTGAAGTAAGGTTTCATTTCCTTTACTACATGATTCACAGGCCTACAAACCCCAGGGAAGGCAGAGGCATCTTCCATTCTGTGTCACATTCCAGAGAAAAGCTGACGAATCCAAACAAGACTGAGATTTTTACCTGGAATTGCTGGATTACCTTGAAGACAATAAAGCAGAACTGATCATTTTTCTTAAAAATCACAGATCGGGACTTCTCCTTTTGTACCAAAGTAAAGATGTTTTTTAAGGATTTTGAAGTAACTCACTTGTAAAATTTCAGAAGTCACTCTAGCTCATGTTCACTGCCAGTTGCATTTGAACAAGGTGTGGTCACACTGATGTCATCAGAAGCAGTGAAGACATGAAGAAAGATGAGCTGCCTATTAGAATGAAGAATTCCCACAGGCCACAACCCTGAGGAAACAATAAAGTTCTATTTTTTAAATATCTTTAGAAACTATTTACAGAGAACAAAATAATTCTTGAGACATGCATAAAAAGGTCAAATAATTTCTGTTTTTAAGAACATAAGAAATGGGGGCAGGAGTAGACCATCCAGCCCATCAAGCCTGCCCCACCATACAATAAGATCATGGCTGATCTGTCCGTAAACTCAGCTCCATTTACCTGCCTTTTCCCTATTATCCTTAATTTCCTTACTATGTAAAAAATCTAACTGTTCCTTAAATATATTTAGTGAGGAAGCCTCAACTGCTTCCCTGGGCAGAGAATTCCACAGATTCACCACTCTCTGGGAAAAAACCATTTCTCCTCATCTCCGTCCTAAATCTTCTCCCCTGAATCTTGAGGCAGTGTCCCCTAGTGCTAATCTCATCTACCAATGAAAACAACTTTCCACTTCTATCTTATATATCCCTTTCAAAATTTTGTATGTTTCTATAAGATCCACGCTCATTCATCTGAACTCCAGAGTGTATAGTCCCGGGGGATTCAAGCTCTCCTCACAGATTTACCCCTTCATCCCTGGAATCAACCTGGTGAACCTCCTCTGCATTGCCTCCAAAGCCAGTATACCCTTGCTCAAGTATGAAGACCAGAACTGCACGCAGTACTCCAGGTGTGACCTCACCAGTACCCTGTATAGTTGCAGCATGACCTCCCTGCTCTTGAATTCAATCCCTCTAGCAATGAAGGCCAACATTCCGTTTGCCTTCTTAATGACCTGTTGTACCTGCCAGCCAACTTCTTGCAATTCATGCACAAGCACTCCCAAGTCCCTCTGCACAACAGCATGCTGCAATCTTTCACCATTTAAATAATACTCTGCTCTTCTATTTATCCTTCCAAAGTGGACGATCTTGCATTTACCAACGTTGTATTCCATCTGCCAGACCTTGGCCCATTCACTTAACATATCTATATCCCTCTGCAGACTCTCCACATCCTCTGTACAATTTGCTTTTCCACTCAGTTTAGTGTCATCAGCAAATTTTGCTACGCTAGACTCAGTCCCCTCTTCCAAATCATCAATGTAAATGGTGAACAGCTGCAGGCCCAGCACCGATCCCTGTGGCACCCCACTGCCAACTGGAGAAACACCCATTTATATCAACTCTCTGCCTTCTGTTGGTTAACCAATCCATTATCCATGCCAATACACTGCCTTCGACTCCATGCATCCGTATCTTATTTATAAGTCTCTTGTGTGGTACCCTATCAAACGCCTTCTGGAAATCCAAATATACAACATCCACCTGTTCCCCCCTATCCACTGCACCCATTATGTCCTCAAAGAACTTCATTAAGTTTGTCAAACAGGACCTGGTCTTTCAGAATCCATGCTGCGTCTGCCTAATGGAACCACTCCTTTCTAAATGTTTCACTATTTCTTCCTTAATGACAGCTTCAAGCATTTTCCGAACTACAGACATTAAGCTAACTGGTCTATAGAAATCCAAGAATTTTTAAAAGCTCATTCTTCTGAGGTAATAACCAACCATATATAGAATTAAATATCTGGTTTGAGGGTTTTCTTTCAGCAGATAATATACCATTTAAAAACTCAGTTATACCTCACTCATCAAGGTATTACTTATTCCTTTTCACAGTAAGGATAATTCATAATTTTTATGTTCTCTTCAATTTGCTACAGTTACACTGATCAGTTGGCTGAAAACTGCAGGAGTGCATTTTACAGTGGTTTGGCAATTAGTGACAATGTTACTGAATGTCACATTTAACTGTGCAAGTGCATATTCAAACTTACAGGCAGATTTCCATTTTATAATGGTGTTTGTAGGTATCTCTTCATGCCTTTTCCAAAAGGTCCCTTCTGGCAAACATTATAAGGCTATTAAACTAACACCTCATGCCATCTTAGAAGTTTCTGCCGCAGGCAGTTAATCTGATCAACCATTCTAGTTAGACCTCCGCCACCCCCTCTATGTATTACCCCCGTTACTGCAATGTACTCTCAACACTGCTATCCACAGTTATCTAAATAATGCTATCCACATTGTAAATACATGCCGGTATTTATGTATTTATGCACATTGTATTCTAAATCCATATTTAACCTCAACATTATTTTCTATAACTCTTTATTTTTTATAATTGTGAAATGTTGTTGCTTTTTGTTGCATGTCACACCCTGACCAACACACCACAGTAAATACCTAATCTATGTAAACGTAAATAGTGAATAAAGTTGATCCTTGATCTTCAATCCTTGTTAATTATATAAATATTAAATATTACATGCCTATTGCTTTACCATTTAACGTTGCTATGTTCATTATCAGCTCTTAGTTACAGTATCTTTTAAATTAGAGTCAGAGTCATAGAACATTATGGCACAGAAAGAGGCTCTTCAGCCCATCTAGTTTGTGCTGAACCATTAAGCTGTCTAGTCCCATCAACCTGCACCTGGACCATAGCCCTCCATACCTCTCCCATCCATGTATCTATCCAAAATGTTTTTTAAATGTTGAAATCAACCCTCGTATTCACCACTTGAGCTTTCAGCTCGTTTCACATTCTCACCATCCTCTGGGTGAAGAAGTTCCCTCTCATGTTCCCCTTAAACATCTCATGTTCTGCTCTTAACCCATGAACTCTTGTTCCAGTCTCACCCAACCTCAGTGGAAGAAAGCCTGCTTGCATTTACCCTATCTATACCCCACATAATTTTGCATACCTCTATCAAATCTCCCCTCATTTTCCTATGCTTCAGTCAATAAAGTTCTAACCTGTTCAAGCTTTCCCTGTAACTCAGGTCCTCAAGTCTTGGCAACATCCTTGTAAATTTTCTCTGCACGCTTTCCATCTTATTTACATCTTTTCTGTAGGTAGGTGACCAAAACTGGACATGATACTCCAAATTAGTTTAACAAACTTTTAGATGGCTAGCAAATTGTGATGTTATGAATTCATTTTCAATCTTGCCCTACCCTCCTCTTTTCCATTACCATATACTTCTAACTTTGGATGGATACAACTAAACAGGCATATACAGTGTGTAGCGATGTACTACATACAGAGCTAGAGACAATGGCACGCAGTCAGTAAGTCATTTCAAGACTAGCTTATTCAAACTTCACGGTGCTGGCATTTAATCCCTCGCGCCCGCCCTCTCCGGGCAGAAATGACGTCAGAGGTGCATTACCAAAGTCTCTCCCTGTGCGCTGGCTATCTGTGAGCTGGTTCGCCTGCGCAGAAAGTGGGTTGCCACAAATGCTCCAATCTGAGCATAGTACGGTCAATGTAATTGCGCATTGTGGTGAATGGTGTAAGGTGGTGTGTTTCCTCCTGAAGTCCAATCCATTTTTCTAAAGATGCTTTTTTTTTTAGTGGTGATACTATGCTCTGCCCAAATGGGTTTCTTTGCTAATCGTGAAAGCTGAGTTCTTTACACAGATTAATACCAAATGCACAAGGACGGGCTGTCTTTGAATGTAGTGAGCTTCATGATTTCACTGATGAGGAAGCCTGATTCCAATCTACCCTTGATATTAATCTGCAGTGTAGCTTGCAGTCTGTCAATCTCGACTCAGTGGCAGCAGTCAGGCTTCTGAGTCTGAATGCTTCGACTTCAACCCTTCTGAAGATCCAAGGAAAATGCAGGCCAACACTTCACTGCCGAGCTGAGTGAGATGGTCGAGGAGACACGCTCCTTCACACGGATGTTAAAATGAGTTCTGATTCGTTGCCTCACAGGGACACAACAACTCTTTGGCATCATTTGAAGAAAAAGAAGGCAGTATATCTTTGTTGTTGACACCTACATTTATCCCTCAACTAAACCCGCTTAAAAAAGATCATTTGATCATTCATGTATTTCTGTTTGATAGACCATACCTTGGACAATAGCAACTACCACCATACCCTGCATCACAGTAATAACGCTTCCAAAATACTTCAGTAGTACAATAGTTCCATTTAATACCAGAGAATGTATAAAATATACAGCCTGAATTTCTTGTTCTTCACAGACATCCATGAAAACAGAAGAGTGACCCATAGAATGAGTGACTGGAAAAACTTTAGAACCCAAAGCTCCCATTACTCCCCCCTCCCATACACAAACAGCAGCAAAGCATCAACCCTCCCCTCCTCCACTAACTTCAGCAAAAAAAAGCATCAGTACACACCAGCCACCAAGCAAGCAGTAGAAAACCCCCCAAGAGAGACCATGATTTGCAGTACAATGAAAACTCTCCGCCACCAATGAGAGAAAGAGCATCTGAGTTTAGAACCCTTGACAGCTAATCAGATGTTTCTGATATTCCGTTTTTTTTTCCCGCAGCCAGGGCTACAAAATCTTGGAACCCTGAACTCGTTTTCTAGGCCGCATCCATAGGATATTGACAAATGGTCAGATGGTGAGCCTGGAGAGCAAGAACCAAGATCATAAAGAATCAAAGTTTGAGTGCAGCTCTAGGTCAGCGTCTTCAACAGAACCCCACCCACCTTGAAAGCCCCAAAAAAAGAGACAATAAAGGGAGAAATTAAGATGTTTCCACAGATGAGCTCAAAGAAGTCACTGTCTAGTACTATTGTAACTCTGCCCTCATACCTGTAAAGCATATTGGAATGTTCAGAGGTCATGAAAGATGCTGTAAAAGTGTTAGTTATGTAGCCCTTATCCAACTGAAGGAACAGCTTGGAATAACTTAAGTAGTTGAGGTAACATAGTTGGTCGGATTGATCAGACCCAATACTCAATCAAGATTTAAACCTGTTTGCTTCTAGAATGAAAGCGTAGCACATTAGGGACACAATTTCAACTGCCCAGAATATTTGATAAAAGATGAATCTTCCGTAATAGAACTGGTCCTGAAGTGGAACGATGCTCTATTGAAAACTTATTAAATTAAACCAGCTGGAAAATGAACTTCGTGAGACAGAACCGCTAAATACGTAAGATTTATAGCACACAACTTCTTTAGTTAATTAATGAAACAGGACTAAATATTGTACCTTTTCTTTGTCATTATTCTTTGTGGGTTTGATGAAATTTGTTCAATTTTCTCTGTTTCACTGTACCCTGGTTAAGATTTAAGACAATGTAAGTTACCTTCATTATGCTTTCAATATGTGATCCTTTTCTTTCATTGTTTGATGGTGAAAATTTTAACGGGGATTGCAGTGAAGTATGAATCATGATCTTTGTTGTTGAGGCCTTGAGATTGGAGCAGAGCTCATCTGAGTGCAGTCCAGACACACTGGATTTTGCACATGCATACAGGACAAATGCCAGACTGTGGAAAACTGGTCAACAATGAACTGCTGTGTGTTTCACAAGCAAACTTCGGATGCCAGTCACTGCCTTGGAGACAGCTCATCAGTCTCTGAGGCGCTGAAGAGATGCTGGGTAGAAGTATGCTGTTTTAATGTGGAATCAGGAGAGAAATCCCATTACTTCCAGCATCTCTGGCACAGTCCTTAAGAACCATAGGCTTGGCTGCAACGATCCTGAGGATGCTTCCTTGTAAACTGTGCTATGCTAGGAGCCATTTTGAAAAACTGGGCCTGAAGCAGACCCTTGAATCACATAGACAAAAGACCCATCACATACTTTACATGATCACCCTGGAGACTACAGGGCTCCTGAACAAACTGGCTTTGTGCTGACTGAATAACAACATCCCATGCAGTAAACTGAAGCTTACAGATATCCCTTCCTTGCCACAAAACTTTATTTCCAGTCTGATACATCTATTGGCTTTCAGTTTGAAAACTGATTTCTTCAGACATGAATATTTATTCTTTTCACTGGGTTTGCTGTTCCCCATTGGGTATCTTCCTGCATCAGATTTGCCTTGAACACCCTAGTCAGTGTGAGACATTCTTTATATGTTGGCTGCCTAAATAGTTTCACTTTCGGTGATGGTTTCGACCTGATGCTCAAATCGCAAATGCTGATGTTACTTTTCGAATAGCTGGATTGTGTAGCATTGCATCTGTAAAAACATCTATTGCTTGATCTTTGCCTTCTGCAGGGCACCTCCTGACCTATCTTGGTTCGAGAATAATAAGCTTCAGTGTCTCAGTGTTTTTTTTATTGCATTGACTCACGTCATTCTGACGCCATGCAAATATTTGCTCAGAACAGTGGCACTATGAGCTGGATCTTAAAACAAAAACTTCATGCCATCTTAAAAATTACTTCCCCCAGGCAGTTAATCTGATCAACCATTCTAGTTAACCCCCTTCCTCTACAAAGTCATAACATCATAGAAAAGTAAGCACAGAAACAGGCCCTTTGGCCCATCTGACCCATGCTGAACTACTTAAACTGCCGACTCCCGTTGATCCGCCCCGGGGCCATTGGAACTGATTGCATTGTAAAAACTTTAAAGCACTTCTTACAATGCCATTTACATTGTAGATTCATGCAGGTATTTATTACTTATGTACATTTTATTCCATATCTGTACTGAAACCTTTAACTTTTTCTTTATTCTTTGTAATTGTTGAGTGAGTGATGTTTTTTGTTTCATGTCAAGACAACACACCACGGCAAGTTCTGAATACAAGACCATAAGATATAGGGGCAGAATTAGGCATTTCAGCCCATCGAGAATGTTCTACCATTCCATCGTGGCTGGATTATTATTCCACTCAAGCCCATTCTCCCGCCCTCTCCCTGTAACCCTGAATGTGATTAATAATGTTGACTCTTGATCCTTGAGAAATGAATTGCATCATCACTCACAACCACAGTGCACAATGATGTAGACTGATGAAAAGTACCGTGGCCAGAATCAAAAGCCTAGAGTTTTAGAATGTAATTGAAAGCTTTACTATTAACCTGTGTTTACTGAATAGTGTGTGGTAACGCACAATGGCATATGTATATCCCTGGCCACAGGACACACAGACTGGGAAATCAGGACTGATTTCAGGCAGTACAGCCACTTGTTACCTTGCAGATTCTCAAAAACGAATAGATTTGGAAGTTCCCATAATCAGTGCAGCTGTGCAAGGTTCGGGTTTGTTCGAAACAAAATGCCAGAATAATCAATCCCTGGTGTCTTTAAACAAATCCGACGCTTAAAATTCATAGCTGTAGTTCACGTCACAGCTTCAGATAAAATAACAGCTATTAGTAAGATGATTCTAGGTCAGCATTCAGCTCCTAACAGAATTAATTGGAAAACATCTTCACTGAGGTGAAAGTCAAAGAACTATTGCTCCAATGTCAATGCCAAGTACTTTACTCAGGTCTACTAGGTAACAGAGAAAGGAGAGTCAGCCTCATGTCAGAGTCTCCTTTCTCCCCCCCTCTCTGTTCCTTCGTTTACTCCCTGCCGCTGTGAAGCACTGACGGTCAAAGTGAATATACTTCTCATTTAAATCATGACTAATGTCAGGGCCGGTGGTAAAGGACCCTCTTTGTCCTCATGCCATTCAGTTGTGAAATATCACGCAGGATTTGTCGCAACATGATGCCAGCTATACTTTTCTAATGAGAGATTAGTTAGCCTATATTTGTCACATGCGTGGCGCCAATTTAGTTGGCATGGACTCAAAGACTAAAGATTAAAGATTTTCTTTATTTGTCACATGTACGTCAAAACATTGAAACATATGGTGAAATTGGGCCAGCACTGTAGCATGGTGGTTAGCACAGCACTTTAAAGTGCCAGCAACCCAGGTTTAATTCTTGCCGCTGTCTATAAGGAGTTTTGTATGTTCTCCCTGTGACCACATGGGTTTGCACTGGGTGCTCCAGTTCCCCCCACAGTCTGAAGACGTACCTTCTGATAGGTCAGTTGGTCATTGTAAAAATTCTGCTGTGATTAGGCCAGGATTAAGTTGGGTTTGCTGGGCGTCGTGGGCTGGTGGGGCCGACTACATGCTGTAGCTCAATAAGTAATTAATAATGCGTCATGTGCATCAAATCAGATCAGAGAGGATTATGCTGAGCAGCCCACAAGAATTGACAGACTTCCAGTGACAACATAGCATTCCCGCAGCTCCCTAATCCTAAACGGTACATCTCTGGAATATGGGATGAAACCGGAACAGCTGGAGGAAACCTATATGGTCATGGGGAGAACATACAAACTCCTGACAGACAGCGGCAGAGGTAAACCATCGTTTTACAGCTTGCATTGCAAAGCTTTGGGTTAACTATAATACCTTGAACCCTTTGATTTGGTTGGGTTTGCTCACCTATCGATTAATATTTTATGCAAAACAAAATATTTTGTGTTCAATGCTAAAGGTAGGAAGAATTGGACATGGAGAATTCAGTCCACGTGGCCAACCAATCTATTTTTTTTTCTAAATTCACTGACTTTGTGCCTTTAAATCTCTTGCTCACTTAAAAATACAGAATGCGGTGGTAGTAGTGCCAGTAGGGTGACCAAAATAAATTATTGCTTGACAGATATTTGTGGGCATTGAAGTTGTCTGATAGCATTAAGTATTATTTAGCATATAATGGCTTGAGCTTGTATTGAGTACGTGTCAGGACAGGGGGTAGAAGCAGAAATGATAACAGTGCTTCAGAGGCAATTAGATCGACACCTGAACCGGCAGTGAATAGATGGAAATAGACCATATGCAGGAAGATGGGATTAATTTTGATTGTTATAAATGTTTGGCACAGCATGGTGGGCCTGTTCCTGTGCTAAACTGTTCTACGTTCCAAATACTATAATGCATAAATTTCCACAAAATTATATCACATTACATGGGGAGGTTGTGAATGTGCTAAATCTGACAAGATTCCTGCAGTTCATTGTCCCACAAAATATAGTCAGAACTTTGGACTGCTCTTCAAGGAAATCTCTCAAAACCATGAAAATAAAACAAAACTGCAGATGGTGGCCATCTGAAATAAGAGCAGAAAACTTTGGTAGCAAAAATTGTGACAAAAGTTCTTGAAGTGAACCGTTAACTCTATTTCTGATTCCAGATGCTACCTGGCCTGCTGAACGTTCTCAAAGTCATTTCTCCTGATCCCTCAATCCTGAAAATAAGCAACCACATCAAATTGTGAGTCTTCCTGCATTGTTTCTGTGCAAAAAAAAATCTTTGGCATTGCAACTTCGCAACATTCCTTCAGCGTACCAAGGGAATAAACACCAGAGGTTCTGCAATGCTGGAAATCTAGAGTGGCACATACAAAATGTTGGAGGAACCCAGCAGGTCAGGCAGCATCAATAGAAAGGAATAAACAGCTGCTGTTTTGGGCCGAGACCCTTCATCAGTACTCTTCCACTTGAATGACAGCAGCAGCTTAAGGAAGTGGCTAAAAGACAGGTACTGGAGTAATAAATCTTGGCTACAGCTACAATGCCAACATCCCATGAGTGACTCAACAAAATTGATTTTGTTAAAACAGTTTTCGATATGCCATATGTAAACAAATTGCCATCCAATTTTACACTTCATCAAACAAGATCCTGACAGGTAAGGAAATCTGAGGTCTTGATGGTTATGCACTGAAATAGTGTAGCGTTTTAATTTAAAACCGTGAGGCAAAAGAGTGCAAGGAGTATTTTAAATTTTAAATAGTCATTTTAATATAAATTTATTGCTTGTACTTTAATATTCTCTCTTAATCTGCCGGATGAAAGTGATTCTTCAAATTTTCAAATAAGTAGGCACACTAATGTTCTGTATTCAGTGCAGACACAATCCTGAACTGCTTGTATTAGTCACAGAGGCACACAGCACAGAATTGGGCCCTATGGCCCTTCAAATCATGTCAACCATCAATCATCCATTGACACTAATCCTACACTAATCCCATTTTATGCTTTCATACAATAAAAGTAGAGACGAACTGTCAGTGTGCTGAGGTAGCTCAGCATCCATCTTGTCTCCAGTTCCTTTTCGTCATCCTCATTGGGTGGTACAGAGGTGCAACAGATTGAGTTACCACTTCACAGCTCAGAGACCTGGTTTTCATCCTGATCATCGGTGTTGTCTGTGTGGAGTTTGCATGTGCTTGTGACAGTGTGTTTCCCCTGGGTGCTTGGAGTGTCTCCCATATTTTAAAGACATGCTGGTTGGTAGTTTGAGTGGCTACTGTAAATTACCCTTGCTGTTGGTGGGTGATAAATTCATCTAGTAGGCAGATGAGAGAGATTAAACTACTAGGGAATATGAGCAATGTTGGGATTGCTCTCTGAGTTGACATATTGAGAAATCAGACCCTTTTCATGTTGTTAAAAATATTTTTCAATTTATGATTTCTTTTGAAATCTATCTGAAGAATGCCTGTGCAGAGGTTAATTACCTAGGTGGAACTGTGACAGGCAGGGAGGGAAACCAGGAGGGGTGTCAAATGTGTGGTCTCTGACAACACCTCCTCTACACTGGAGAGAGGGTTTTCACACTTGAGGAGTGAGGGCTGCTGGGGAAAGGGTAGGACTAAAGTCACGGCAGTTGTTTGAACCACACCTCATGGCAGCTGTTTGTGAAAATGCTGGCACTTTTGAGCAGAGAGAAACCAGGCAGAGATTTTTGGAAGTTAATCCTAGAGGGAGATGCATTGAAGAGAGAAATTTTAATCAAGTGCCTCATTCTTCTGGAGCTGCAAGGTTACACTCATATGCACTTCACTTCCACTACTACAATGATAATCAGAAATTTAATTTAATGAAAAGGAATAGGTTGAACTAGTAAGACTTTTCCTCTATTATTGCCAAAATTGGAGCAGTTTAGCAAAATATTGCTTAAGTGTAGTTTATCCAACGAGGGAGCAACATTTTGATAATTTTAACAAAATTATCATCCCTCTCATGGTTTGTCTGTGGTGTTGTCATGACAGACAGGGAGGTGATGATAGGAGTACATTGTGGAAATGGCAGAGCTGCCGGTTGCCTGTGGCATTGTTCACTGGTAATCTGGCAGGTGTTCATAATGCTTGACTGCTAGGTTGAGATAGATGAACCTATTCCTTTAAAGGCACCATTCAGTTATTCCATGTGGGAGATGGTCTAATTAGTCAAATTCCGGGGTCAGATTTACGCTAATTATCTTTGTAGATTGGCAAGTAGTGGACTCGCCCAGCACCTGCCCAGGGAAAAAGCTAAGAACCTCAGACATTGAAGTACCTAAGGAGAAATGATTGCGATTCATTTTCGTCTGTATCTATGTTTGATTTTCTCTAAAAACTATGTTAATACAAGGTTTATAGCTCCTGCCAGTTTCATTTTTCCATTTCAAACTCCACTTCCTTATTTATAATGGAAACTGCCTATGCAAACTTGTCGTGCTCTAATGACACCCCTCAGCAGTGGCCAAAATGCAAGACAGCATGTAGAAGAAGCTTATCACTGAGCAGAGGCCAAGGAACCTGCTGTTGTCAAAGGTTACCAAAAGGTAGCAAAGTATCTGTGTCTGATTTAACAGTGGTCACTTTATTAGGTTCACCTGTACATCTGCTCATTAATGCAAATATCTAATCAGCCAATCATGTGGCAGCAGCTCAATGCATAAAAGCACGCAGACGTGAGGTTCAATTGTTGTTCAGACCAAGCATCAGAAAGAGGAAAAAATGTGATCTGAGTGACTTTGACTGTGGGATGATTGCTGGTGTCAGATGGATTAGTTTGAGTATCTCAGAAACTGCTGATCTCCCGGGATTTTCATGCTCAACAGTCTCTAGAGTTTGCAGGATTTGGTGCAAAAAAAACCAACAAAATACATCCAGTGAGCAGCAGTTCAGGGGGGGAGAATGCCTTGTCAATGGGCGAGGTCAGAGGGAAAATGCCAGACTGGCTCAGACTGACAGGAAGTTGACAGTAACTCAGATCACCCCATATTACAACAGTGATGTACAGAAGAGTGTCTCAGACTGCACAACATGTCAAACCTTGAAGTGGATATGTTACAGCAGCAGGAGACCACAAAGATACACTAAGTGTCAACTTCATTAGGTACAGGAGGTAACTAATAAAGTGGCCACTGAGTGTATAAGGATTTATGTTATTTCTGACCAATCACTATCCTAGCTATCTATTCAAAGTAATTTTTATTATCAAAGTACATATATGTCACCATATACAACCCTGAGATTCATTTTCTTGTGGGCATACTCAATAATTCTATAGAATAGTAACCATAATAGAATTAATGAAACACCAGCCAACTAGGGTGTTCAACTAGAGTGCAGAAGACAACAAAATGTGCAAAAACAGAAAGAAGTAATAATAAATAAATAAACAATAAATATCAAAAATATATAATGAAGATTCCTTTGGTTGTGGGAACATTTCACTGATGCGCCAAGTGAAGTTGAGTGAAGTATTACAAACATGAAGAAATCTGCAGATGCTGGAAATCCAAAGCAACACGCACAAAATGCTGGAGGGACTCGGCAGGCCAGGCAGCATCTATAGAAAAGAGTAAACAGTCAATATTTTGGGCCAAGACCCTTCATCAGGACAAACACAGTCAGGCCCAGATAAAGGGTCTCAGCCCGAAACGTCAACTGGTTACTCTTTTCCATAGATGCTGCCTTGCCTGCTGAGTTCCTCCGGCATTTTGTGTGTGTGGCCTTGAGTGAAGTATTCATGTTTTTCTTCGGCGTGTAGTTGAGCTGCACATGTGAAAACAGTTCTGATACACAATATAATGCTGTACAAGGACTGTTATTTAGCCTCAACATCACTGTTACTCACCAGTCAGACTTACCTGTCCTTCCATATATGGAAACAAGCACACGGCCTACAATAAGGAAGCAGCTCGGGCTCTGAGAATCAGAAAGCCTTTAGTTAGTGGGTCCCACCACACTGTCCCAGTAACCTCAGACAGCTTGCCTCTGCCAAAGGCTTTTGATTATATATTCTGATCAGTTGAGTCTACTTAAGTAGGGTTTAAATGGTCCTGACAGGTGGAAACATTTAAAATTGTTCAAAAGGATATGAGCTTATATACACTTCAAGTTGCTGACAATTTGCTGTTCTTCCCAGAAGCCCTTCTTCTCAGTATGTTCACACACAACATGCCAGAGGAACTCAGCAAGTCATGCAGCATCTATGGAGAGAAATGAGAGATGATGTTTCGAGCTGAGACCCTTCATCAGGGCAAAACACACAACATGCCGGAGGAACTCAGCAAGTCAGGCAGCATCCATGGAGAGGAATAAGCAGTTGATGTTTTGGATCAAGGCCCTTAATCAGGACAAAACACACAAAATGTTGGAGGAACTCAGTAAATGAGGCAGCATCTATATAAGGGGGAAAATAGTCGATGATTTGGGCTGAGGCCCTTCACCTGGACTCAACAGATGAAGGGTCGTGCTGCTTTATAAGGGTTTAGTTAGGCCTGATTTCCAACCTGAGCTGCAACACACCTTCATCATCAGTGGGTCCACAGAGAATATGGATCACCTGTGTCCAAACTATTGGTGGTGGAACCTGAAATCAGACATCTAAGCAACTGTCAGAGATTGGTTTCATTTTGTTCTTCTCCCCAGCAGACAGGAAAATGGTTTACTTGCTTATGCTTAAGTGTCTGAAACTGAAAACTCAGTAGCTTCAAGGATCAAATTGTTCTTTTATCCTCTGTAGTGATGTTTGATTGGCTCTGCCTCGATATGTGAACATAGACATCATAATTTGTCTGCAGCTTCTTATGAGATCAATGCTTATCCAAATCTGTAGAGAAGGAAGAATTATTTTAAATTGCTTGACCAAATAAGGATTCTTTCTATTAAAATATATATCTTAGTTAAAACAACCTCTCAAGTGTCCTTTAGCAAAGTATACTCTTTGCTAATGAAAATCTTAACTAAGATAATTCCTTTAATAGCACTTGATAATCCCTTGAAACAGTTTTACAGCTCTCTAATACAATGTAATTAATTGGATCTATCATATATGATGCATTAAAAATTGGTTTTCAAATATTTGGTCCTCTTTGTAGAATCCAACTACAGTACTAAATGTTCTTTATCAATCTTTTGCATTGCCATTCTTCTGCATACTCAAATACTGAAGAATTGTATCTGTGTTGTCAGACTCATCATAACCCTGTGATTACTAACAAGAGTGTTTCAAGACTTTTGGGAAATTTAGGTTTCATTCCATTATATTGGATAAAGTGGTAGCTGTCTGGCTTATTGAGTTCTTGGAAGAACTCAAATATTCCATGGATAGGGGGGATCACTAGATGTAGTATACTTAGATTTTTCAAAGGATTTGTTTTTGAGATGCTGAATCAAAGGTTTTTACCAAAAATGCAAGCCCATTGTGTAGGAGGTAACATACTGAGTTCCATCAATTGGCTAATGGGAAAGAAAGCTGTTGTAAATTGTTTGTTTTCTCATTGGAAAGATGTAATGAAGTACAGGGAGTCTACTTTTAATGCATATGTGCCTTGGATGGAAGGACCAAAGAAATTTTGGTGTAAAGATGGACAGTGAAGTAAGCTGTAAAGGGAAAATTAAGGAGGTTTCAAAGGAATATATGAATGAGTGAACTAACAAAAACATGTCAAATGAAGCAGCATGGGAAAGTCCGCAATCTTGGAAAAAGAATTAAGCATCTTATCTAACTGGTGAGAGACTGGAGAATTCTTAGGTGTAGATTCACATATGATTAAACACAAGAGACCTTGCAGATGCTGGAGATCCAGAGCAACACATATGAAATGCTCTCAGGGACTCAGCAGGTCAGGCAGCATCTATGAAGAGAAATAAATAGTCCATGTTTCAGCCTCAGACCCTTCATCAGGTAGTTGGCAGGAACATTAAGTAATTAGAAAAGATAGCAGACTGTTTGTGTTTACGCCCAAGGGAAATTAGTATAAATGTAGGAAGGTTATAGTTCAGTTATGTAGGACAAAGATGAAACTTATTCCGTGGTCCATATTTAAAGTGTTTCAGGTCAATGTTTTGCTCCCTGATGCTTTGTCCTACTGAGTGTATCTATCACTTTAAATTTAATGTCAGATTTCCAGCGTCTGCAGATTGTTAAACATTTTCATTTATTAACCTAATGGTTATGTCTTAAGAGGAAAGATTGGACAGGCTAGGCTTATATCTGCTGAAGTTCAGAGGACTTGATTGACAGGTCTAACAACCTGCAGTGGGAGTCTTGTTGGTATAAAGAATAGATTCTGCGACTTGCTGAGTTCTTCCAGTATTCTGTGTGTGTTGCTCAAGATCTCCAGCATCTGCAGAATCTTTTGTGTCTATGGTTCCATAGAATTATACATTTACAATGGGAGCACATCTAATGTGACAAGACCAACTTGGAATATTTAAACTTCTTTGTTGAGACAAGGTATTCAAAGTGGTATTCTAAATGCTTCTGAGGACAAAAGCGACATATGCAAGATGTCCTTTATTTACCTCAAGGTAGTGAGGTTAGGTACTTTGAATACACAACAACCCCTGTACTAACTGACTGAACAAATATGATTGTGTCCATGTTTGAGATGTGAAGTAGCAAACTAGCCAGGCTGGAACCTCTTCTGATGGTATTCTTGGGTCAGAGACCCCCCCGTTATCTATAGTTTCCCTTGCAGGCGGATGCTGCACTTCTCTCTCAGTATAGTTGTGGCTGGGATTTCAATGCAATCCAAGTAACACAGCTCTTCTGTATTTACATTTGACCTATGCATATGAGAATGTCTCATAGTCAGATCACATTAGCTTTGCCTGAACATTAATCAGCTGTCTTATGTACCTATCTGTTCAGAGATCAAGCATTATCTTGTGAGTTTTCAAAACATATCCCTTAAACGGCCTCTCACTGTGAACCAGCAGTCTGTTCCATTCAGGAATAATGGTGATCATGAATATGGCTGTCCCTGTAAATTAAAAATGACCTACTGCTTGTAAATTATGCTTGAAGGTAGTATGAAGCCCGGTATTAAGCAAAACAGTGATACCAACTAACACTACTCCCTAACATGTACGTGCTCACATTTCTGGTACCTGTGTAAATCTTCTTGCCCTCACCAGCGCTTTTATCTCCTTTGTATAACTGTGTGGCTAAACCTTGAATTGATACGGGTTTACTATAATCTCACTCCTTTGAAGTCCTATCCCTAAGGAAATAAACTCTTGCGGTTAGTTTACTTCTTCATGATCTTGGTATCCTGTGGCATAACTTTTAATTATTGTGTTTCAAGATCATTTTATTCCTCTGCATCACCTTCCAAGCAATAAGTCTTCTCCCTATTCTACCTGTACTATTGTACAAATGTACTTCTGGACTTAATGTTGCGGACTGTATAAAATAATGAAAACGTTCCGGCAAGCCCCTTGGCAAAAACACCAGTGGATTAGCAAAGACTGCTCAGAAAGCACAGTGTGAACAGTTGCGAACTTCAGAAAGTATCTTCACAAAATTCCCTGTGAGCAGGACGCTTCATTTAGCTTGAGGCAAAATCTCTCAAAACAAAAGTGAGTGACCTTGCATGCCTATGAAGATAAAGAAATTGGCAGATTTCTGGAGTTACAACCTTCCCAAAGCCAATCTTTTCTTTCACTTTGTCAGTCCAGTTGCTTTAGGGTACATCGTCATACACATGCACCATCATTGATGAAACAGATGATTAATAACTTAATACAATCTTATTGTCTTCAGTTAATCCCTTGGAAGCTGAATAAACAAATCATTCATAATATTTTTCTTCCCCTGGCAAAACTAGTTTTATGCAAATTAGTGTTTAGTTAATGTCTTTGCTTTAGTGGACATCACTATTATAGTTTTTTATTAAGTACGTGGTTCCTTAAGGTTGTTATAGCTGGGGCGGGGGGTGGTGGTAATGGGGACAAGCTCCCACTACCTATTAATTGCTTCCAATGGCATGTGCCTCAAATAGCCTCTGATATCTAAGTCCTGCTCCTGGCCTTCACATGTGGTTTAGCTACTAGGCCTGGCAGAGCCATTTCTACTCGCAAGAGAATGGCAAAGGTGGGTTACTAGTACATTAAAACCAGTCACTTTAGGCAGATGAGACTCAACAGCTGTAGTTGGCAGCTCATCTGGAGAGGAAAGACTCAAACCTCGGCTGCCTTGCGGTTATACCCACTCATGGGGAAGGCTTCGAAGGTAAATCCCAAGGGAAAAGTCCGAAGCTGGAGTCCCTAAGGTAGTCCTACGTTGAGTTCAACATTGACTGGCAACTCCTATGACTCTGCTGGTACCAAACTGTATTGGTTTCTGCTGTTCCTTTGGGTTCATTAGATACGTGGAGAGGGATAGTTTGCTACATGGGCAACAGTTTGCTCTGCATATCGTACTTCCCAGGCTTGCGTATCTAGGCAGCTAGGATGCAATATCCATTTTCGACCCTAATCGATGGTGGCTACACCCATTCATTCATATGGGGGAATATTTTTGTTGAAACTGACACACACACATGCACAAACATGCAGACATCCATCTCTTTCCATTCATTCT
Source organism: Hypanus sabinus (assembly GCF_030144855.1). Classification (NCBI taxonomy): domain Eukaryota; kingdom Metazoa; phylum Chordata; class Chondrichthyes; order Myliobatiformes; family Dasyatidae; genus Hypanus; species Hypanus sabinus. The sequence continues at coordinate 160,865,979 of NC_082711.1, read as the reverse complement.
TGAACATCCAGGAGCACCTTCCAAAATGTGCAGACTGAATTTATTCAAAATTAATATTATACTTCCCTTCTGTGAAAGGATACAATATGTTATCAAGGTACTACATAAGAACCCAATGACTAACAAAAATATGATTTGTAAGTATATTTAGGAAACCAAGTGGTTGCCATTGTCTTTGTTTGATGGATCTTCTTCTTTCTCTTAAGTCGAGTCAGGCCTAGGGGGCTGGCGTTGGGCATGATGACGGACTCTCCGCCCCTCCCTCTCCCTCATCAGTGTGTTCAGTTCAGTGTGTGATGCATCTCCCTGATTTCCTAACATTACTAATGAACTAATAGCAAAATACTGCAGTTATTGGAAATCTGAAATAAAAACAAACCATGTTGGAAATACAAGTCAGATTGGGCAGCATCTGTGAAGAAAGAAACAGAATTAACATTTCAGGCTAATGACCTTTCACTGTACTGGAAAAGTTAAAAACCGAAAATCTTTTAAGCTGGAAGGGAACATCTGTGATATAGCAGAGTCCAGATTCAGTAACAAAGTGATGGTATACAGGTTAAGAGTACTCCTCCCTTTACCTTCTATCCCATCTACCATCATCCCACCCACCATCTTTTTTGAAGGTTTGCCCTCCATATTCTCTGATATCTCTGGCATGATATAGCCATCACAGAGACATAAATCCTTCCCTCTACCTCTAGCATTCTTGCATTCTTTCAACTTCACCAAAATTCTCCTTCTCACAGCACCTTCTCATTGCCACCACTTTATTCAGGGACGCAACTGTTCCTTCTAATCTAATACTGTATATTGCGCTCAATGGTCATTATATAATCTTTGCATTGTGAACACTCAGCAGAGATAGGGTGACTGACCTAGTGTATTACAAAGGTGGCCCTGGGCTTTTAGTTATTTTCATGTTTCATTCACCAAGATGCTGACCTCATTGTTCCTGTAGATTTCAACATGAGCTTGAGGACCTGCTCTTCATCCTCTGAATAGATTTATTGCAGCCTTTCAGTGTTGTCTGTTTTAATTGTTCGGCCTTTTCAGTGCTCATTTTTCTCCCTTCTCTTCTGTTACTTTCAAATTTCTTTTGTTGTCTTCTATCTGCCTTTCCATTTATATATGTCTATCATTTGCCAGCTGTCATTACCCTTTTTCAATTGGCACCTCGTAAACTGTGTCATTTAATTTCACCAAGTCTTTACCCTAAGACACATCTTTATTTTCCTCTCCACCTTTACAATCTCTCTCCGTTGTTTTTATTTGTAACTTTTCACAGTTCTGATCAAAAATCGTGGACTGGAAAAGTCAACTGTGTGCCCTGCCTGCTGGTATTTCCAGTATTTTTCCATTGCGTTTTTTTTTCACAAACATGTTGCCTGGAGCAGAGGAAGGGGCTGGAGAGATTGTGTACTGCCACCGTTTGTGTAGCTATTACTAAAACCAGTGAGGTCACAATACTCTTCACTGTTCCAATCAGTTGGGAAAAAATATGAACCAACTCCTATTTTTTCATGTGAATGATGAGAATGTGTGTTCAATTAAGCTTAATTAGCTAGACCATTACCTAATTGAATCTGATGAGCATTTAGCATGTATCATTTTAATTTTACTGAATTGTTCAAATAGGAAATGCAGCTCACTATTAAATATGCATAACAAAGTATTTTGTTGGCTATGTTTACTCATGCAGATCTGCAGTTTAATCTACTTCTTTCATATCAAAATAAATATGAAGTATGTCCTTGTGGTAACTCTTATGGATGATACAAAGAATAGGATCAAAGAAAGATCAGAGTGAACACCCTTCTGACATAAAAACTAGATAATATCAGGCAAGCTATATATCTTCCTAAAAGCTGATATAGCTCACTGAGAAATTTGTTTTCCTTTCTCTGAAATGTATTTTCACATTGACGCCTAAGTAGATTCCCTCCGCCCCCATTTTCACAGTAGCTGACTTCAGTAATTCAACTGAAGTGTACCGGTGAACAGAACCTGCAATAGACATCATGAGAAGTGCAATGCTTTGCCCACGTGTGAAATCAGAAACAGTCGCTGTCAGCTTTGTGAGTGGCTCAAAGTGTATCGAGTAAATTTTTAAAGACAAAATAACATGGTTTCTAACCTGACATTGCTGCTTCGAAAAAACATCAGAATTTTAAGTTGGAATTCACAGCAGTCAATGTTCAAAGTAAATGTATTATCAAATTATATATATGCCACTATATATAACTCTGAGATTAATTTTCTTGTGGCATACTCAATTAACTATTGAATAACCATAGCAGAATCAATGAAAGACCACCCAGCTTAGGTATTCAACCAGAGTGGAGAAGACTCCAAACTGTGAAAATGCAAAAAGAAAGAAATAATAATAAATAAATAAGGAGTTAATATTGAGTACATGAGATGAAGAATCCTTGAAAGTGAGTCTGCTAGTTGTGGGACTATTTCAATAATGGGGCAAGTGAACTGAGTGACGTTGTCCCCTTTGGGTCAAGATCCTGATGGTTGAGTGGTAATGACTGTTCCTGTATCTGGTGTTGTGAGTTCTGAAGCTCCTGTCCATTTTCCCTAATGGCAGAAATGAGAAGAGAACATGACCTAGGTGATGGGGGTCCTTGATGACGGGTGCTGTTTTCCAGCAATAATGCTCCATGAGGATGTCCTCAAAGGAGAGGAGGCCTTTACCCATCATGGACAGGGCTGTATCCACTACTTTTTGCAGGATTTTTTCCTCAAGAGTGTTGGTGTTTCCATACTAAGCTGTGATGTAGCCAGTCAGTTTACTCTCCAACACACATCTATAGAAATCTGTGGAAGTTTTAGTTGTCATACCAACAGATGTCAACACAACCTTCATTCTGCCCTATTGCTGGATTCCTCATGGAGTCGTGAGTGGAGCCCAGGTTTGCTAGGATTCGCCAACATCGGGTGAATTTCAATCCTAGATCAGTCAAACTGGCATAAGATCAAAGCTCCCATTCAGTTTTACGGCCCGCAAAGTAGAAAGAAAGAACACAGGATTTAGTTTTTACTTACACCCAGTGGCCACCTTCTGTACCTCGAGTTCATGATCTTCTGCTGGTGTGGCCTATCCATTTCGAGGTTCAATATGTTATATGTTCAGAGGTGGGGACTCTGTGGTTTGATATTTAATGTCCTTAGCACTGAATGTGTTCCATGGCTGTGGCTCACTTTGGGGACTCTGCAATTCATATTCCATGTGTTTTTCTTTACTCCTTTTAACTATTTGCATGATTTCATCGAGGCACTTCAGTGTGGTACTTACTGACCTTGCGGCTGTGGCCTGCAGCCACTGACAGAGTACTAAACTGGCCGACTCTGCAGATGTGGCCACCAGCTTCTGTACAGTCTTCACTCACCTTGGTGACTTATGGATGTGGACTCACGTTCAGGGACTCTGCGGTTTGATGTTTAATGTTCTCAGCTGGTATTTGTTGTCGTTGGAGGAATTTGTTCTTTTTATTTCTGCACAATGGGGGTTTGATGGTTTTATTACATGGGATTTTTCTTTAAGTGGGCTCTATTTCTCTGTGGCTGCCTGGGGGAAGGCAAATCTCAAGGTTGTATACTGTATATATGTTTTGACCATATGTATATATGGTGTTGGCACGTGGCCTAGTGGGCAAGGCATCAGACTAGTAACCTGAAGGTCACTGGTTCGAGCCTCAGCTGAGGCAGCGTCTTTGTGTCCTTGAGCAAGGCACTTAACAACAAATTGCTCTGCGACGACACCGGTGCCAAGCTGCATGGGTCCTAGTGCCCTTCCCTTGGACAACATCAGTGGCGTGGAGAGGGGAACAACTGCAGCTTGGGCAACTGCTGGTCTCCCATACAACCCTGCCCAGGCCTGCACCCTGGAAACTCCAGGCGCAGATCCATGGTCTCTCGAGACCGACGGATGCCACCACCATATGTTTTGACAATAAATGTACTTTGAAACTTTGAGATACTCTTCTGCACTCCACTGTTATAATGTGTGGTTACTTGAGTTACTGTTGCTTTCCCATCTGCTTGAACCAGTCTGGCCATTTTCTTTGACTTCTCTCATTAACAAGATGCTTTTGCCCTCAGACCTTCTGCTCACTGGATGCTTTGTGTTTCTTGCACCATTCTCTGTAAACTCTAGAGAATCTTGTGTGTGAAAATCCCAGGAGGTCAGCAGGTCCCAAGATACTCAAACCACCCTGCCTGACATTAACATTTATTCCAAGGTCAAACCATTTAGATCACATTTCTTCTCCCTTCTGATGTTAGCTCTGAACAACAACTGAACCTCTTGACCATGTCTGCATGCTTTAAAGCATTGATTTGCTGTCACATGATTGGCTGATTAGATATTTGCATTAACAAGCACATGCACAGGTGACTAAAAATGTGGCCACTGTGTGTATTTTACTTCTGATTTTAATTACTGCTTTGCATTTTAAGCGTAAAAGATTCAGCAGGTGCTAGAAATCCAGAGCACACATGCAAAATGCCAGAGGAATTCATCAGTTCAGGCAGATACTCCTGTATCTATCGTCACTTTATTAAATACAATCAGTCTATGTATATAAGCTAATCTTATGCATTTATATTTTTATGTTATTTTTGCATGTTGTGCTTTTTTATGCTGCATTGAATCTGGAGTAACAATCATTTTGTTCTGCTTTACTCTTGTGTACAGATGAATAACAATAAGCAATCTTGAATCTGTGCAGAGGAATAAACAGTTGACGTTTCAGGCCAAGACCCTTCATCAGGACTGTTTAAATGTATTTTGATTTTTATAATTATTTATTTTAGTCACCTACATTCTATTGTAATAATTAGTAAATATCTCTAAATATCTGAAACACTTAAAAGATTTGGCTGTGTAGTGAAGCTAAACATGCTTAGCCACCACCTCTCACTCCACTGCAGAGTCCACACCTGGAGCAGGTGAGCATGGGAAGGTGGAGGACAAGAAGTGGCTTTAGCTGTCATCCAGCTCCAGCAAGATCCAATGCAGTGTAAGTGCAGTGGATGCAGTGAAGTTCACTTAATTAAAAAAAAGCCAAAATTTGTCCCAAAGATTACTGAAAGTGTGAAGAACACTCAGTCAAGACAACTGAAAAGGTGAGTGCAATTACACACTAACCAGAAGTAAAAATGCTTGCACGGGGAAAGATGATGTGACACATTTAAGTTGAATCATTACATTAACTGACGAACGATAAGAAAGACTGTTGATAATTGCAAAGGTTTTATGCATGTCATGATGGATTTAAAATAATATGTGTGGATTGTCACTTGCATGCAGGTCACAGTGTGTAATGACTTAAAATGTTGTGCAGTTCCTATCTTTGCAAAACTGCACCTGTCATGTGTGGATGGCATACAACATCTGAAGAAGGACTAAACTAAAGGATTGAACACACCTGGGCCTTGCCAGGGAGTTCAATGTGTCCACCTTTTTGCAGGCCTCATGGGTATCTTTGCCAATGTTCTTAAACCCTTCATCCTGATCATTACTACAAGTAAGTGTTCATTTGTTTAATCTCTAAAGCTAAATGGGTTAATGTATGAGGAGTATTTGATGGCCCTGGACCTGTATGCACTGGAATTTAGAAGAATGAGGGGAGAATCTTATTGAAATTGATTGAATATTAAAAGGTCGAGATAGGGTAAACATGGACAGGATGTTGTTGCATCTGCGCACAACTACATATCAATTAAATAAAAGCACGCATGTGGGAGATGGCTTTAGTTCTTGTGATCACATTGCAGTGAGAGGGAAAACAATGGACATATGACAACAACAGCTGCAGTCTCTAACGATCTTGCAATGGTCAATGGCTGTTCTAAGGTTAGGTCTGTTTTGGATAGTAGCTTTCTTTGAGTGCTTTGACTATGCATGCCACAAACAAGCCTGTCCCTTAATGCATCAGGAAGTCCATCTCTGAATTTACAGTATTGGGAAAATTTGTGCAGTTCTGCAATGTATTCAGAAATGCTTTCATCTTTTGACTGGTTCCTTTTGTAAAAGCTAAATCTCTCAGCTATTACCAGTGGTTTGGGGGTCACATGATCTGATAAATTATAACATTGTCTTGCTTGCTGGCTTTGCAGGGGTTACTAAGTTGTGTAAGAGAATATACGTTCTTGGGCCCATTAAAATAAGAAGTGTAGGAGTTTTCTTTCGCTCCTCTGCATTGTGTTCCACTCTCTCAATATACAACTCCCAGCCTTCATTAGTGCTATCAAATTCTCAACTTTCCTGACTGAAGCCATCGTCACATTATTTTCACTGTAAATTCAGCGTGTTTTTCATTATTCCTCACAGGTCCTTCGGCTTTCTCATGCTGTTTAATTCTTGCTGTTTCATCCTGTAACTGTCAGTGCAGTTTGTGATATTCTCTGACATTCAGGCTCGTACTTGTCGGCAGTTTGTTGTGTCTGTGCACAACTATGTATCGATTAAATAAAGGCACGCATGCGTAGCCAACAGCACATGTGCAGACAACAGATCAATACGTAGTGCTGAAGGGAAGGGGGTTGTTATTGCTCTAAAAAAAAGATCCATGTATTACAGATGTTTCTTATAGTGAGGGAATCTAGGACAGAGGACACAGCCTCAGAATACAAGGGCAGGCCTTCAGAAGAGAGACAAGGAGAAATTTCTTTAGCCAGAAGCTGGTGTCTATGGAATTCATTGCCACATATGGCTGTGGATGCCAAGTCATTGAGTGTATTTAATGTGTAATATGTTGATTGGTTCTTGATTAGTTAGGACATCAAGGGTTACAGAGAGAAGGCAGGAGAATAGGGTTGAGAAGGACAATAAACTTTCCCTTGGTTTGGCCAAGTTAAGAGGCAGCCAGATTAGAGGGGTCAGGGTTTCGGGACCAAAGGTGAGGGTCAGGTCATTGTTTAGCTCGCTGCTCCATAAGGTTCGCTCGTCTCTGCACTGAACTAAGCCTGTGGCCTGCAACTAATGGGCTCCTGGATTGGCTGCAGTGATGACTGGTTTTGTGGCTGTGGACTCACTTCTGTGAATTTCAGCTCTGAAAGTTATTTGCTTTCTTGTATTGTTTGTATGATTTATTTTTTTCTGCACATTGGGAGTTTGCGGTCTTTTTTAATGGGTTCTATTGGGTTTCATTGTTTTGTGGCTGCTTGCAAGGTTGTATATAGTATACATACTTTGATAATAAGTGTACTTTGAACTTTAAATCAACCATGGTGGAATGTAAGACCAGACCCAAATGGCCTAATTCTGTTCTTATGTGTAATGGTCTTATATACTCTTTCCTATTATGTCTGCAGTCGAACCTTCAATTTCTAAACACCATCTTCACAAAATGATTCTTTGCCCTCCTATCTTACTGTTTCACAGCCAAGCATCTTTCAAGATAGTTTTCACACTAGGGTGCACTCTCTCTCCTCTCCCATCCTTTGTTACCCACCTGCTCCAACAATCCCTATGGATCTCTTGTCCTGGACTTCACTTACCTCTCCACCGAGCATCTCCCTTCTCCCACCTCCAATCTAATGCCAAACCAGGGTCTGAGATCATGGATGAAGGCTCTTAGTAGAAATGAGGGAACACTTTCTCGTTTATTGGTGTGCTGTGACTTCAAAGCTGTGCAGTTCCTGCCTTTGCAAAACTGCACCAGCCGTGCGTGGACGGCATACAACATAGTTGAAGTTAATGAGTGCAATTGCATCAGGATCCCAATGCATTGCAAAATAACTCTTTCCTTCAGCGGATGCTGGCTAAATCTTGAATATACTTTCCTTAACTTAGAAATATTTAAAAATGTTAGCAGAAAATGACGAACAACACTAACTAAACAACAAAATGATTAAAGATGTTGGCTTGTGCAACAAACTGTTTAGTAAGCAATGTGTAACATTTCAATATTCAGAAAAGCATGGACTAATAAATGGATTTTGGAATATATAATGAGATAGCTTGGGATCACCATCATTCCTGAGTGAACTTGTGTGCTATGACTAAGCAGTCCTTGTCACTTGTTCATCATACTGATTCAGCCATTCTATGTATTATACTTTCATCAGCGATGATCTTCAAAGATTCAAGATTCAAAGGTTCCAAGTACATTTATTATCAATGAACATATGCAGTATACATCCCTGATATTCATTTTCCCCACAGACAGCCACGAAACAAAGAACCATGGAACCAACCTGTTCAAAGAAAAACTTCAAAAGCCCCTCACCCAAGCGCAAAAAAAGTTACGCAGAAGGCAACAAAAAAGTTGAGGAAAAACACAGAATGTAAAACACAAAAGAAAAGACATATTTCAGTTCTGCTCAGTGTTCATTACCTGCAGCTCACCCTGATTCAAAAATTGCCAAAGTGTAGCAAGAATGAAAGGAGTGGCCAGAGCAAGTACACATCATAAACCCGAATTAGAGTCCAAGTCCACAAGCCACAGTAATTAAACCTTGCTCTGGCACCATCCTCTGCAGCATCGAGGGAGAGGGAGCGGGAGATCACTCTAACGTTAGGACCTTCCCTCGAGAGCAGCGAGAGGGAGGGAGAGACTGCTGCGGGCAGTCACCTTCCGCCGGCAACAGCGAATGAGAGGCTGGTAGACATCACCGAACGCTCACTCACCCTCCACACTCACACGTCAATGATTTCAGTCTTCCTTCGTGCTTTAATGGTGGGAGATGGAGTCGATCACTGGCTCACACCCGATCCCCCGGCTCCTTGACCTCCCTGCTGAATGCTTTTCGCTCAGTCTTGCTTCACCCTCTCAGAGACAGCGAAGCGCCAGATTGCCGACTCGGCCTGAAAACGCCGACTGGATCTCTCTTCTGCTTCGTGAATCAGCAGATGCTTTATCACCACAAATCTTTAAAAACTTAATGCCGTGCCGTTTCTTAAATTTCTGCATGCAACCTGCTTAATATTCATAATTACCTTCAATTTTCAGTTTGTCGTGAGAGATCTTTGCTTGTATCATAATCAGGTAGACATCATCTACCGCTACAGGGAAGAGTGGTTTGGAGTCAACGTGAGGAAAAGTGGAAAGACATCATCACCCCCAATGAAGTCCAGGAGGCAGCAGGAGGTTGAGAGACTTGTTCGAGAAAGAAGACAGCTAAGGAAACAGAGGAAGAAAGCTCCAGAAAGTGAGAGGGAAGGCCTTAACCAACTTCAAGCGGACATCAAGAGTCAGCTGACAAAGTTGCAAAGAGCTGAGAGTCTAAGGAAGCTGCGCAGAAAGATAGACCAAACAAGAACACCGTTCTACAAAAGTTCGTTAAAGAACTCTTCACATCAGAAAAAAAGTGGAACTTTGAAAACAACAAAGCAGAAACGAGAAGAGCGCTGACTTGAAAAGACAGGATGTCATTCTACCTGACATCCTGCCAATTCAGACCCCTACCTACCACCTGGATTTTGACCCTCCAAAATGGAGAGAAGTGGAGAAGGCAGTCTGACAGTCAGCAGCAGCATCTACTCCTTGGGCCTAATGGAGCACCATATAGACTTTATGAGAACGCACTGGACATCTTACTGTTTCTCTGGAGGCTCATGAGGGTAGAATAGCAGAGGCGAATAATACCCAGAATGTGGTGAACGGCTGCTGGTGTCCTGATTCCAAAAGAAAAGGATGCAGAAAACATCAGTCACTTTCAACCAGTCTGTCTTCTCACCGCTGAGGGGAATATGTTCTTCACTGTAATGGCACAGAGGCTGAACAGTGACCTGGAGAGAAACAAGTTCATTGATACAGTTATACAGAAAGCAGGAATTCCAGGGTGCTCCAGGTGTTTGGAACATACAAGCATATGGCATCAGATCAAAGCAGCTCAGAAGGATAAAAGAAATCTCTGTGTGATCTTCCTGGACCTCACCGATGCATTCGGCTCAATTCCCCATACACTCGTCTGGGAAGCATTTGATTTCTTCCAGATACCAGGGCCTGTCACAACACTGGGGAAGTTGTACTTCCAAGACCTGCAACCGTGCTTCACAACAGCAAATTTTACCGCAAAATGGCAGAGACTAGAAGTAGGCATTATAGCAAGTTGCTCTGTATCACCCCGGTCTTCACGATGGCCATAGGGGTCATTATCAGGGCTTTAAGATTGGTGGTAGGTGGTGAAAGAACAAGTGCTGGTCTCAGTCTTCCCCCTATTAGGGCAAACAAGGACGATTTAACAACATTGACCATTACTGCAACATGCACCAAGTGACTACTTGGAAAGCTGCAAGAAAGCATCAAGTGGACTAGAATGAAAATCAAACACAGCAAGTCATGAAGCATCTCCACAGTCAAGGGAAGGCTGAAAGACATAAAGTTCTTCACCGGTGATGAGGCAATTCCAGCAGTGCCTGAACAGCCTGTCAAAAGCCTGGGTAGATGGTAAAACGCCAGCCTCATGGACAAAGTGCAGGTGCCTGGAGAACATTGAAAAGACCATGCTGCCTGGAAAACTGAAGCTCTGGTGCTTACAGTTTGGACTCCTATCCCAGGTATTTAGCCGCTCACTGTCTATGAGGTCCTACCAAACAACCATGAAGAAGCTCAAGTGAACCATCAGTCATTCATAAAGAAGTGTCTTGGTGTCCCAAGGTGTACTGGTAACTTCGGTTCCTATGGTAAAGGAGTCCTTGAACTACCTTTCACTGGCCTCACAGAGGAATTCAATTGTTCTAAGGTGTGTCTACAGATGATACTCAAGGACTCTCATGACAAGACCATCAGTAACGCCACCTGGATCTTATCAACTGGATGGAAATGGACCCCAATTGATGTGGTGCAGCAGGCAACAGCAGCCCTTAGGTATAGAGACATTGTGAGGCATGTCCAATAAGGCAGGGGTGGCTTTGGTTTGGCAGCAAGTAGACCCATCTGGCACAAGGCCACAATTCCAGAGCGAAGGAAGATGGTTGTCGAGGAAGTGCAGCGACAAGAAGGGTGAGACAGAAAAGCAGAGGCTGCCTCCCTGGCTAAGCAGGAGCAATGGATGCAGTAGGAAAGCATTGAGAGGAGGAAAATCACCTGGAAGTACATATGGGAGATGAATGGAAACGGACATAGTTTTCTCATTTTCTTTACCAGTAGAGCCACACCACCCCCTCTGCCTATCTCCCGATTCCTCCGATATAACGTGTAACATTGGACATTCAGCTCACAACTACAACCGTCCTTCAGCCACAATTCATTGATGGCCACAACATCATACCTGGCAATCTGTAATATTGCAACAAGATCATCCACCTTATTTCTTTTACTACATGCATTTAGATACAATACTTTGAGTACCATATTTGCTATCCTTTCTAATTCTGCATCCCTAATGATTTGATATTGAGCCTGTTGGCTACAACCAAGACCCATCACCTGCCTGCCCTTCCTGACAATCTGACTGCATGCTATCTCTATTTTTTTATCATCCATCCTATCCTAAGTCCCTTCACTCTGGTCTCCACTCCCCTGCCAATTTAGTTTAAACCCTCCCCAACAGCTCTAACAAACCTGCCTGCGAGAATATTGGTCCCCCTTGGGTTCAGGTGCAACCTGTCACTTTTGAACAGGTTATACTTCCCCCAGAAGAGATCCCAATTGTCTACGAACCTAAAGCCCTGCTCCCCTGCACCAGCTTCTCAGCCGTGCATGTATCTGCCAAATCATCCTATTTCTTCCCTCACTGGCGCGTGGCACTGCCAGGAAGTCCTGCTTCTCAGTTTTCTTCCTAGCTCTCTAAACTCTCTTTTCAGGATCTCATTGCTTTTCCTTCCTATGTCATTGTTTTTTCTTCATATTCTGGCAAACTGCAAAACCAGCCTCACACAAAGCAGATACACTTGGTGTCACAACCAGGTCTTGAAGAGTCTGGCAGTGGCAATTAAGAGCAAGAAGATAGCAACCAACTCCTTGCCTGCTAGAATGACTGATGCTCTGACATCCACAGCAATAGTCTTGGAGGGAACAAAAAGACCATCTGATCTCCCTCCTCAGCCAGAAACAGGACAGATGAACGTGCCTGTGACTGGAAAATGCTGGTGGATGTCAATAAACAACTCACATTTCCACCAGAAATTGCTCCCACCAACCTCAAGTGAGACTTGGTTCTCTGGTCCAATTTATTCCAGATTGTCTACATCGTGGAACTCGGTCCCCGGGGAAGACTCAGTGACTGAAGCATATGAGCGCAAGAAGCTACGCTATGCAGATTCAGCAGCCGAAGTTCAGTGACAGGGCTGGAAAACCAAAATTTGTTCTGTGAAAGTGGATTGTAGGGGATTTATAGCCTCATCCACCATCAAATTGCTGACGGAGCTAGGATTCCATGGCCAGACACTACAGCAAACCACGAGTCACATCAGAGGTGGCAGAAAGAAGCAGTCAATAGGTTCCAAGACAGCACCAAGAGAGTGCCAGGACGCAATGGGCGGGGGTGGGGGGGGGGGTGACTCTGGATGCCAGAAGTTATTGTTGAGTACTCTGGAGATGTAGTGGGCTAATCAATGAAACATTGAGGAAAGAGTGTGCTCACTTGAAAACCCCTGTGTGCCAACCCTGTACCACTCCCAACATCAAGTAAGTCTTGAGCAAGTGCTCATGACCCACTGGCACAAGGGATATTTACATCTTACCCTGTGTTTTTTTATTTTTTTTTAGCGTACCATTAAGTGGCATATAGTCAGTCCGAAGCTGATGAATCCACTCTTTCAATACGCATCATATGCATCAAGATCTTCACTTCTGGCTTCGTGCAGTGTTTTTCTATGTTTCATTAATTTCTGTTCAATACATAGATGAAGTCACTTCGCAGAACAGTCTGCAGTCTGCAGAGGCCTGTGCATCACCTGGGAACCTCCCTAGTGCCTCGTGGAATTTTCTATTTGTGTTATGATGGCAGCGCTCAGAAAAATTTCGGATCTCGAAGGATTTTGGATTCTGGAATTTTGAATAAGGGGAACTAAACCTGAAACAACACAATCTAATAATGACAGTGAAAACAGATAATTCCAAGGCTAAGGCCATTACCACAAACAATAACTTATAACAATGAGCTCTGATGTAACAGGATAGGGCACAATGGTAGTGTACACTTTACACAACGCTGTTACAGCTGACGGCATTCTGAAGTTCAGAGTTCAGTTCTAGCACCATCTCTAAAGAGATTGTACATTCTCCCTATGCACAGCATAGGCTTCCTCCAGATGCTCTGGTTTCTTCCCACAGTCCAAAGACATACTGGTTAGTCGGTTAGTTGGTCAGTGTAAATTGTCCAGTGATTTAGTCTAGTGTTAAACAGGTGAGTTGCTGCTCATTAGGCTGGAAGGGCCTTTTTCTTAAATAAAATGAGTAGGCAAATGGCGCCTTTGGTGCATACAAGCAGATGATGTGGCTTTTCTTAGATGGAAATAACTATTCCCAGGATTTGGCTTACTTATTTACCAAAATAAGCTCTTCTTTTAAAAAAAAATCTTCACGTTCTTTTTCTCAATCAAGGGAAAGCTGCATTGCTGTTAGGAGTTCTGTGTCTTACAGCTGGCATTGGAATCAAGCAGGTTGGTTTGGTAATGCGGAGGATAGTGGCTCCTGTCAGTGAAATGCAATCAATACGGTACTCAAGTTGTTCAGATGACTTCATAAACCAGTAAATAAAGCTGGTGTTACATGTTAGCTGTCTGAATCCTAGGATTAGATTATTGCCTTAAATTCACTGAAACTTCTCCTTTTATTACTTGTACATCTGCAAATTATCCTTTTAACATTTATGCCGCTGCATTTCCAATCCTGCCTAAAGATTAAAGCAATGTCATATGACATGGGGCAAATGCTGCTATTGATTTTCTGGAATGAAAGCTTGAAGGTATTTTGTAATAGTGACATAGGACGTGGAAGTGCAGCAAATTTATCAAGAGACCCACAATATAACCAGTTTAATTTCATGTCTACATTCCATTCTCTGATAGTGCACAACCTTCCATATATTATATTTTGAATAGCAATGATACAAGTGCACATCCCTGAACTCAGCTTAATACCAGTTCCAATAAACATTATCACCTTTGAAACAAAATCTGTATATGTTCCTATTTTACCTTTCATTCCGTGAGCAGCTGCTTGTAATCTCCTCTTGCCTTTTTTTTAACTGACTGTAGACCTCTCAGCTTCCAGTGCCAATGGAATGACATGGTAAACTTTTTTTATACAAACTGGAACTGGGTGAGATGACACTGATCTTCTCCATATCCTTGTTGTAAAATACTTGATTACATCACCATGACAACTTGTTTGCACGTTGCCATTCAGTGTCAAATCAGTCCCACTAAGCCTGCTTTGTATCACATTATAAATATTTAAACCTCTTATAAAAATTCTTCAATCTGATGTATCTCCTGTTGTAATCTGCTTTTCCTTTATGGATTCCTATATTCACGTTATAATAAAAAGTGCAATATGAACAACGCAGGCTTATAACTATACTCTTTTATTTGTGATGCTACTGCCGATTATCACTTGTCAAACTCCAATATGTGAACTAATTAAATAATTTGTAACAAATGTCTATCTTTTGGTATTCATCTATAAATTATCATCTGAAGTCATTCATCCAAATTTCCATCTGGGGACCCTGATCCACTTACCCAGGGCCCTGTTAGAGCATGTTCTGGAGTTAGGGTACATAGCAAATATTAACTAAATCAGCAACCAGTCTTCAGATTTGAATGTGGAATGCAGACTGAATTTAAAACATAGCTCAGAACAATTAGACCTCAGATGCCTGCATACGCATGAATGCAGCCTAGAGTCAGTGGAGGATAACATTCATTTTGGGTGTCTGGAGTGTGGGAGCATTGAAGGAAATGTTTGAAAACTATATGTAATTGAAAGGAAGCATTGTAGATACAACGTAATTATAGACTTGTCCTGCGGTTACCTTTGATCTTTAGCATATACATATGTCCAGTAATTTTGGGACGGGGAGGCCTCTTTTAAGAGTGTCTCAATATAATGCCTGTTGCTCGTGTTTTTCTAAAGAAAACATTTCTATCTCTACTAGTTCAGTGTCTCACTGGTGACTTTTTCACATCACAACTGTCCATTATTTTTTTTTGCTTACAATTTGCATGATCTGTTTTATTTTGCACATTAGTTGCTTGTTATTCTTTAAAATTTTTTTAGAAATTCCTTTGTATTTCGTTATTTTCCTGTAACTGCCTATGTGTAAATAAATCTCAAGGTAGCATATAGTGACATATAAGTACTTTGATAATAAACATACTTTGAACTTTGAAACTGATGATATCTCTTAATGTTAACCTCCATGACGATTACCTTCTTCCATCCTCCCATGCCCCACAGTTACAACCCATTCAAACCATTGGAGAGGTTATAACTGATAAATAAATGATAGAATCTACTTCAGGTATGTTTCACTTCATCCATTTTGCATATTTGGTACAATAAGAGTCTATAAGAATGTAGTGCAGATGTCATATGTTGTATTTAATTTTAAAAGGCATTTGACAAAATTCCATCTAAAAAATTGCATAGCAAGCCTATGAGATTGAAGTGAGAGAAGTAAAACTGATACAAAATTTGCTAAAGGGCATGAGCAGAGATTTGTAGTATGGAGTTGTTTGTCAGACTAAAGGTAACTTACAGTGGTGTTTCACTGTATCAGTACTTTCTATGATATATTAAAAACCTGGACATTGGGACATTTGGCATAATTTCAAATTTTGCAGATGATAGGAAATTCAGGAGTTAAATAGAAGAAATGTGGCATTTGAAGCAACCTTCAGAAGGGTACGGATGTGCATGTGTGAACTGGGCAATTATAAGACACATGGTACTTTAGTAAGAAGAGTGAGCTGATCCACTTCGGTAGTTAGAATGAAAAGCAATATGTACTGAAATAGTACAATTTTGAAAAGGATGCAGAAGCTAAAGTCAGCAAAGTATAAGTAAACACATTGTTAAATGCGCTAGTGTACATTTAGAAGAGTGATCTTTTTTCCAAAAATGGCATTAGATATATTAATAGAAGAGTACATTCACAGTCAAAGAAACTCAATTTGATCTCTAACAAAGAATGATAAGGCCATAACTGGAATGTTCTGTTCATTTCTGGACACGTTAAGTTGGATCCAAAGTTAGTATCAGCCAATGCTCCATCACATTTGCAACTTTTGCTGCAGAACAGTTACTTTAAAAGGAGAACTGTAAAAGTGCCTGGAATGTAAAATAACATTGACAGAATGTGAAGGTTTATGGAGAAAGAGCAGGGCTAATTTGTTTTTTTTTTCAGTGGTTCTATCAATCACAGATTTGATTGGCCAATTGGATTCCTCCTGGGTGTATTCAACATTAGATTATTTGCATTTTAAAATGGTTCTGCAGGGAAAATCAAATTATATTTTTTTATTTGCACCATTGGGCATTCCAGTATAATCAAATTGATAAAATAAGTATGAATTTCATTTTTTGGTCATTTCACTTTTCTAAAACGGAACTTTGAAAATAAGTCTGGACCTCAACCTTATTTTACTTTAGAAATGAAACATATTTGGCTGTTCTTTCTGACTATGGGTTAAGACTTGAGATTCCACTTTATCTTGTGTTAATGCTTTTTTTATAATGCTATCATATTAATCTCTGGTTTGTATAGCTGTCTTGTGTATCTGCAGGGCATCAACAATAATTTTATACTTCATTTTGGAGCCAGATAATTGGATCTTGGGTGGAAGAGTGTATCCCTGTGATAACTCCTTCATGTTGCAGGATTGTATATCAAGTTGTTATGTGTTCCATAGTCTGTATTGAGATTCTAAATTTCCATTTGTTTTTCAGCTGTCCACATCTGCAATGGTTAATGTGGAGGCAAATTAGATTAATGTATTCAGGAGGTCAGAGCAAGGAGCTACAGTATTGAGTATTTCACACAGTCTTTATTTGTGAACTCTATTCCATTCAAAATTCCAGAGTTCATGAGTTGGAAGATGCCTCACAGGTGGTTAGGGTCATTAATCCAGGAGGATTTGTATGACTCTGGATGTTTGCTAGGAGTGGGATAGTGAGGACATGGGAGCAGGAGCTGAGTTGGAGAGAATTGCATTGTTGAATGGGGTAGGGCCACCAAATTTCCTCAGTTTGCTGGTTTTTGCAGGGGACTGCTGCATTGTGCAGACTGAAGAATGAGGCTTGGCAATCCTGACAGCCAGGATATCAAATCAGACTTACATATTGCACATGTTCCAGTATCTTAGACCCAAGATTGTTGTGGTGGCATCTTGCCCACAATGGTTCGCCATATGAAGCATAAAAGGAACAGGACTCATGTCCTTAGCACTGTTGCAGGTCCTCCCCCTATGCTTTTTAATATCTGCACCTGGTTAACCCATGTAGATGATTTTGCTGTTGGTCTTCTTTGGCTGATCCTTCAAGGTCATGATAGCATCACTTCAAAATAAACCAAAGCGGACCTTATTTCAACGTTGAGAAGGTCTCATTTCAGATTTGGTTGAGACTTCCAGCATCAACGTGAGAAGCAAAGACTGTTTGAAGGTGAGTACTTGCCTTGAGCATCCAATTCAAATGATATTCTTCCTGGATGTGCATCTTCAAGATGAACTTAAAAGTATTAGTATTCATCTCTCTATTATCTATCTATTAATTGACATACAGTATTAAGCAGGCCATTCTGGCCCTTTGAGCCATGCTGCCCAAAAATCACCCAATCATAGCCTAATCACGGGACAATTTACAATGACCAATCAATCTACCAACCAGTATGTCTTGGACTGTGGGAGGAAACCAGAGCACCCAGAAGAAACCCACATGGTCATGGGGAGAACATACAAACTCCTTACAGGCAGTGGTGGGTTTTGAACCCGCGTCACCTGTACTGTAAAGCGTTGTGCTGACCAATACACTACCGTGCTGCCCCTTTAACATTTAGTGTTGTTGCAGTGAGGATCTGTACTAATAAAGGCAACTCTGACTTCTGGAATTGTTTCTGTTCATCTGTGTCTCTTCAGAGCGCAGTAGGCCGGAATCCAAATTCCATTATCCAGGTGGTAAATTAGTTTCTGGTTTTTGTGTAGAAATGGCTTCAGTCTAATTACAATCAGCACTGATGTTATCTAAAACTGCACTTTAGAAAATGAATGGAGGTTGGAATATAACTTTACGAGCTTGATAGATTTCAGAACTTTAGGCAATGGATCAGTACTCTACAGGACTGATTAACTACACCGTTGAAAAACTCCAAATTAATTGCCTGACAAACATTTCTTCATTTACCTTCCATGAGCATCTAAGGCTCCTGGTCAGGGTTTAATCTGCAACGCTGCACAGAATATCATGAGAAACTCCAGGGCCATTCTTCATGAGGAGCATCTACTTCCTTTTTAAAAACTCTTTATTTGAGTTTCAACAGTTAGTACCTGAAACATGATTTTCAAAATACAATATTTTCTGAGGTGGTGAAATTAGAAGATGAATTCCTGATGTATCCACAAAATATTAATGTTCGTGTTTGCTATATTTACATAAAATGTATGAACGCCTGTACAGATTGAAACTCTTTAGGGCAGCACCCTTGGGACTTGACCGGTTCTGACCCATAGAAAATCTCAATTACTGACCTTTATCCCTGATTACCTCCCTATCAGTAGAAATGTTCTTTCATAGTGTGGACACTCCCTAGGACACACCACAGGAGATGCTGGTCTAGGACACGTACATTGAAACATATAGTGAAATGCGTTGTTTCCATCAAACCAAATCAGCGAGAATTGTGCTGGGCAGCCCGTAAGTGTCACCACGCTTCGAATGCCCACAACCCACTAACCCTATCTGTACATCCTCGGAATGTGAGAGGAAACTGGATCCGGAGGACACTCACGTGGCCACTGGGAGAACATGCAAATTCCTTGCAGACAGCAGTGGGAATCGCTTGGTGCTGTAAAGCACTGCACTAACCACTAGGCTCTCGTGCTGCTCTAGACAGGTACCTAGAGCACGACTGGAGTTTCAACCTGTATTTAGAGAGCAAACAAAAGCCAGGTCAATGCAAGCCTACTAGAGAACCGGCCGAAGTTTTTAGGTTTTAGTTAAGAGGTGAGAACAGCACATTATTAGCTATCATCCGCTGTTAACCACCAGCTTTCTGGTGGATTCCTCCAAGGGGACCACAACCTTGTCTTGGCTTGGAGGCTTGTGTGTCTCATTGACCTGGAGAGTTATGCCGGCTAGAGTCAGGGTCTTGTGCTTTTGGCTCTTGGTAAGGTCACCCTTGCCAAACAGGTCAAAGAGTCGAGGCCAGACTAAGAACGGTCCGCTGATCTTCCAGGTCCGTGGGTTCAGCTCAGGTCTAACAACCCTTATGGAAACAGCAATGAAGAACCCTTCTGCACCTGAGTGTGACGGTATTCCAGAGTCTCCACACAGGGCGTGCATGACTACCAGAGTTAAAAACTGAGAGGAAGCTACTGAGGTGATGAAGGAAGCCCTGAACACGGCCAGAGATGGAGGACCTTTACCCAGCTGCCCGAAATGCCAGTGGCGTAATGGGCAGCAAGTAATTAAGTAAGTTCCTAATAAATTGAAATGCATTAAAGTATTCATATTTGGCTTTGTTAAGTGACACAAGACATCAACTATAAAGGCTCTGCTTGATTCTTACCCTGAACAGAGAAATGGATGTTAGTTTTTATCCTCAGGCTATACTATATTTGGTAGAAGTAAGACACTAAACAAGCAAAATGCAGGAAGGCTTGAATTACTTTTGTTCCCCTCATTGTTCGTTGGGTTTGGTTTCACAATCCTGATTATATAGCAGGGCTAATCCTTTCACAGGAAAATCTTCCTGTTGTAGTTACATGTACAAAACAAGCACTCTTGTCATATTGGATACATTTCCTTTTTTTTGTGCCTGTTGTGGTTGAAACAAAAATATCTCTTCACTTGATATTTAAGAAAGGGTAGGTAAGAAGGCCTATGGGATGCTGGGCTTCATTAACAGGGGGATTGAGTTCAAGAGTAGCGAGGTCATGTTGCAACTTTACAAATCTTTGGTGAGACCGCATTTAGAGTATTGTGTTCAATTCTGGTCACCTCATTATAGGAAGGATGTGGAGGCTATGGAAAGGGTGCAGAGGAGATTTACCAGGATGTTGCCTGGTTTGGAGAACAAGTCATATGAAGCAAGGTTAGCAGACCTGGGACTTTTCTCTTTGGAGCGTAGAAGAATGAGAGGGGACTTGCTAGAGGTCTACAAGATTATGAGAGGCATAGATAGGGTGGATAGTCAGTACCTGTTTCCCAGGGCACCAACAGCAAACACCAGAGGGCATATGTACAAAATTAAGGGAGGGAAGTTTAGGGGAGACATCAGGGGTAAGTTTTGTACACAGAGGGTTGGAAGTGCCTGGAATGACTTGCCAGGAATGGTGGTGGAAGCTAAAACATTAAGGGTGTTTAAGGGCCTCTTG
Organism: Hypanus sabinus; assembly: GCF_030144855.1. NCBI lineage: Eukaryota > Metazoa > Chordata > Chondrichthyes > Myliobatiformes > Dasyatidae > Hypanus > Hypanus sabinus. The sequence goes on along the minus strand of NC_082711.1, from coordinate 160,845,479 downwards.
GGCAGGCACATAGATGAAAGAAAAATGGAGTGTTATAGTTTAGTACTTTTTTTTAAAGGATTATATGGGTCAGCACAACATGGAGGGCTGAAGGGCCTGTACTGTGCCATAGTGTTCTACGGTTCTATATCTAATTTAAGCTCCAAAATATGAAGAAATGTTGATCAATAAATTTGCCCTCAAACCACAGCAGGTTTTCCACTAATCTATATTCTGTCCTAATGGAGGATATGATGTGTTGTGCTAAAATAGTTCTGTAGACCCATTTTAGGAACTTTGAAAAAAAATTAATGCATAAAAATTACAGAAAGCTGGTTGGACCCCAATTGCCTATCATTTGTTTGTGAAGCATCTTTGATAACCCAAAGAATGCTGGCATTGTTTGGGTGCAATGTACACCTTAAAGCTGTGATGGCATTAAAATCAGCAGTAAAATGCATACCTAATGGTAATGCATGCTGCCATAAAAATTATGCTTTAAAAATCACTTTCCATGACCCAGTCTCAAAGTATTACACTGCAGCATTTGCCAATGCCGAGCTTCAATACATCACCTGGACCTGTGTCTGATGATATCCAACTGTCAAGAAGCTGACAAGCTAATTTTTTTTAAAAACACTCTGGGCACCTTGGTATGATTGACAGTGATTGAATGTCAAGGACAGCTCATAATGCAGCAGACAGCAATAAAGAAAAATAACTGGAGCTGCAACGTAGAGTAGCTGCAGGTTTGGATTAAATTTTAAAAATAATAATAATTTGCACAATGTGGAAGCACTCTGCTAATTTATTATTTGTAATTGATATTTTGGCCTTGTTTATTGCCAATAATTAAAGGCAAACTATTCTGTAGGTTGCATAAGCCACACATATAAATTAATAAAAGCTGAATTGGCAGCGTGTACCTTCCTAGCCTCCTCCAGGCACCAATACAATACTGGTGCACGTAGAGATATCACAATGCTAAATTTGATAGTTCCATCATTTAAGAATTATTGTTAATGCATGTGAAATTACATTTCACTCCTAGTTTTACATTAAAAGTATCTTTACAAAAATCTTTGCTTGCTTTCTTTTCCATTTAGAGGAACAAAAAGGTGAATAGACGAAGTTGAGTTTTATGCCTCAGAGATACTCTTATAATTAATCATCTTCATCAGTACAGAGTCCTGGGACCATCTGTGAAAGTCTGAAGGAAAATAAACTGCATGTTTGACAGCAAATGTGTCCAAAGGCAACAGGGAAACATTGAAAAGAAATAGTCAACATTCTGTGTTAGAAAAGACAAGGTTGTCAATGGCAGCTTTATAATTGTGTGCTAAAAGTGAATGCAAGGCATTATTTTAAATGTATCTGCAAAGCAGGGAGATAAATCAATAAATATGTGCATTAGAAAGTTAACAGGCTGAGGGTTAACCTTAAAATGGTTATGATGGCTATCAAAGCTGCTTGTAACTCTTTTCATCTTCACTAAACAACATCTGCGGTGCTGTTGTTCCAGCAACGGTTTCCCATAATACCCATACACAGTTCATTAATGAAATAGTGAAGTGAAAATTGGAGTTGATTTGAATTCCCTGAGTTGGGATGTGATGGCAACAAGCAAGCATGGGTTTAAATCCTGTCATGGCAAATTGGAAGATGAATTACAATTATCTGGTAATTTGCAGATTGTTACCAAATCTCTAGAAGTGTTATAAAACTCAATCATATCACTCTGACCCAGAATGATCCGCACATTAATATTAAGACCTTTTATCCTAATCCTTCATGCATTCTTATATCAGGTGGTTGAAGTTGAACATTTTAAATTGGGAAGTGTCTTTCCCACCCATGTACATGATAAAACCCCAATAATCTGCTCTACAGAAGCGGGACAGAAGGTACTGATCTCAAGTAAGAACTTTAACTATTTATTTACTAACAAGCAGTGAAACAAGCATCTAAATCAGACAAGCACTTCTCTAAGCACTCATAAGATACAAAACCATGACACCAAACATTTAGTAACACTTCTGACTTAAGTACATACTTTAGTAAGGCCCAAGTTATATAACTACAACACTAAACATTCAACAAGCAGCTATTTATCTAAGTGTGCGCTTGGGCCCTCCTATCTGTAGCACATTTTCCCAATGGCTGTCGCTGTAAGTTCTCTTTGTGACTATCTGGGTTTCCTCCATGTGCTCCAGTTTTCTTCCATAGTCCAAGAAACGTTCCGGATGGTAGGTTTATTGGTCATTCTAAATTGTCCTGTGAGTATGCTAGGGTTAAACTGGGGGCTGCTGAGCAGTGCAGCTTGAATGGCTGGAAGGGCAAATTCTGCACAGTATTTCAATTAGTAATTAAATAAATTGACAAATAAATAAATACAATCTTCCTTCAGCCCTGTTTGCAGTCCAGTCTGAAGAACCACATGCTCTATTCTTATATCCTGGGATGCCCAAAGCTGGAAGGCAGTGCCATGGTGCGAAAGCCAGCCAATGGGAGAGAGCTGCTACATCCTTCGAAAAGGCCAATCAGTGACCAAGAAGTGACTTTCGAACAGCAGGTAAGTTAACCCCTCATGTTACAATCACCAAGACCCTGGTTCCTGAACTCCCTATCCAGTTGATAGGGAGGCGCTGGTTTAGTGATCTGAAGGTCGCTAGTTTGAACCTCAGCTGAGGCAGCATGTTGGGTCCTTGAGCAAGGCACTTAACCACACATTGCTCTGCGATGACACTGGTGCCAAGCTGTATCAGCCCTTGCCCTTCTCTTGGACAACATTGGTGGCGTGGAGAGGGGAGACTTGCAGCATGGGCATCTGACAGTCTCCCACACAACCCTGCCCAGGCCTGCACCCTGGAAACTTTCCAAGACGCAAATCCACAGTCTCGTGAGACTAATGGATGCTTACTACTGTTATTATCCGGTTGAGCCCAGTTCCTGCCTTTTCTCTAACACAATGGATTTCAGTTCCTTCTGACAGGCTCCATTTCCCAACTCTCCTTCTAACTCAATAGGACCCCATTTCCCACTCTCCTTCTAAAATTCTGGAGTCTCTTCCAACCCTGAGTTCCCATTTTCTGCGATCCTCTAAAGCACTGGGTCCTTAAATCCCATCTAATTGTTGGTATGGTGATGGATTGGTTCGTGTTTCACTATTACAGTGCTAGCTGACTGACCAGGGTTTGACTCCCCCTGTCTGTAAGGAGTTTGTACGATCTCCTCATCATCATGTGGGTTTCCTTTGGGGTGTTCCAGCTTTCTCCCACAGTCAAAAGAGGTTTGCTTAGGGTCAGTGACTTGCGGGCATGTTATGCTGGCATCGGAAGAGTGCCACACTTGTAGGCTGCCCAGCAGAATCCTCGCTGATTAACACACACACAATATGCCTGAGGAACTCAGCAGGTCAGCAGCGTTTGTGGAGAGAAATAAAGAACCTACATTTCAGCCTTGTGAAGAGTCTTGGCTCTTTATTTCTCTCCAGCATTTTTGCGGGTGTTGCTTTAGATTTCCAGCATCTGCAGAGTCTCTTGTGTTCACAGTTCTCGCTGATTTGATTTGACACAAATGACAAACTTTACTGTATGTTTTGATGTGCATATGACAAATAAAGTAGTCTTTTAAAAAATCTTTTTCTCCTAACCCCCTTGGGCCCTGATTCCGGTGCTCCTTTGAACACACTGGGGTTCCACCACCTTTTCCACTTAGCCAGGTCCTGTGTTCCATATTAACTTAGCTGTTACAGTGGAAAATTTATTATTGTTCCGTGTAGCATCTAAAAAAAACTGAATTCTGTAGGTCAGCATGATCCATCTGACCACTCCAAGAAAGACATGTTGTTATCTCACTTCCTATCATGGCAAGTGACAACAAAGATGATTGATACAAGAAGACCACTTTGATTTTCTTATTTTCCCATTACATCAATTCAGTCTGAAAGAGAAATCTGTCATCTACATTAGCTTAAGTATGAAAGCAAAGTAGCTTAGCCCTTCTTAAATTCACAATTTCCTCTGCCTCTTTTCTAAAGTCTTTTCACAATCCCCACATTATCAAAGCAAGGGGAGCAAGAGAAAGCATCAGATCTCTGCTGATACATTTGTGTTATCTTCACCTTGAAGTTTATTAAGGCTTTCAATTAATGTTCACGCTTTCAAGAGGCATGGCATCATTAGCAATGTCCTTGAATGGAATAGAGTGCTAGGACATCTCAAAGGGAGTTAAGAGACAGATATGTGGTTGTTGATGTGGTATCACGTGCAGACTCAAACTGATAATGATGGGAGATTTCCTTCTTTAAAGGAAGTTAGTGAACTGGATTAGTTTTGGGCCAGCACAGTAGAGTAGCTGTTGGGCCAAGGCTATTACAGCATCAGCAACTCTGGTTCAATTCTGCCGGTGTCTGGAAGGAGCTTGTAATTTCTTTATGGTTTCTCCAGGTGCTGAGCCTACCTCCCACATTCCAAAGACGTATGGATTATTAGGTTAATTGGTCACATCGGTGTAATTGGGCAGCATGGACTCGTTGGCTCGTTGGCCTGTTACTGTGCTGTATCTCTCAATTTTAAAAAATGAAATAGAGACACTTGGGATCGCCGATGCCACAATCGGGAACACAAAGTAATGGAGCAACTCAGCTTGTCGAGCAGCATCAGTAGGGTGGGGGAGAAGAATTGTTGATGTTTCGGGTTGAAACCCTACATCAGCTCTAAGAGTGGAGAGAGACGAGAGCCAGTATAAAGAGGGGTGGGGAGAGCGGGTGAGACAAGGATCAGAGGGTGATGGTGGACCAAAGCCTGTGAAGGATGTTGAGAAGCTAGAGTCAGGTTGGATAGGGAAAGGGGCAACAGAGGCAGGCTGATGATAGATCAAGGTATACAAATAAAGGCTCTATTTTCCCCGTTCCACCTTATACTGGTTATCTTCCCTCTCCATCCTTAATCCAGATGCAGTGTTTCACCTGAATGATTCCTCTCTCCCCACAGGTGGATTTTTTACACGCCAATCAGTATTTTCTCAATCGCCATTATTTATATTGGTATTGTATCTGGGAATTGAAAGTTCAATCAACAAATTTAATTTGTCCAGGTGCTGTGGTGAGATTTGAACTTCTGCCTCCAGGCATTTGGATACCAGCCCATTATCACTGTGCTGCAATACATAAAAAAATAAGTTATTTAAAGTAAAGCATCATATTATGTATTACTGAAATTGTCTTGAGCAACTGCAACCGCAAATATCTAGCAATGTAATTAAGTCAGTAATTTAATGTTCAGAATCTCTACTCACCAATTACTAGCTTGTTTAACCGCTTAACTAAATTTTCTTTCTTATTACCTCACCTCTTATAAACTACCATTACATCCCCAAAGGTTACTTCCCTTGGAGACCCTGCAGAGACCAGCTCACTTTACAGTGCATGTAAAATGGTGGTAGCCTCACGGGTGTGCATGAGAGACACGTGGCATTGGGGTAGCAGTGTAGTGTAGTGGTTAGCACAAATGAGAGAGAACCTGCAGATGCTGGAAGTCATCAATTAGCACAATGCTTTACAGTGCAGACGACTTGCCGCTGACTGTAAGGAGTTTGTATGTTCTCCCTGTGACTGCATAGTTTCCTCTGGATGCTCCCACAGTTCAAAGACACACCGGTTGGTAGATTCATTGGTCATTGTAAATTGTCCCGTTATTAGGCTAGAGTTAAATCGGGGCATTGCTCGAAGGGCCAAAAGGCCTTATTCCATGCTGTATCATAATAAATAAATTAGATAGATAAGCCAAGTCTAACCTGAGACAACAAAATTACACTTTGCATGAGAATATTTGTACATTTCAGAGATTTAAAAAATCAGGAGCTGAATCTGAATCGTTGATGTTAATAGATTAGCTAGTGGTCAGAAACTACTGATTGAGTCATTGAAACTACTTAAATCTGACAGATATTATATTTCCCTTGCCTCCCCAATGACTGAATAAACCATTAAATGAATTGATTAATAGTCATTTTAATTATAAAAAGACTGCTTTCTGCACTTGCTGTTTTGTTTCTGAATTTTTAGACACCTCTTTTCATTTTGTATTGAAGAGGGATTGAGAATCAGAATAAAAAGAAACCAACCAGAATACCAGCGTTCCACATTTTGAAATCACAGCACATCACAGGTCAGTCACAATCTTTTCAATTTGATCTGAAAAGCTCAAACAGTGACAACTTGCATTTATATAGTGTCTTTAACATAGTAAAATAGGCTCGTGTCGAATCTATTGATGGTGAGGTGGTGCTATTCAAATATTCCACATGCTTTCATTGAAAGGAGCATGATGAGCTCCCTAGCCTGTTAGGTGTAGCTCATTTGTTCACATAAGCTTAGTGACAGCGGCTTCTCAAGTACATTATTTCCTGAGTTACCCACTTACATCTCCAAGGCCTGTGGCTCATTTTTCATGTTGTAACTCCTCGGCTGTTATTAAGATTGCTTATAGATGTTTAATCCCCAGCAGGACCGTGCAGTTTGCGAATCTCAGCTGTTTGATTTCAGAGTAATCAGTAGTAATTTGTGCAGATTGCCCAGCGACAGAAACAATTGTCTGTTTAGGATTTCAGAAGTGATTAGCTCCAAAGGGAGGTTGGGGACATGAAGAACAAAAGAAAATCTGAAAAGTCATTGTGGTTTTATTTAGATTTTATCTTTAAATGCCCAAGTCATTATATCTCAAAAAGATCAACAATACATCACAATATATCACAGCCAGTCCAGGGAAACCTTGGGCTATTAGTTCAATGAAGCCTGCTGCACAGAAGATCTTACTGATGTTTATCTACACTGTTTCACAGCATACCATCAGCAATTTGACTATCAAGGTCGGAATGGTTAACAAAGAAGAAATTCAGTTGCTTATTTTCAGGCATTAAGATCAACATTTGACATACAGTCTTTATTATGCCACACTTAAATTGAACTAAACCTCATATTTATTTGTCCTGAATATTTCCTGAAATGGCTTTTAATATCTTGAAAATAAAATATGCACTTGCATGCTGATTGTAGCATTTGTTAAATGTTTGACACCAGAAAATTCCTGTATTTGTTTGGTGAATCAAAGAGGCTCAGGCCCAGGAAGGAAAACTCAGCCCATTAAGACCATGAGACCATAAGATATAGGAGCAAAATTAAGCCATTTGGACCATCGAGTTTGCTCCGCCATTTCATCATGGCTGTTCCATTTACCTTCTCAGTCCCCATCTCCTGCCTTCTCCCCTGTATCCCCTCATGCCCTGACTAATCAAAAATCTATCAATTCTGCCTTAAATATACCCAATGACTAGGCCTCTATAGCTGCCTGCAGCAACAAAATCCACAAATTCGCCACTTCCTGACTAAAGAGATCCCTCCACATTTCCATTCTAAAAGGATGTCCCTCTCTTCTGAGGCAGTGTCCTTTGGTCTTACCATCTTAGGAAACATCCTCTCCACATCCTGTCTATTGAGTCCTTTCAACATTCAATAGGTTTCAATGAGGTCGCTCCAAATTCTTCTGAAGTGCAGTGAGTAGAGGCCCAGAGCCATAAAACACTCCTCATATGAAAAGCCTTTCCATCCTGGAATCATTTTTGTGAACCTCCTTTGAACCCTCTCCAGCGTCAGCACATCCTTTCTTAGATAAAGGAGCCAAAACGGCTCACAATAATCCAAGTGAAACCTCATCAGTGCTTTATAAAGCCTCAACATTACATCCTTGCTTTTAAGTTAAGTACTGGTTCTTTAAAGAGCGCTCCACAGAAGCCACCGTGCTTCCTGTGCTGGACCCATCAGTGAAAGGGAACTCAATTTCCTATGCTAACAACTTTGAGCTTTGAATTAACAGAGCTATAAATCTTATGGAGAGTATGATTAAGGAATCCAAAGCTTGCAATATATTGTGATGAAGGCTAAGAACGAGGTTTGTCTGCTAGTCTTTGGGTGACATTCATAATCAAGCCTCTTTTCTTTTTCATTATATCATCAGCTGTAGAGCTGAAATGACACTCCAGTAACAATCCCATATATAAAATGCTAAACCCTACTTTCTCTATTTCAAGCAAATGAACGTACCAGAGAGGTGGATTTAGGTCCTCTACAGCAGACATCTAAATATTACATTATTTATGGAGTTTAAGATGTACAAAGCTTTTGCCTATCAGATTCTTTCACCATTGAGAACCCACACAAAAAGTTGGAGGAGCTCAGTAGGTCAGGCAACATCTATAGAAATGAATAAACAGTCAGCGTTTTAGGCTGAGATGCTTCATTAGGACTGGACAGGAAGGGGGAGGGAGCCAGATTAAGGAGGTGAGGGAGGGGAATGAGTCCAAGCCAAAAGATGATAGGCAAAACCAGGTGAGGGGGAAGTTAGAAGCTGGGAGGTGATAGGTAGAAAAAGTAAAGGGCTGAAGAAGAAGGCACCGCTGAGATTCAAACTCAGGATCTCCTGTTTACTAGAAAGGCACTTTAACCAACTAAGCCACAGCGCCAGTTTTCTTCTTTTTTCTTGTAATTTTATCCTCAAATGGACTGCCCAGTCTTCTCTCTTTTTTTGTTTTAGGTTAGTTTAGTGTGTTTTTTTTAATTAGAAAAAATTTCCAGTCTTTTTTTTGTACGAATTGCCAAGACAAGTTGTGGTTCTTTGTTTATATATAATAGTTCAATATAACATTTACATGACTTCAACAGTATACATCCCTTTCATTGTTTTGTATGTTTATTGCATTACGTATTTGATATAACTTCTCCTCTGATTTATATTTATTCATTTTTTTAAAAAATCAATAAAAAAAGATTGAAAATGAAAATGAGTGAAGAAGAAGGAATCTGATAGGAAAGGAGAGTGGACTATGGGAGAAAGGGTAGGATGAGAGGCACCAGGGCAGGTGATAGGCACATGAGGAGAAGAGAAGAGGTAAAAGGTGTTGTCTATTTAATATTTCACTATTATTAGAGGAATATTGTAAATTATGTTGTTTGATTAAGTATTCTTTGTTGTTTACATAATGTATTGAGGGTTATATGTAAAAGTACATAAATGGCATACTATATGTCATCACACTTCCATGTCATATGCACGTTCCTTGCTTAAAGTAAAAGCAAAGCTAAGACACATTCTCTGGACTCCCACCCTTTTCTTGCAGTTAGTTTTATGATTTGTAGTTACAAAACGGTGATGAGATAATTCGTGAGTTCATAAATAGTGAGTAATGGATAATAATAATCATAAATAAAATAAAACTGAATGACTGGCTATAATTAGAAAGATAGATGGGTCTGATTGCACAAGGGATAACTGGCTGCTGTATATGGAATGAATTGAGCAGTATGTTGAAGTAAATGAAAGAGCCAATGAGAAGCAAGTGCCAGTTTTGCTGAGTGCATTGGGTGGAAGAGCATACATTTTGCTTAGAGGTTTGACTGCTCCAGCAAAAAAAAACTGGCTGAAATAAGCTTTGCTGATATCATGAAAGTGATGCAGGAACATTTAGAACTAAAACCATTGTTAATTGCAGAACACTTTTAGTTTCATAAGTAGAATCAAAAGGAAGGGGAGGCCATTTCAGCATACATGGCTGAATTGAAGAAATTGCCTGAGCATTATCAGTTCAGTAATGGGCTTAATGAGGCACTGAGAGATCATTTTGTTTGTGGAGTCTTGCAAGAAAGCATTCAAAAATGGCTCCTAACTGAAGCACAACTTATGTTTCGAAGAACAGTTGAAATAGCTGTATCAATGGAAACAGCAGACTGAGCCGCAATTGAGTTACAGTCAAAAATCAAAGTGAGCATGAAGAAGTTTGCAGCATCTAAACAGAAACCAGCCTAGCCAAGCAGATTGTGTTATCATTGTGGCAAGCACTCACAAACACCAGACCAATGCAAGTATAAAGGCAACACTTGCAGAAAATGTATCAAAGTAGAAAACATGCAAAGAGCATGTTGGGCAGACAAAAACAAATGGACTGCACAGAGAAGAGAAAAATATAAAAATTCAAGTTACAGTTTCAAAAAGAGCACTATTCTGCATGTTGTTGATGAAAAATCTGGTGATGAGAGTGACACAGTATTGTGTAGATTTGAGATTAACAGTGTGAAAATAGCAATAGACAAGCAATATGTATATGCCAGAAGTGAACAGCAAATTACTTAAAATGGAATTGGGTACTGGTTCAACTGTTTCAGTTGTTCCACAAAGTAAGTTAAAATGGCATTTCAAAGATACTGAATTGAAACCTCCAGAAATACAAGTAAGAACTTATACTAGAGAAAAGATTACTCCTGTGGGACTAACATTCATAACAATGAAATACAACAATCAAGAAACCACATTGGACTTTTATGTGGTAAAAACAGGAGGGCCAACATTGTGGGGCTGTGATTGGCTGAGACAATTATAACTTGCTTGGAGATCCATCCACCATTTGCATGACACATTCCCTACAATAAGTGCAAATGAAAGTGAATTTTGAAAGTTACCAGATGATGCAACAACAGTGTTCAAGAATGGCAGTAGAAAACTCAAGCATATCAAGGGTAAAATAAAAATGCCACACCCAAATTTTGTCAAGCTTGCTTAGTTCCTTGTATCATCCATGATAAAGTAGCCAGTGAGCTAGAACACATGGAGACTGAAGGAATCCTTTTTGAGGTTGAGTGGAGCCCATGGGCATTGCCAATGGTCCCAGTAGCCAAGAATAGGTCTGTTAGAATATGTTGTAATTTTAAGGTCACCATCAACCCAGTACTAAAAGCAGATTACTACACTTTGCACAGGATAGAGGATATCTTTGCAAACCTTTCTGGAGGAAATCATTTTAGCTAAGTGGACTTAGCTGAGGCCTACCTACGAGAGATGGAAGAAGAGTCCAAATTGCCTCTCACTATAATCAGTCACAAAGGGCTTTATCATTATAATGGGCTTATTTTTGGAGTAGCATCTGCACCCGCACTCTGACAGAAAGCTACGGTCAGGTGCTGTGAGGCTGCCCAGGCAGTCAGTGTTACCTGGATGACATCATTGTTACTGGCCAGGATGAGAAGGAACATCTCCAAAATCTCAGTTCTGTGTTACAGGATTGGAGGAATATGGGCTCAGAGCAAGACACAACAAGTTTGAATGCTTCAAACTAAGCATCATTTACTATGCTCACTCTATTGACGTACGTGTGCTGATAAAATTCAAGCAGTAGTGGATGCCTCAAGCCCAAAGGAAGTTCCATAGTGGTGGTCCATTTAAGATTTGTCATTTACAATAATAGGTTCCTGCCAAACCTGGCTACTGTGCTCCCACCACTTGAACTTATTACTACAGATCAGGAAGAAATGGCAAAGGACAAAGCAGTGGGAGGTGGCTTTCCAAAGGACAAAGGAACTGATGACATCAGACACTGTACTCACACATTATGATCCTTGTCTTCAGTGAAGCTTGTCTGTGATGCCTCCCCTTATGGTATAGGTGTATTCTTAAGCGATGGAAGTGAATGCCACATAGCTTTTGCATCCTGTTTCCTTACTGCTGCAGAGAAAAATTCAGTACAGATTGACAGAGAGGCCTTGAGTCTGCTTTAGGGTATGAAACATTTTAACAGTACTTGTATGGGAAAGATTTTACCTGTGTGACCTATCATCTACCAGTAGTGTCCATTTTCAATCCACAGAAGCATGTTGCACCAACCCAAACACAAATGCAGAGCTGGGCTCTGTTTCTTGGAGTATACAATTAAAAGATCAAATTCAAGAGGACAACTAATCATGGAAATGCTGTTGGATTGTCCTATTTACTATTGGAAAAGGAAAATTGCAAATATTTACAAAAGTGAACATTCCTTTAGACCTGTTCTTCCTAATGCAAATTTAAAGTCTCCCTGTTACGGCAGAGATAATCCAAAGGGAAACCAGAAAAGAGCCCTCACTCTCTCAGGTCTACATGGCCACCAAAAATTGGAATACCAATTCCCCATTTTTACTAGCACTGGGGTGGAGATTGCCCATGTTGGGTTTCAGATTCGTTGTTCCATCAAAGCTGAGAGCAAAAGTGTTGGAGGAGCTACATGCTGGTCATCCAGGCATGGTCAGAGTGAAAGTGTAGGCTCAAAGTTTTGTCTGGTCGCCTGGGATAGATCAGCAGATCGAGCAGCTCATCAGCACTGTTCAGGAGACTAATGTGTTCAGAAGATGCCAAGTGCAGCACCTCTCCATCCCTGGGAGTGGCCTGAATTGCCCTGGCAGAAGACTCATGAGGATTTTGCCGGACCATTCATGGACGTAAATTTCATGGTAGTAGTGGATGCAGCGACAAAGTGGCCAGAAATTTTCTCAGTAGCTTCCAATACAGCCTCGCACACTGTTGATGTGTTGAAAAGCCTTGCCCCAAGGACTGGTGTTTCAGAACACTTAGTCAATGACAATGGGCCACAGTTTGTCTCAGAACAGTTTCAGTCATTCCTGAACTTGAATGAAATAAGACATTTTACATTTGAACTATACCACCCATCTACAAGTGGCTTGGTGGAACGGTGTGTCAAGAGTCTAAAGAAAACTCCGTGAGGAACATCAGCAGAACATTCTGCACTGGCACTGAATCAGCAGCTCACCAATTTCCTTCTTGAATATTGAAATACAACACACTCCACAACTAACAACTCACCAGCTATGCTGTTCCTGGGTTGTCTCTTGCACTCACGCTTGGATCTCCTCAAAGCCAATCTGAGAAGGAGTATACAGGACAAACAGCCGAGACAAATTGAAGGTTCTTTAAATGAGGAGTTTCGATGTTTCACTTCCCGCAAGCGAGGGACTACAGAGGTGATCAAAAGTCGGTACTCGAAAAGATTGGCGGAACTGGACCACTCTCCTACACAGTGGAGATGGCATTGATATCATCTGGAGACGACACGTTGTTTGGTTGAGGAGATCTGAGTCAATCGTTAGAGAAGAAAGGTGTTCTGAGCTGTCAGAACCACCTTATGCAGTTCCACAATGGAGGAAGCCCCAGACCCAAGATCGTTTCACAGCTGCACATCTCACCTGCCAAGCAGAGTGTTTTCCCTTGTCAGGAAAGTTACTATCCCACAAGAATAAGAAGTCTCCACAGTGATTAAATGTTTAGTCTTGAATGGGACAACATAAACTTTACAATGCTGTGAATGTCTATACAGTAGTTGTATGATATACCAAGTGTATTATACATATACACAGTCAATATATTGTTTGTTTACGCATTCTTTGTTGTTTACATAATGCATTATAGGTTATAGGTATAAGTACTAAGTGGCGTACAGCATTCCACCACCCCATCGTCTGTACACATCTCGCTTAAAGTAAACACAAAATTAAGACATGTTCACCTGGGATCCCATCTTTTTTTTTTCCAATTGTTCTTATATTTTGGAGTTACAAACTTAACAAGAGGGAAGAAATTGCTGGTAGTTAACAAAATCGATGTTCATGTGTCAGTTTAGAGGCTACCCAGGTGGACAATGAGTTCTAACTCCTTTAGCTTGAGAGTGGCCTCATCATGGCAGTTTACTGGCCATTTACTGACAACTTTGGTGGAGTACATTTATTTATGAGACCAGCAACTAATATTTTTTAATATATGACGTAGATGGAAAGTTCCCTTTGCGTTCTGTGTATGCTGAGAAATCAGAATTCAGCTGATTAATATAAAGTCTCTAATGATTTTCCTTCGTTCATTTATAGGATTTGTGTCACTGTTAAGACCAGCTTTAACCATCCATGTCAAGTTATATTTGATGGAGTGAAAGTCCTTTGCAGTTGCTGGAAATCAGAAATACAAATAGAAGGTACCGGGAAATTTTGGAAGGTTGAATTTGAAGGTAGAATACAGGATTAATGGCAGAATTTTTAGTAGTGTGGAGGAACACAGGAAACTTGGTGTCCACAGCTATTGATCTCTCAAAGATGCCCACGCATGTTGATAAGATTGTTACAAAGCTGTATAATGTATTGGCCTTCATTAGTTGGGGGATGGAGTTGAAAAACCGTGAGGTAGTACAGCAGCTCTATAAAACCTAAGTTAGAACATATTTAGAATATTACATTCAGTTCTGGTTATCTCATTTTAGAAATGATATGGAAGTTTTAGAGAAGATGCAGAGGATATTTATGTGGATGCTGCCTGGATTAAAGAACATGTATGAGGATAGGTTGAGTGAGTCAGGGCACTTTCCTTTGAAACGAAAGAGAATGAGAGGTGGCGGGACAGAGATGTACAAGATGCTAAGAGACAGAGATTGAGTGGATAGCCAGAGACTTAATCCCCAGGGTGGAAATGGATATTATGAGGGGCCATAACTTTAATGTGATTAAAGTATAGCAGAGATGTCAGCAGTATGTTCTTTACACAGAGAGTGATGGGTATGAGGAATGCCCTGCTAAGAGTGATGGTAGTGGCAGGCACATCAGTGACATTTATAAAACTCTTATATAGATATATAGATAATAGAAAAAAAACAGGGCTATACAGGAGGGAAAGAGTAGTTAAAAGATCAGCGCTCCATTGTAGGCTGAGGTTTCTGTTCTGTGCTATAATGTTCTATGTTCAAGAAATGATCAGCAGCTTAGGCAGTAACTGTTGAAAGAGAAACAGAGTCAACATTTTAGTTGAAGACCCAGCCTCGTAATTTCAGAATGTGATGGTTAACCATTCCCTTGAACTGTACAGCATGGTGAAAGTGCTGTTGGTGGACAATTTTAGGATCTTAGCCCAGTAATTCTGAATGAGCAGAGACATATTTCTAAACTCGGATTTTGTATGATTTGGAGGAGACCATGTTTCTATACACCAACAACCCTCACCCGCTTAGACATCCAAGAATACTGATTTGGAAAAGGGGGTGGGGGGTGGTGTTCAAAATTTCTAAGCCTTTTCACCTTTTCAACATTATCCAAGCTATTTTGTGAAACATGGTAGTGAAGAAACAAATATTTTCTCCAATAGCTAGAAGGCCAACTTTGTCGCAAACGTTGATCGCAGCCCATCGGCTCTGTTGTTTGCCCAGGCTTCTGTATGACACTGAAGGAAACTAATGTTCTGAACTCTGGTGTTACGTTCAACCCTACGTTCAGATTATCAATTTTAACAACATCGCTCTACTTCATCCGGCCTTAGATCATGTGCTGCTGAAATCACTATCCATGTCTGTCCTGTCTCTATTCCTGGCTGGTTTTCCTCTCTCTCATCTTCAAAACCTTCATATCTTTATTGCCCTTGTCCCAACTTTTATTGTCGCATTTACCAATCACCATCATTTTGGCTATCAAATGCTTTAATTAAAAATTTATTATCTTACTTTCAAGCACCTCCATATGTTCACCTCTCTCTTTCCCAGCCCCCCTCTGTCTCCTCCCACCCTCAGCCTTATGAACCTCTGAGAAATCGATGTTTTTCTTATTCTGCTCAGTATGCTCATCCCTAGACTTACCTGCCCCGTTGCTAGCAGCTATGCTTTTGTCTGGCAAGATCCTAGATTCAGGAGTACCTTCATTGAACCTCTGTGCCAAGCAACCCCTCTTTCTTTATGACTCTGCATAACCAGAAAGGTTAGGTGCAAGCTGAACTGAGGCGGTGGGGTCCAGATCTCAAAGCGTATTGAAGTGACCGAAGCCGGTGTTCAGGTAACAACTTAGGCACCAGGCTAGATTGAAAAGGTCAGGGTGTTGTGTTCTGAATGTGCCACAACTCTGAGAGGCCGAAGGGTACAAAGTAGCCCCCCCCCCTTCCTGAGAATCGCAAGATCGCTATTAATTTGGGTCTGGGACCCAGGAAATGAGAGAGAGACACGCAGAATCCACAAGGATTTGGAATGTGTCCTGGCCTCAGCAAGACGGAACCATTGATAATGGCTATTGTCTCCTGGAGACGGAATTGTGTATTGAGTACTATCCTATTCATTGAAGCCCTCAGGGGATGACCAGAGTGGGCGGGTTGAGGGATTGCATCATCCCAACCTGATTTACATCTGAGACTCCGTGAGTAAGGATAAAAGAGGGTCTGGGGAACAACCCCTTTAGACGCACCAGGAGAAACGCTAGAAATCCCGTGACAGCGTTTAATAGCGACAGCTGGTGGGGGGCTCATGTGCGTCCTTTCCCTTGCCTGGGAATTGGCGGGCTCGCCACGGAAGAACGGCTTTAGCTAAAGGACCAGCCACACCAACGGAACTCTCGAAGGATCGAAATCATAAAAAGGAAAAGCTGGCAAGTTTCTAAGAATCTCTCTCTTGACTCCAACCAAAGGCTGAATGAACTGAGTGACTTTTATATTTCCATCGGACAATACATTATCCCCTAGACAACGATAGAGCTATTTCTTATTGATTATTATTATACCCGCACTTTTAGATTTAGTATTGATGACATATATTATCTGTATGTTTGCATTGATATTATTTTTGTGTATTTTTACTAATAAATACTGTTAAAAATAGTACCATCAGACTTCAACGGACCTCTCTATCTTTGCTGGTAAGTGACCCCGTTACGGGGTTCGTAACAGTTGGGATCGGAGGTGAGGGATGGACCAGTTTGGCTCACTGCTCCGCTCTGCTCTGTGGACAGGACTGTCTCTCTGGACTTCAGTTCAGAATGCTATTGCTTATGTTCATTCTTTCCATGATTTGTTTTCTTTTTCTCTCTGCACATTGGGAGTCTGATGGTCTCCTATTTTTTAATGGGTTCTTCATTTTGTGGCTGCCTGTCGTGAGACGAATATCAAGGATGTAAAATGTTTACATACTTGGATAATAAGCGTACTTTGAACTTTTTGAACTTTGACCAGACACTAGTCATTTGACCTAATATGACCTAGTACCAGTTTTTGTTTGAAGCACACATGAAATGTGGGTTCATAAATGGAATTTGTTCCTACAGAAGAAACTTTGGAAGGTTAATGCAGTCCGTCCTGTAAGCAGTACGTGATGAATGAGCTTCTTTGTTTTTTTGCAACAGCACTCACGCAAGCAAGCAGAGAGCATTCCATCATGCTTTTGACATATGTGGATAATAAAAAGGCTTTAGGGAGGTCAAGCTATATGTCACTCTCTAGCCTCAGACAAACCTTGGCAGCCACAGCATTTTTATCACCAATCCAATTGTTTCTTCTCAGTGTTGACCTCCAGAATTTTCATGTAAGGGACATGATTATGTTAATGCCATTAAATGATAAGTTGATAAAGTTAGCTTTCCTATAATCAGAGATAATGTTTGCCCACCATTTCTGAAGAGTGCAGAATTTACTCGCTGCTTATGAACACAAGCCTGCATTTTGGTCAGGTCATGCTCCATGCAGGTCGAGACAGTTACATTATTTGAGGAGTTAGCAATGGAAGAAAAACACTTCTGCAGTCATTCGGGAACGAGCTTCCTTCTGTTTAAGCCTAAACAGCAGTCTGAGTGAGGATTCTGTCCAAAGGAACACCTGTAGCAATGCTTCGCAGTTGCAATGATTGCCCTCTGACAGCATCTTCATATCTTTATTGCCCTTGTCTCTACTTACATTGTCGTATGCCAGGTCATGCCAAACCAGAATCAGAATCGGAACCAGGTTTAATATCATTGGCATATGTTGTGAAATTTGTTAACTTAGCGGTAGCAGTAGAATGCAATACATGATAATATAGAAAAATAAATAAAAAGTAAATCAATTAAAGTGTATATATAAATAGTTAAAGTAAAAATTGTGCAAAAACAGAAATAGTATAAAAAGTGAGGTAGTGTTCGTTGCCCATTTAAGAATTGGATAGCAGAGGAGAAAGAAGCAGTTCCTGAATCGCTTATTGATTGCATTCAGCTTTCTGTATGTCCTTCCTGACAGTAACAATGAGAAGAGGGCATGTCCTCAGTGATGAGGTCCTTAATGATGGATGTCGCCTTCCTGAGGCACCACTCCTTGAAGATGTCTTAGATACTACAGAGGCTAGTACCCAAGATGGAGCTGACTAATTTTACAACTTCCTGTAGCTTCTTTTGGTCCTGTGCAGTAGCCCCCACACTACCCACCCCCCATACTAGACAGAGATGCAGCCTGTCAGAATGCTGTCTATGGTACACTTGTAGAAGTTTTTTGATGTTTTAGGTGACAAACCAAA
This sequence comes from Hypanus sabinus, assembly GCF_030144855.1. Lineage (NCBI taxonomy): Eukaryota > Metazoa > Chordata > Chondrichthyes > Myliobatiformes > Dasyatidae > Hypanus > Hypanus sabinus. The sequence continues at coordinate 160,827,356 of NC_082711.1, read as the reverse complement.
TCCCTTTAAACTCTGAATGAAATATAACCGCTGTCTTTTTTATAGCTGTATTGATATGTTGCGACCAGGTCAGATCCTCAGAGTTATTAACACCCATGAACTTCAAATTGCTCACTCTCTCCACTTCTGATCCCTATCATGTTTTCTCGTCTTACCCTTTCTGACATCCACAATTAGCTCTTTGGTCTCACTGATGCTGAGTGCAAGGCTACTGCAGTGACACCTCTCAACTAGTTGGTATATCTCGTTCCTGTACGCCCCCTTGTCTCCATCTGAGATTCTGCCAACAATGGTTGTATCATCAGCAAATTTATAAATGGCATTTGAGCTCTGCCTAGCCACATAGTCATGGGTATAGAACATAGAAATCTGCGGCACATTACAGGCCTTTTGGCCCACAATGTTGTGCTGACCATGTAACCTACTCTAGAAACTGCCTAGAACTGTCTAGAACTGCCTAGAGCATATAACCTCTAATTTTCTAAGCTCCATGTACCTATCTAAGAGGCTCTTAAAAGACTCCATTGTATCTGCCTCCACTCCCGTGCAGGCAGCCCATTCCACGCATCCACCTCTCTCTGTGTGAAAACTTACCCTGACATCCCCTTGGTATCTATTTCCAAGCACCTTAAAATTATGCACCTTAGTGTTAGCCATTTCAGCCCTGGAAAAAAGCCTCTGGCTATCCACATGATCAATGTCCCTCATCATCTTATACACCTCTCATCCTCCATCGCTGCAAGGAGAAAAGGCCAAGTACACTCAACCTATTCTCATAAGGTACACCCTCCAATCCAGGCAACATCCTTGTACATCTCCTCTGCACTCTCTCTACAGTATCCATATCCTTCCTCTAGTGAGGTGACCAGAACTGAACACAGTACTCCATGTGGGGTCTGACCAAGGTCTTATGTAGGTGTAACATTACCTCACGGCTCTTGAACTCAATCCCACGGCTGATGAATGCTAACACACCATGCACTTTCTTAACAAAACTGTCAACCTGCGCAGCTGTTTTGAATGTCCTATCCACACGGACCCCAAGATCTCTTAGATCCTCCAACCTGCCAAGAGTCTTACCATTTATATTATATTCTTTCTTCAAATTGGACCTACCAAAATGAACCACTTCACACTTAACTGGGTTGAAGTCCATCTGCCACTTTTCAGCCCAGTTCTTCATCCTATTGAAGTCCCACTGTAACCTTTGACAACTCTCCAGACTATCCACAACACCCCCGAACCTTTGTGTCATCAGCAAACTTACTAACCCATCCCTCTACTTCTTCATCCAGATCATTTATAAAAATCATGAAGAGGAGGGGTCCCAGAACAGATCCCTGTGGAACACCACTGGTCACCGACCTCCATGTAGAATATGAACTATCAACAACTACCCTTTGCCTTCTGTGGGCAAAACAATTCTGGATCCACAAAGCATTGTCTCCTTGGATCCCATGCCTTCTAGAGAGAGTAGAGCAGTGGTCTAGGCACACATTCCTGAGATGTGCCAGTGTTGACCATCATTGAGGAGAAGATACTATTACCAATCCACAAAGATTGTGGTCTCCTGGTTAGGTAGTCAAGGATCCAATTGTCAAGGGAGGAACAGAGGCCCAGGTTCTTTAGCTTATTGATCAGGAGTGTGGGAATGATGGTGTTAAATGCTGAGCTATAGTCAATGAACAACATCCGACAAAGGTGATTGTACTGTCCAGCTGATCTAGGGCTGTGTGAAGAGCCACTGAGATTGTGCCTGCTGTTGACCTATTATGATGACAGGCAAATTGCAGTGGGTCCAGGTCCTTGCTATGGCAGAAATTGATTGTAGCCATGACCAACCTCTCAAAGCATTTCATCATTGTAGATGTGAGTGCTGCGGGATGATATTCATTAAGGCAGCTCACACCACTCTTTTTGAGCACAGGTAGAATTGTTGTCCTTTTGAAGCAGGTGCGAACTTGGGAACTTAGTAGTGAGAGGTTGAAAGTGTCCTTAAGTACTCCAGCTAGCTGGTTGGCATGGGTTTTCAGAGCCTTAACACGTACTCTATCGGGACCTGCTGCCTTGTGAGGGGTCACCCTCTTGAAAGGCAGCCTGACATCAGCCTCCAAGACAGAGATCACTGGGTCACCAGGTGCAGCAGGGATCTTCACAGCTGTAGTTATATTCTCCTTTTCAAGGTGGGCATAAAAGGCATTGAGCTCGTCTGGTCGTGAAGCACGCTGTCATTCATGCTATTGGGTTTTTCTTTGTAGGAAACAATGTCCTGCAAACTATGCCAGAGTTAACTTGCATCTAATGTCACCTCCAACCTCGCTTGGAATTGTTTCTTAGCTCTTGAAATAGCCCTCCGCATGCCATTACTGGTATTCTTGTACAGACCTGGGTCCCCAGACTTAAATGCCACAGGTCTAGCTCTCATCAGATGGTGAACCTCCTGGTTCATCCACGGCTTTTGATTTGGGAATGTACAGCCAAGTTTTCATAGGCACACACACATCCCTGCAGGTTTTAATGAAGTCAGTAACAACTGCAGCATACTCATCCAGATTCGAAGATGAATCTCTGAATACAGTCCAGTCCACCAATTCAAAGCAGTCCTGTAGGCATTCTTGTGATTCCCTTGTCCACACCTTGGTCCTCGCTATTGGTGATGCAGTCTTCAGTCTCTGCTTGTGCTCAGGGGGTAGAAGTAAAGCCAAGTGATCAGACTTCCTGAAGTGAGGGTGTGGAATAGCATTCTTGATAGTGATGTAACAGTGGTCAGTCTGTTCTTTCCTCTGGGACTACAAGTGATTGGTTGATGACAATTATTTAGTGACTTTTCAAGCTGATCTAGTTAAAATCCTCCAAAAGTTTGGGGAAAGCTTTAGGATGTGCTATTTCATGCCCGTTGGTCACATTGCTCAGATCATCTAGAGCTTCTTTGTCATTGGTCTGAGGTGGAATATACACCGCTACCAAAATGATTGCTGAAATCTTCCGTGGCAGGTATAATGGCCAACACTTGATTGTGAGGAATTCTAAGTCAGGTGAGCAGAAGTGGAACATCGCTGACACATTTGTGCACCAAGAGGAAATGATCATGAGGAATACGCCTCCACTTCTACTTTTGAGAGCCTCAGCAGTCCTAGTGAACCCATCAACCTGAATCACTGGGTCCGGTACAGAAGCAAGTTAACCAGGATTCCAGACTACTGTTCCTCTGATACAGCACCCTAGTTCTGAGATCTTCAGTTTTATTGATCAGAGGCTGTACGTTTTCCAGCAACATATGTGTTCTCCCTGGTATTCTCATGATCATCAGTTTTACTGAGGTAAAACGCGGTTGTGGGGTGGAGATACATCCCTACTAAAGAAGTAGTAAGGTGCTCCTTCCCTCTGCTAGCCTGCAGGTCACCCTTGGGCAAGGTGTAGCATCTGCTTCTTCCCCCCAATTGATGTCACATGAAGCCATGGGGGCGGGCGGTAGATGGTCGTATGAGCAGCTGGTGCACATCACAGGTCCTGGTCGTGCATCCACTGACACTAGAGAATCTCTGAACAGTTTTGACAATGGCTGGAATCACGCATCCTGTAGAGATACTGACCAGAAGAAGGCAGTGGCAAATCACTATTGTTGAAAAATTTGCCAAGAACAGTCATGGTTGTGGAAAGACTGTGATCATCTATGTCATACGATACAGCACGTAACAACCAAACAAAAGTGTGATAGAATCCTACCTTCATGGTGGTTAGCATGATGCACCAGTGATTTCTGACCAGTGTTCAATTCTTGCTGCTGCCTTTAAGGTGCTTGTACATTCTCCTTGTGACAATGTGGGTTTCCTCTGGGTATTCCAGTTCCTTCCTGCATTCCAAAGATGTACGTGTTAGGATTAGTGAGTTGCGGACATGCTAAGTAGGGATGAGAAACACAATGACATTTGTGGGCATCCTCTCTGATTTGACTTGATACAATTGACAATTGATACTGCGGGTTTCAATGTGTATATGGCAAATAAAGTTGGTTTTTAAAAATATTCTTTAGGGTTGTCTCTTTCACGTGGTCTCTATAATACATCACTTAGTTCATGTTTGGATCAGGAGTAATTAGGCGCTGGTGTGAAGTGGTAATGAGTAAACGCTACTTGAAAGCCTGTCAATGACACCTCCCTGTTTTAATTAATCTGTGCTCAACTCTATTGAATTATTTATAGACAAAAGTACCAAATCATTGCATTACATTATTATCAGGACAGTGCAAATATTCAAGGCTTGCTTTAGGGCTACAATCATATTTGCATCTTTCTTAAATAAATTATCTTAACATTTGACTAGAACATAAAGCATATAAAAACATTGGTGCAGAAGTAGTCTCCTTCTTAAAGACATGGCTAACCAGATTCTTGGAATCACCTCCAACATCATGCCTTGTCCTCATAACCCCTGTTAACCAAACTTGACATTCCCTTATACAAGATCCTGATGCTTGGTCATGACCTGAAATGTCAGCAGCTCTTTTCCTCCCACAGATGTTGCTGATTTGCTGAGTTCCTCCAGCAAATTGTTTGCTCCTTTATACTTCCCGACTTTGCATTCTGTCTGCCATTTTCATGCCACTTACTTAACATGGGGAGGGCATTCAGAAGTCCTTTCAAGGCACTTTATGTCCTCGCAATTTATTTTCTCACCTATCTTTGTATCATCAACATCTTGAATACATCACCCACAATCCCCTTAATGTTAGAGTGTAAATAACTGATGTCCCAGCACTGTCCCCTCAAGCACAACGCTTGCTGCTTCTGACCATCTTGACGATGAATAACTTGATGAAGGACATCTGTAGATGATGGGTTGTGCCATGTTAGTTGCCCCAGTGATCCGGTGTCCATGTGAGCACAAGGAACAAGGCCTGGTGAAGTGGCAAACCAGAGTTTAAGGTGTGGAGTTTGGGGTCCCATCATCTGTCTGGGCCTTACCGAAGATCAAAACCTGGTCCATTGGAAGTCAAAGCCTAATGGGTGAAGCCTGGAGATCAGAGAATTGAGACCCAGAGGCCTGTCCTGTGGTTGGGAGGGGGAGGGGGGAGAGAGAGTGAGGGAGATGTTTTGCTGTTGTTGTTCCTCATGCTCGGTTTTGTTATGTTCTGTGTTGTTCTGTCAAGCATTGTGTGGGTGCGCTATGTTGCCTCTGGAATATGTGACCACACTTGTGGACCGCCTCAACACTTCCTTAAATTGTGTTGATTGCTAATGCAAACGATGCATTTCACTGTACGTTTCAATGTACATGTGATTAATAAATAAATCTGAATCTGAATTTCCCATTGTTGACCAATCTCCATCCATGTTAATGTGTAACCCTCATCCCATGATGTTTACAATAACATTTTCAAGATTCAAGATGGTTTAATGTCAATATTCAGTACATGAGTGTAAAGGCGAACAAAATATTTGTTGCTCTGAGTCCAATGCAGCATAACAAATGCACTGAACATGAAGAATGGTGTTAAAAAACCAAAAAATATAAATATAAAGGAATCCTCTAAAACACAATGTACTGTAGCTGTTATATACATAGACAGAAGTGACGCTTGGTGTAGTGGTGGTGGGGAAAGAGTGGGAGAGTTAATGGATGGAGATGCTGATCAGCCTGACGGCTTGGGGGACTATATACTCTTTGTGAGTATAGAGGTCCTAGTGTGTATGTATGCAGCACTATCAGGATTGCCAAAAAGTTCAGGTTCAAGTTTAAGTTCAAGTTTACTGTCATTCAACCCTACAAAGTATACAGTAAACAAAACATTGCTCCTCTGTGGCCAAGGTGCACCTATAGTCACACACAACACAATAGTTACAATCCGACCTACAGAGTCATAAAATAACGTTAGCACATCTGTTCCCCTTACAACTATTCTGATAATTATAACCTCAAAGAACACATATAAGTTCATTGAATGCAATTTCCCTTCCATGAAATCACATTGACTCTGTCTAGTTATTCTTTTCTAAATGCTGTGTTATCAGCTCCCCCAGGAGATAGTTCCAGCATTCCCTGACAATTGGTGTTAACTGGCCCGTAGTTCTCTGTTTCCTCCCTCCATTTCTTGATTAGCAGTGTTTACCAATCTACTGGGACATTTCCAGAGTCCAGGCAATTTTGAAAGATGACAGCCAATTCATCCACTTTCTGTAGTTGCTGTTTTTCAGTATCCAGAATGCTGGTCACTCAGAGCAGGGAACTCGTCAGCCCTTAGTCCCTAATTACTCGAGTACTGGGTCTCCGGTGATGTTAATTGTTTCAAGTACTTCAATGTACTTTGTCCCTTGGTTCCTTATTATCTTTGGGTTGCATTTAGTGCCTTCTTCTGCAAAGGCAGATACAAAAACGTGCACATAACTTTCCTGTTATTATATTATTCCCCTGTCTGAACTTCTAAGGGACTAATGATTAATCTTTATTCTATTTTTACACACTCATGGAAGCTCTCCCAATCTGATTTCTATATATCTTGCAAGTTCACAATTGCTTTTAATTTTCTCTAATATTGTCAAATTTCTTCAATTCTGTCGATAATCAGGTCCATATCAATTAAATGTAACCATCCCTAATTTTGATGGTGGATCCACTTTCTCACTGAATCTTTAATTAATGAATTTATTTATTGAGGTATAACATGGAAAAGGCCCTTCTGAGCCTTCAAACTGTGCTGCCCAGCAGTACCCCAGTTTAATCCTAGCCTAATCACAGGACAATTTACCATAACCAATTGGCCTACCAACCGGTATGTCTTTAGACCATGGAATGAAACCGGAGCACCGAGGGGGAACCCACGCAGTCGCAGGGAGAACATGCAAACTCCTTACGGACAACGGCGGGAATTGAACCTGCGCTGCTGGTACTGAGAAGTGTTGTGGTAACTACTACACTACCACGCACACTCTAAACAATTGAACTCATTTTGGCTTGCAGCTCGATTTGCCATGTATCTCCCTGTGGCTGTATGAATGTGGCATAGACATTCTGAACCTGAGTGTCCTGGAACAGAGAGACAGAGTTTAATGAGGTCTCTGTGGCAAGTAAACGTCAGCCTGTATCACACTGAGCTCTGCCCCAGAAAACAATGACGGCCTTTGTCAGGAGGCAAAGATGAAGTGAAACCATCATATCTCAAAGCTTAGAAGTTCTGTAAGAATTTTTTAAATATTTCTGTTTTACAAGTGTACCATTAAAATGTATTACAATTACCTGAAATAATGGGAAGCTATTCTTTACTTCTCTTAAAAGCAGTAATTTTTAAAGTATTAATTAACAATTAAGAGCATAGCAATAAAGTAAAATATATAAAATGTAAATACCTGGATTTATCCTTTTCTTCCTAATTTCCAGATTGAGCACCACTGCAATTGATCCAGCATTTAAATCTGAATGAGATTGGACTGCTGTGGGATCAGAGAGGTAGATTTCCCAGCGTGTTGCCAAGGGATTCCAGTGAGACTGAGCCCTGCAACTGGGCCTTTGCAGAACTTAGCTTGGAAGCTGGGGAGCTGAGAGATGAATGCCTCTAGTTCTGGCACCGAGCAGTGGATGCAGTCTTCAGGACTCGGAGGCAGAAGTTATCTCCCATTGTTATGCTGTCTCTTCGAATTCCCACCTTTCTCCTTGTCTCCCTCTGCTGAATAGTCTGCTTTACGATGTTGCCGCAGTCTGATTGCCTGCGCTCCTCACAGACTTCTCCCACACTGCGTGAAGTAGAATGTATCTCACATCTGAAGAACAAGTTCAATGTCTGAGAACACACAGTCACTGTACCCTAAATATCCTTACCTATCCAACTCACAGTCCCATCCTTCAGTCTTTGAGCAATGGTCTAAATCTGGTCTACTATCAAACTTAAGGAGTTGACAACCTCCTGTTCATATAGTTCCCTTCTCCCATGGGCCATATCACTACCAGCTCACCAACATGGATTAAACTCCCTAAAAACAAACTACAGATATACTAAAATATTTGGGATCTTTATTAACTTCAACATATAATAGTACTTCAATTACTTCCCTCCAATCCTTATCAAATCTCTTTTGATATATTCAATTCAGACTTCAATGTAATATTTTTGATTAAAATTAATGTATCTATATAATATTTAACTACATTTCAGTCTTTTACTATCTCTAAATAAAATGTATAAGTCTAGGTAAAAACTAGATGGAACTTAAATCTTTACGCAGAATTAGAATCACCATGAGGTTCTGAAGCACAAGTTGGCTCCCCCTTCTTCTTTGCACTGAATTCACCACTTGCACTCTGTTCTGGTTAAGCCATACTTAATGCAATTTGCATCAGTGTCAAGAGAATAGAAATAATTCATTTTTATTTAATGTATTGATCATGTTGCCTATAGAAACCTGAAGGCATTTAACCTGTTTGACTCTGCCATTGATCACTGTACTCCATCCTTTAACCATCACCAATGTAATTTATTTCTATCTTCCAATGATTACCTGCCCCTGCTTTGTTGTAATTAAAATCCTTCTCTATGCCTTTGTCAGGTCAAAGCCTTGACTTCCTCCCACTCCCTCCACAATGGTCCTTACTGCATGAGCTTGATTTTCTCTAAGCATCTGCATCCTCTTTCACATTATATTCAGCCTCCACCCTCATTGACTTTAACCCTGCCTTCTAATCAACTTAAGTATTTGAAGATAATTTTAGCCTAAACTCTGGTAGGAAAGTAGCCACTGATGTTACGGCCTACCTGCCTTTATGTCTCATTGAAGTCAGTCAGGTGCGGTGTCAACTTTCCTACTTCTGTAGTTAGTGTTAAAATTACTTCCTTGCTTATACCTTCATAACTTCCTGTCACTCTGCCTTTTTTGGTATTAGGCTATGTACAGACACAAGATATTGCAAATGTTGGAATCTGGAGCAAAAGAATCAAACTTCTGGAGGAGTCCAGCAAGTTTGGAAGGAATTGGCAGTGGATATTTCAGCTTGAAGCTCTTCATCTGATTTGCTGAAGGAGTTCTGGCCTGAATTATCAACTACCCGTTTCCCTCTGCAGTTACAGCTTTACCTGTTGTGTTTCTCCAGCAGTATGTTTTGTGTTGAAAGAACTCAATTCAAAAAACAGATTTCTTCTGTTTTTATCTGAAGGATATAGCTGTCCATTAGCAGTTTAACGGAGTTTTGTGTATCTTGCTGAGTGAGTCTGCACATGGCTTAAATATTGCACCCTGCGCACTGAGAATTTAACAGTCTTCTTCAAGTATATTACACAGCTAATATTTATATCCATTACCATAAAAGGTGTCAAAATTATTAATGATCGTTTGGGCTTCTTATTTATGTATGTCTGCCATTTTTTTATATCTGATTAAAAGAAGTTCAATTAAAGATGGAAAATCTAACAATATTTATTTCCATCATAAAATTGTGTCTTCATTGCTTTAGCTCTGTTCCATTGTTAATTCAGTGGGTGTTTTATAGAGATGTTCTTATTAATGCAAGCCTTTTTTTCCTTCATTGTAGCTGATTGATTGAGTTAATTACTGCAAAAGCACTCCAAATTAACTCTTTAAACCAATTAATGAGATCAAAGGCAACACGAGTGAATCTGCAGATGCTGGAAATACCGTAAATAAAAACACAAAATGCTGGCAGAACTCAGCAGGCCAGACAGCATCTATGGGAGGAGATAGTGACGACATTTCAGGCCGAAACCTGAAACCCTCCTGATGAAACTTCTTATATAATGGAAAAAATTGAGAGATTAATGTGGAATGCATAATTTGTTTTGCCACATGAATTGGATTAAATCTATACCACTTGTGCTGCTTTGTTCCAAACTAAAATAAACTGTATCTTGCTCCTCTAGGAATAATCAAGGCCTGTTTCTTCCTCATATTAATATGTTTTAATTAGGCCTGCTTTTTTATTACTTCCTAGAGCTCTTTTGTATAATTTAACTCCTTTTAATGGGATTAAGCAACTAAGCAATACTAACGAGGACTTTGTTCCTTTCATTTTATTTTTGTATATTTTCATATGCCTATCTTGAAAGATACTTAGAAGAGATAATTGACTATAAAGGCCCAGCTTTGATTTATTATGCCAAAATTTAGTTATATTAAGAAATAACACAAATTCAAGGTTCTCTAGTACTGAAGAACTTACTAAAATGTTCACATTTTGCTTCAGGATCATACCAATGTTGAGATGGTAATGGCATTCTGCATTACCAACCTTTTTACTAAGAGAATTGTTTATGTGTCCATGTGCAGCTTGATTTATTTTCCAATCAATTTCTTGTTCTATAAATGCACTAGCCCTATGTCACAAATCTAAAATTTAATGAGTGCCTGGATATCTAATGTTTCTCTTCGACTGCAGAGGCTAGTCGTTGAATGAAATACAGTGACACTTGCAGCTGGTGACCTTCGATCCCATAGGTGATTATATACTTGGAGAAATAATAAAACATTATTTACATGAAAATATTATTGGAAGAATTCAAAACTCAAACGTGCTTAAACTCATTACAATTGGTACTATTTCATGTAGGAGGTAGTAAATGTTGCAAGAAAATCTGTTGAATTTAGTATTTTTTCCATCTGCTGCTCATTTTCCTAATCAGGGGAGGCGGAATGGTAGAATAAATGTAATAATAAATTACAATATCATACTATTTTAGGCATAAGCCTACATAGCTCTAATATATCTCAACAGTGGTAAATGTAAATATTCAGAACATTGAAAGTTAGCTTTTAAATATGATTTACAACATCATTACCATTTCCCAGGGTATGACTAATACATGGGTTGCAGTAATAATCTAAATGATTTGGAAGATAAATGCTTATAAAATACTACAAGCATTTGTTTAATGCAGCAGTAAAATAAAATTTTCCTATACAATGTAAATTCCCAACAGCTTTCAAAAAATCATTATTACAAACTGCAATTGTGTGCATCAGATTCATGTGCATTTTTTGTTGCAAGTTTTTTTCAACTTTGAACGGGTGGATTTCAGAACGTAGATAAAACGGGAATACGTAATAAGGAAAATGAGGCAGAGACAACTAAGCAGTTGTGCTTGGACGCTGATCATTTTTCACAAAGAAAATGCATTGGCTTAAATTAAAATAAATCTTGAACTGCTGCGCTTCATTTGTCCTAGGACTGTACAAGATTAATTAAAACAGAGAAGCATGTGAGAATTCAGGCTACAGTTAGTTTCTCATCTAAACCCTGCATTTGAAAGGAGTAAACTGCCTGCGAGCCTCAATTAACAGTGGCTTCTTGCATTTTCTGCTGGACTTTAATCCTCGAAAAACATCCTGCATCCATTACATGCTATTGTGCAGAAGATAACCACTGTAATAAAATGTCTGTCTTGAAAAACAGACACTGTTTTCAGAAAAAAAATGGGAGAAGGAAAATCATTACAATCTCACATTTAGCCTAAAGTCAATGAATTGTATCCGATTCACTTAAGGTAAGCCAAAACTGTATTGGTTTTCTTTTAAAAAAAAGATGGTACCACAACAGCACATATTCTATTGGTTGTGTTAAATGTTTAAACTAATGGCAAGGCAATGTGTACAGCTTTGGGAGGAAACATTGTATTGAGTAGATGTCTTCTAGTCGAATTTATGGGTCAGCAAATGTCTTCTGAATGACGGTTCTCTCTTTGAAATGGAATGCTGAGACCTTCAGTTAATGACTGCAAATGCAAAGCCAAGGGAAATGTAATTTATTGGGATTAGCAACCTTCTGAATGCAGTTGTGAACGCTCCTCTGCTTTTCCATTGCCCCCACCTCTTCCATCCACTCAACAGGAATATCTGGTCATAGGTGCAAATCAAGCACAGCCTAATGCTGAGAACATTGCCATTGTTGCAATCCAGATAGAAACCTCCTTACTGCAAAAAACAAGTTAAAGGACTATAGTCTGTTGTCTGCCAAAACTGAAATAGGAAGTTGAAATAATGAAGGGAACATGATGAGACCAGAACGGTTACTTATAGTTATCAAACTCACTGTAATTGAGATACATTATGGAATACTAGGTGTATATCCTTTAGGAACTCAGCCATAACCAACTATTCTTTATGGATAGATCGTTACACTGTGACTACTGAACTGACACAAGTTGTTTGCCTGTCACATTGTGTGTTGTTAATTTTGCTTGTTGGGTGTCCTTAGACAGAATGCATGCAGATCTTCACTTTAAGTTCACCTTTCATTGTTTGTCAGGCATTCATGTTGTTTATATAGTTAGAACAATCACAGAGTTGAAATGGATCCTGTCCGTTTCTCTGCAGCCTTACTATAATAACTGCTGATGTCACATTTCACCTGCAATCACAAAGTTCCATAAAACCCTGTGTGCAACCAATATTTCTTGACAACTCCTCAACATCGTGAAAGATCCCACTCACCCTGCTCCTGAACTTGTTTGTCCCACTCCTGTCAGGGAGGAGGCTACATAGCATCCATGTCAAGACTATCAGACTCAAAAACAGTTACTTTCCCCAAACAGTAAGGCTGATCAACACCTCCACCCACAACACTCCCAACCATCACTACTTTATCATTTCCTGTCAGGGTGACCCATATACGACATTCCTGTGCCTGGCATAGCTTTATAGACATACAATCAATCTACATATATAATCTCTCTTGCATATTTATACAGTATTTATTGTGCTTTTTTATTATTGTGTTCTTTATCTTATTGCGTTTTTTTGTGTGTTGTATTGGATCCAGAGTAACAATTATTTCATTTTCCTTTACACCTGTGAACTAGAAATAACATTAAACAATCTTGAATCTTGAACCACCCTTCTGATGTCTGTTAAATAAATAAATATACCTGCTCCACTTTAAGATCCGTTACCCTTTTTGTTATGGTGGTATATTCCACCTTTGAACTTCCAATCAATTCTCTTTCATTGGCTTACTCATGGATGTATTTACTCTTTCATGCACAATTAATTACCTTATTGTGTTGGAAAAAATTCATCTTCTAAGTATAAATATTCTCTTCTGAGCAACAGAACTGCTTTGTTCCTGGGGCTGGTGTGCCTGTGTGATGTGAAGATCTCTTATCTTGTTAACAGCTTAAAAGCCTAAAGCTTCTTGTTTCTGTATTTTAAAACACAGACTTGACCAGCATTTACCCATCATTCCTTTGCCATCTATTTTAAATCTGTTTGTAGCTCAAATTCATATTCCTGTTATACCATTCCTGAATCAGAGTATTGACTTAATTTATTCAAATATTTATTACAATGGGTTTGCAGGGATTCAACAAATTATAATCACTTTCTTGTACCAAATTATCAAAATCTCAAACAAAACATTTTCTAATAATGTTGGTAGAAAATATTTCCAAATAGCAACTTGCCAAAGCTATTACTTAGCTTTTAAGTAAAATATGAATCATTTCACTTTGGTAATTTTGTATTGGACGGAAAGAACTGTGAAGCATTTTGTTTAAAAATCCATATTTTATATGAATGCTCAAAAATGACTTTGTTAGAAAAGGAGAGAAAAGATTTTGATCTGTTGGAGACTGTATATCAGAACCAAGCACAATATTTTTCTGGCTCATTTCATCTTGTAAGTGCACTGTTCCCATTGGAAATAGGCGGACTTGTGGATTTCATTGACCTGCCCAATATTTTCACTAATGTTCCAAAAATTGTCTATATTTGATTTTCATTTTATCCTTTGATCCGTTCTATACATACAGTATATAAAAATAACCATAAACAGTCTTACCTACAATTTTTACTCTAAATGACAGTTGACAATGAATGGCAAGATAATATTGCAATTGACAAAAAAAAACTAATGCTTCAGTTTACAATAACACATTTCATTATATTACATTAACTATAAGTAATGTTGACAACACCACGTATCACTTCAGAAATAAATTAGAATGACTTTTACTCCCTTAGTAGTCTTGAGACAGCTAATTTAATAGAATAGTATATGGCCTTATCAGAACTGTAAAATTATTAATTTTGATTGAAACATAACATTAATTAACCCCACATCCACGGTCACTTTCTTTTTACCATAGATTAAAGTATTCATGCATTGGTTCAGATCAGACATGTTGCTCTGCAGTTTCTAAGCAGATTCACAGATACGTTTTTACAAAGACAAGTTAATGCAATATGCAGTGTTGCATATTGTCTGAGAAGAATTCATCATTAACAGATGAAATATATAGAACTGAAATTTAGTCACTTCTCAATTAATAATTACATAAAAATTAATGGGATCAAAGTCATGATTGTTATCTGTCAAACTTTATTCCACAATATAGCATGTTAGTAATTAAATGTAGTTAGATATCATATATATTATATAACTGAATGTTATTAGGTAATACATACCTTGCTGAAGCTGCAATTTAGCTTACCCAATTTAGATGTTACTGAATCTTTGATTGTGATATTGACTCCCTTCACTAATGAAAATGTTGATAGCTAATGGCATAAATCTGCCTCTATCTTCACCAGTGTAGATATGCATTTCTCCCTATACCTTTTTTTTTGGTATCACAAACACGAGAAAATCTGCAGATATTGGAAATCCAAAGCAACACATGCAAAATGCTGAAGGTACTCAGCAGGCCAGAGCAAGAATGATGATGGGTCTCAGCCTGAAATGTGGATTGTTTGTTCTTTTCCATTGATGCTGCCTGGCCCGCAGAGTTCCTTCAGCAGTTTGTGAGTGTTGCTGGTTTTTTTGCAATTGTCTTGAACCTGGTGGGTAAGAGTAGTCAACACTGAGAAACCAGCCCAGTCCAACAATCTTTAAAACTTCATAAGCTCATCATCTAATATAATATAGCACATCATGACCAAATATTACAAGAAATTACAAAGTATATAATATGAAATGCAAAATAAGTGCATTGACATTCCAATGATTGTACAGTTTTAACTCAATGATAATTTCAACTGACATATAATTCTTAACTCTGAATATGATTGCGATCACTATGATGAACATTCAAATGAAGACATAAGAAACTGCACTGATTGAATCGTGTAAAAACAAACTGATCTGTTCCTCCAACAGTTTGCTTTTCAGATCGACGCCAGTAGTACAGATGATAAATCCTGTCCACAATCCCTTGAATGCTGAAAGTTGACAAAGTTCTATAGATGTGTGGTGGAGAGTATGTTGACTGATTGCATCACAGCCTGGTATGGAAACACCAATATCCTTGACAGAATATACTACAAAAAGTAATGGATACACTCCAGTCCCTCATGGATTAAGCTCTTGCAGCTATTGAGCAAGATTACACAGAACACTGTCACAGAAAAGCAGCATCTATCAATAGAGGCCCCGCATCACACAGGCTATACTTTCTTCCCACTGTTGTCATCAGGAAGAAGATACAGGAGTCCCAGGGCCCACATCATGAGGTTCAGGAACAGTAATTACCCCTCAGCCGTCAGGCTCTTGAACCCAAAGGGATAACATCACTGAACTTCACCCACCCCATCAATGAACTGAACTCATTTTCAAGGACTTTTCATCTCATGTTCGGGATATTTATTGCTTATTTATTTATTATTATTATTATTTCTGTGTTTTCTTTTGCATTTACACAGTTTGTTATTCAGGGGAACACTTAAGAAGGACATAAGGAGGGCTAAAAGAAGATGCAAGGTTGCTTTAGCAGACAAGGTGAAAGAGAATCCTTCTACAGATAAACTTAGAGCAAAAAAGGATAGCAAGGGACAAAAATGGTCCTCTGGAAGATCAGAGTGCTAATCTGTGTGTGGAGTTGAAAGAAATGGGGGAGATCTTAAAGGGATTTTTTTCCATCTAAATTTACTTGAGAGAAAGACACAGGTTCTATAGGTGTTAAGAAATGCAGCAGCAAAGTCATGGACCCTATACAGATTGTGGAGGAGGCAGTGTTTCCTGTTCTGGGGCAAATTGGGGTGGGTAAATCCCCAAGGCCTGACAAGGTGTTCCCTCAGACCCTGTGGGAGGCTTGTGCAGAAATTGCAGAGATATTTAAAGCATCCTTAGCCAAGGGTGTGGTACCAGAGGACTGGAAGATGCCAATGTTGTTCTGTTGTTTAAGAAAGGTTCTAAGAATAAGACAAGAATTACAGGCTGCATTTGGATAAACAGGGAGTGATTAGGGATAGTCAACGTGGCTTTGTACATGATAAATTGAGTCTAACGAATCTTATGGAGATTTTTGAGAAAGGTGATGAAGGCAAGGCAGTGGATATTGTCTACATGGACCTTAGCAAAGCCTGTGACACAGTCCTGCATGAGAGGCTGATCAAGAAGTTTCAGTCACCTGGCGTTCAAGATGAGGTAGCAAATTGGATTAGACATTGGTTTTATGGAGGAAACCAGAGAGTGGTCGTAGATGGTTCCCTCTGACTGTAGGCCTGTTGTGACTAGTGGTGTGCCGCAGGGATCGTTTCTGGATGATAATGTGGTAAACTGGATCAGCAAATCTGTGGATGATACCAAGA
The DNA here is from genome assembly GCF_030144855.1 of Hypanus sabinus. Lineage (NCBI taxonomy): Eukaryota > Metazoa > Chordata > Chondrichthyes > Myliobatiformes > Dasyatidae > Hypanus > Hypanus sabinus. The sequence goes on along the minus strand of NC_082711.1, from coordinate 160,810,836 downwards.
TTGAGGGTGTATTGGATAGTAAGGAAAACTATCTAAGCTTGCAGCGGGATCAGGACCAGCTGGAAAAATGGGCTGAAAAATGGCAGATGGAATTTAATGCAACTAAGTGTGAGATGTGGCACTTTGGGAGGTCTAGTTAGTGTAGGTCTTACAGGATGAGTGATAGTGCACTGAGGAGTGTGGTAGAACAGAGTGATCTGGGAATACAGATCCGTAATTCCTTGAAAGTGGTGTCACAGGTAGATAGGATCGTAAAGGAAGAAAACTTTTGGCACATTAGCCTTCATAAATCTATGTATTGAGAGCAGGAGTTGGGATGTTCTGTTGAAATTTTATAAAATGTTGGTGAGGCCTAACTTACAGTACTGTGACACACACAAAATGCTGGTGGAACACAGCAGGCTAGGCAGCATCTATAGGGAGAAGCGCTGTCGACGTTTCGGGCGTTTCGGACGTTTCGGACTGTGTGCTGTTTTGGTCAGCTGCCAACAGGAAAGGTGTAAATAAGATTGAAAGAGTGCAGAGAAAATTTATAAGGATTTTGCTGGGACTTGAGGATCTGAGTTACAGGAAAAGATTAAATGGATTAGGACTTTATTCCTGAGAACGTAGAAAACTGAGGAGAGATTTGATAGAGGTATACACAATTATGAGAGGTATAGACAGGGTAAATGCTAGCAGGCTTTTTTCCACTGAGGTTGGGTGAGACCACAACTAGACATCATGGGTTAAGGGTGAGAGGTGTAATGTTTAAGGGGAACATGGGAACTTTTCCATTCAGAGGGAGGAATGAGATGCCAACACAAGTGATGGATGCAGGGTCTGTTTCAACATTCAAGAGAAATTTGGATAGCTATATGGATGAGAGGGGTATAGGGGCCTGGGGTCCAGGTGTAGGTTGATGGAACTAGGCAAATTAATGGTTTGCAACAGACTAGGTGGATCAAAGAGTCTATTTTGTGCTGTGGTCTTCCCAGACTCTATGCTGTCTTTGGCACATTGGTTGTTTCTCCATCCTGTTGGGTGCAGTCATTCATGGATTCTGTTATGTTTCTTGGATTTACTGTGTATTCCCTCAAGTAAATGAATCTCAGGGTAGTATGTGGTGATATATATAGTAATAATAAATTTACTTTGAACTTTGATCTAAGCTTACACTAAGCAACCCATTTTATAATTTAAAAAAATCATACGCAGGAGAATTAATTGATACAACCCTCTCACTTTTGATTATACCATTTGTGCCTGGTTTATTGCTGAAAAGTCTGTTCATTGCTCAATTTAATTAGTTGTCATCAATTTTCACACGAAAAAGGTTTTGACAGAGAAGAAGAATGAGTTTAGCAGGACAATGAACATTTCTACTCTATTGAACACGCCTAAAAAAATCAGTGGGCAATCATACCACAGAAGTCCTGTGGAACAAGCAAATAAGAAATAGTGACAGATAAAGATTCATCAATTTGAAATGTTAATGCTGGTTCTCTCTCCACGGACACTGTCTGACCTACTGAGTGTTTGTGTGTAAATAATTCTTTTCACAGATGCTTCATCTTGAAATCTGTTTTAGAAGTTTCTTTTAAAAAATCCCATGGCACATTGTGGTAGCAATTGGCTATTACTTGGTCAGAATTGTTTTACCACAATTTTTTTTATTAGATATATCATATTGTTACCTACTTTATTAATTCTATAATATAACTTTCCCAATTTAGAAGCTACTAGAATTCTGACTGCGATTTTGATTTTTTTAAATAATGAAAGCCTCAATTGGATTCAACATAGTCCTGCTCTGTTTTTCTCATTTTGTTTAAGCAGCGTAGATAGTACATACATGTATGCCTTATTCTCTGAGATTGACCTCGGGTAAGAGTAGCCATGATTTACAAAGCAGCATATTTCAAAAATATCATAATGAAATAAATGCATTCATGATGAAGATTTGGTCACATTAGCTCCACAAACAAAGACCTTCTGCTGTCTTAGCAGAAAGGAGTAATGTACTGCATGTTTTGTGGCTGAGGTTATGCTGAAATCAAGAATGCTTTAGGATTTTAATGAAGGAGGCTGGCCATGTGAGTATTGGAATAGGCAAATCTAGAGATGGTAGAAGTTCAATGGTTCAATGATTCAATGGTTCATTTTAATATCAGAAAATGTATACAGTACACAACCTGAAAGTTTTGCTCTTCACAGACATTCATGAAAACCAAAGAGAACCCCAAAGAATGAATTACAATAAAATGTTAGGATTCCAAAGCCCCCTCTTCCCCTCCCCCTCCCATGCACAAGCAGCAGCAAAGCCTCAACCCACCCCCACTTACTTCAGTAGGAAACATCAGCACCCGCCACCCTCTAAGTTTAGTTTGAATCTGATTTATTCTGATTCTGATTAATCTCTGAACCCAAGGTTAAATTGTTATGAATTACAAATATAAATAAATAAATAGTGTAAACAAAATAAATTACAAGGCTGTGTTGCTGGGCCATTCAGAAATTTGCTGGTGGAAAAGAAGAAGCTGTTTCTGAATCATTGAGTATGGGTCTTCATGCTAACGTGCCTCCATTCTGATGGTAGGAATAAGAGGAGGGAATGTCACAGGTGGTGAGGGCTCTTCATGGTGACGAGACTTGCTTGAGGCACAACCTCATGAAGATATTCTTGATGGTGGAGAGGATTATGCCTGTATTGGAGATGTCTGAGTCTACAACCATTTGCAGACCCTTCAGCTGATTTGACATGATTTGTGGAACTAAGAGTCTGTTGTAAAACAGAGGATATGAATTTGGCATTATGGTGCAGAGGCCATAAACATGATGTTCAGCTGTGGCCAGAGAGAGAGGCTGTGAACAGATGATGAAATTATTGGCAAGGCTACATGGTTTACATATTCCAGCCTCAACAATAAGATGAGAAAGTCTGCAGAATCTGGAAATCTGAAGTAACACATACAAAATGCTGGAGGAACTCAGCAGGCCAGTCAGCAACTATGGAAAAGAGTAAACAGTCGATGTTTCGGGCCAAGACCCTTCGACTGTTTACTCTTTCCATATTTGCTGCCTGGACTGCTGAGTTCCTCCAGCACTTTGTGTGTGACAAGAGTAAGATGGATAATTTCAGCATTTCTGGCTATCTCTGTTTTTATTTCAGATTCCCATCACCTCCACTATTTGCTCTTGGTAAATTCAAATGTTGGTCCAGAATCCGCAGTCAGCACATGCTGCTGACCTCATTTTGCCATGGTTCTCCCAGCAGAAACCTTCAAAGAGAAACATGTTGCATCCTCTGTAGTGAAGTCCTGTGCAAGAACAGTGTGAAGATCAGCAAGTGGCGGAGGGGGTGAATTTTGGACAGTGAGGACAGAGTAAGTCCTGACTACTAAGCAACCAAAGAAAATTTTGACATGCAGCTGCCAAATTTTTCAATGTTTATGAGATAGAGTTTTTAAAGATTAGCTTTATTTATGTTTTGTACATTTAAGCACACAGTGGAATGCACAGTTTTTATCAGATCAAATCAGTGAGGATTGTACTGGGGGCAGCCCACAAGCGTCGCTACGTTTGTAGTACCAATATAGCACTCCCACAACTCATTAATCCCAACCTTAACTGTACGTCTTTGGAATATGGGTGGAAACCGGAGCACCTGAGGAAACCCACATGGTCATGGGGAGAACGTACAAACTGGAACCCGAATCTATGTTCACTGGCGCTGAAAGGTGATTTTGCTAATCGCTACGCTACCATGTCACTAAGAAACACCAGAAATCATTTAGAATATTAAGCTATTAAAAATATAAAGAGTCCTTAAAATCATGAAATAAATGCTTGCTATTTAACTATTGATCGTTATCTAATCCCTTGGATTAGTTCTACTCCTGTGATGTACATGGGGAAGAAATCCCTGAGCCCAGCCCTCTTTAATTCAACTTGCTCAAGCTGATGTGCTATTACATTTGAAATAGTTGCATACTCATTCTACCACAAACAATAGTTGTCAGTTTGGCATTGGAGCTTGGCTGTGAAAAGTACCGTGAATTGAAATCCACGACTTTGAGACCCTTCATTTTACCTACAAAATCCAAATCAGTGATTTTACTTTTCCAACATACCTTTTCTGGACTGAGCTGTTGATTTTTTTCCCCTCTTGTCCTATTAATGCTCTTTATCACCTTCTTTTTCCATTTAAGTTCCTTTTTTTCTGCATTTAAGTCCCTCCACCATCTGCACTGTCAGTAATCTTTGTCATTAGCCTTTCCTTCCCTGTCCTTCCCCCTTTCTGTCTTAAATTCTGATGCAAGTTCATTGAGCTGAAACATCCTTTGCTTCTCTCTCCACAGATATGTTGATCTACTGAAGATTTACATCATTTTCTATTTTACATCAGATCTGAAGATGTAATATTTTCCCTCTACATGTAGTTTGTTGAAAGGGTTGAAATCTAACAACACAATTTATGAGGAACTGTAGGTAGTTTCAGAGGCAGGGAACTTCCTTCTTGCTTAATCATATAAATTGACTCAAAACAAATGATAGAAAGTGAGAAACAATTGAATACAGAGTGGAAGCTTCACATCATCACCCTTAAAAATCTCCTACGCACATTTTAGACTCCTACTACATAGTTAATGGAAAGCTACTTGAACTTCCTCTGGTGATTCATTGTTCTCCTTTGTCAGTCCTGTTTCAGGACAGTGTTTATACTGAAAGGATGCCAAAAGCCTCCTAGCCTATGAAATGAGACAACCCGAGAGATTGCGAAGCTGATTCAGATGCTGGTATTCTTCTGCTGCTTCTAATTCGACCCCAAAAGGCTGGCTTAAAAAGAGCATTTGGCTTTGAAAGATTCTGCACTTTATTTTGCTCCTTGCCAAATCCCTGAAGCAGCTGCTCAGTGCAGAGCTGCATTTGCAAAGGGTATCCTCGCTCGTCGGTGGCAGACAATCCAATTAAAGATGTACCTCGTCTGTGGACCTGTTGTGAATATATAATTAACCCCACCCCAGGAAAATAAACTAAGATCATAGTGGCATTAGATTCCACTTCTAGTGGAAACCCTTGACAATGCAAACTTTTAGCTGCATTCCCATCCTTTCATCCATAAATATCTGCAGGTGTTTCACACATAAGTGCCTATAGTAAGAAAACAGATGAGCAGGTGCCCCTATAAAATTAGAGTTCCTTTACTTTTGGCACTTGGGTATCTTTTAATGAAAGGAAAACAGAAAGAAATTCAGCAATGTGACAACTGCAGTTCATTAAGCATTCATATTGTTGTCATAAGATTAATGAACAAGGCTAGACTTCCATACCACCAGGACAGATGAAAGGAACCCTTTTCCTGGCAGGGTGATGAGTTCTAAGCTACAGTGAAGGATCTGTCAAATCAATCATTTGCCTTTTAGACACAATTTGACGGTCTTTTTCAGAATTTATCCTGAAGTGGCATGGTGGTTAATATGACGGTATCAAAAACCCTGCATTTTATAACAATGAAATCCTTAAAACATTCCTTAATAATAATAATAATAATAATAATAATTCAGAACCAACTCCCTGATCACACTACTTAAATTGTGATTCAGTCTTGGACAGGAACTTGAAACTGTAACCTTAAGCCTTGAGTGACGCAATTCTGCCCACTAAACAGAGGTGAGATTTATATATCCATTAAGTAGATGGATACAGTCTGTAGAAAGCAATTGAATAAGCATGTAGGTCAGGAAGGTTATCTGACTGAATTTTATAAAATATGTCTGGCCAGGTAAGTAGCTCCCTGGGCCTGGTAATTTAACTCTCTTTGCTCTATTCTTTTTTGTTGCTGATTTAATGTGCTTGAATTTTATGGACTAGGAGGTTATTGAAAGTGATGGTGCCACACTGGTATATATTTTTAAATCAAGTTATGACACGTTCATACAATTTAAACTTCCTGTGTGATCTTGAGGGCTCCAATGCAGCAACACAAGTGGATGATGGGAGGAAATGTTTTGACAAACCTGTTATGAATCACCCAAGCTGGATTGGGCCTTCTATGGTTCTTAAATAATTTCACTGAATAATATTTAGCAATTCCATATGTGGCATGATAAAGTTTAAATTGTATGAACTAGTTATAACCTGATTTAAAAAATATACCAGAGTGGCACCAGAGTGGCACCTCCGAATCCATAAAATTCAAGCATGGTAAACCAGCGACAAAAAAATAGTAGAGTGAAGAGGGTTAAATTACCAGGTGCAGGGAGCTACTTACCTGGTTAGACATCACTCTCCACATGTTATATCCAATGCATCACACTTTGTTTTAAATGTGGTTAACATATGAGGAACGTTTGATGGCTAACTAGGAGTTTGGAAGAATGAGGGGGGAGTCTCATTGAAACATATTGAATATTGTAAGGCCTAGATAGAGATAGATGCTTCCTATAATGTTTGGGGGGAGGGGGATGCGGGACCAGAGGGCACAGCCTCAGAATGCAAGGATGCCCATTCAGCACAGAAATGAGGAGGGATCTCTTCACCCAGAGGGCAGTGAATCTGTGCAATGAATTGACACAGTTGGCTGTGGAGGTTAAGTTATAAACAATGGTTAATAGGTGCTTGATTAGCAAGAGCATCAAAGATTACCTGAAGAAGGCAGGGAATGGAGCTGAGAGGGATAATAAATCAGCCCTTCAGAGCAGACTTGAAGGGGTGAATGGTCTAATTCTGTTCCTATATCTGATGCTCTTATGGAACAATATGAAGGAACAAAGTAATTTTTGATTCAGCCTGAGACTGCTCTCTGTTCAAACAACAAGTAAATCCATAGACATGCTTTTGCAATCTCTTCATAACCTTCCAACACTGTAGGCTTAACAGAATAATATATTGTACATTGTAGAGCATATCAGGTTACGATGAACAAAGGTGACTGAGATTTCCCAATATTCTTAAAGACAGAAGGGGGATATATTGGCATCAATTTTAGTGACATACTTGAAATATCAAAGGGCACAACCCGCATAGAGGATGTTCCTTAAAACTAGACTCAATTATACTCAATAGAAATGAAAGTCATTGCACAGTATTAGAAAACTTCAGTGCAATGATACGTATGAATTGTTTTCAAAGTATTCTGCAGTTGATTTATGAAGTAGCGAATCATATGCAGTGCTGAGATAAATTATAAGATAATATCATGTATTTCTAAATCAGTGTTTTTCATTAATTCCTCTCCTGCTCTTTAATATCCAACGGAGGAAAATGGACTCCTCATTTAATGTCATTCAAGACAAACCATCTCCTGTGGTTAATCTTTCCTGTGCAGTGCATTGAAGCATTAGTCTAGATCAAGTGTTTAAGTTACAGCAAGTGGATCAATATTTTGTGCTCAGAATAAAGTAAGCAGTATATACTAAACAAAGTCAACTTGATAATAAAGTTATATTTTGTTCAGAATATGTCAAATTACTGGGTGAACGAGTAGACTTTGGGGTCTACTTTGCAAGTCTGTGTCTTTATTGATGCTTTGCTGCACACGTGAGTGCTCGGTGGGGTGGTGACGCTTTTTTGGTGATGGGGGAGGGGGGTCATTGTTTTACTGCTGCTTATGTGTGGGAGGGGGGAGTTGGGAGGGGACTTTCAGGTTCTAACATTTAATGGACATTCATTCTTTGGGGCACTCCTCCGCTTTCATGGATGTTTGTGAAGAAAAGTAATTTCCTGATGTATATTGTATACATTTCCCTGAATATTTATCATGCAACTTGTTTTGAAGATCTTTACATTCATGCTGTGGAAAGGTGCAAAGTTATCATGATACCAAGCATAAGAATATTTTTGCATAATGTCTGCAGCTGGATTCGCAGTAAGAAGTTACCCCATGACCTTTACTTATCCTTTTCTTCCACACAACACCAATCTACGTACTGTAATACATAATGTACTATCTGGTCCTGCTGTTTTCTCACAACTACTATTGGATAGGAGGTGCAGAAGCCTTAAGTCGCATACCAGCAGGTTTGAACAGTGAATTCTCTTTAACAATTTGGTTCTTGAACCAACCCTATCAGTACAGTTTAGCAACACTATTGACACATTGATACCTTAATTTAGAAGGCTATGAATGCTTACTTACTTCAATAGTAATCCCAGTGTTTTACCAATTTTCTCTGGGTAAGGTGTGAGACAAGCTGCTTCTTAACACAAGAGACTCTGCAGGTTCTGGAAATCCAGAGTAACATGCAGAAAATGCTGGAGGCGCTCAACAAGTTGGGCAACATCTATGAATAAAGAGGAAGAGAAAGCTGAAGTTTTGGGCCGAGACTTTTCATCAGGACTAGAAAGAAAGAGGGAGAGATCCAGAGTGGGTAGGTGGGGGGAAGGGAAAGAGTACAAGCTAGAAGGTAATGGGTGAAATCGGGTGAGGGGGAAGGTAGGTGGATGTGGGAGGCGGAATGAAGTGAGTAATCAGAAGGTGATAGGTGGAAAAGGTAAAGGGCCGAAGAAGAAGGGATCTGATAGGAGAAGAGAGTGGACCATGGGAGAAAGGGAAGGAGGAGGGGAGCCAACTTCTTAAACTATACCTATGTGCCCACCTACAGCTTGTAACTAAAATTCCTGATGATGCACATAAACATGTAGTATGTTACTCCATATGTAAATTTAAAAGGTGCTGTTCTTTTTGTTATTGATTGTAACTGAAAATAAATAGTCTCCAGGCTTCTTGTTTTGTAAGTTGTCTTCCACAGTGAACTTAGGCTCTTAAAAGCGAAGAATATCAGTGCTGATATGAGAAATTGTTCACGTCTGGTTTGGATGGCAACATCAAGTGTGAGAACACTAGCAGTTCAGGCGTGGGGCACAGCTTATTCTATTCTTGTCCTAATACTAAGGTGACTAACCTTACTATTGCATTTCTTATACTGAACATCGTATTTGGTTTTGTTTTGGCAAAACCAGTGAGGGTGACTGAAAAATAATATCAGAATAAGAATATTCAGAGCAAATTTGACTGCCAAAAAAAAAATGAAGTAAGGATTGCAATGCATGAGGATTTATTTGTCAGTCAAGATAATGCATGCAGACTGTCCGTCAATTATAATGAGGCACCCTAACCTAGCCAATGAGGGTCTCGCATAAGTTAAAGCTAGCTTCCACTCTTAATGTCAGTATGTATCTCTTAAATAGAAGGTGTGCTCTGGCTGGAGCAGAACATGACAGGTGTTCCATAATGAAACTTACCTGAGATACAGCAAAGACTGACAGAACAATGAAGAAATGGTGTGCTGTGGTTTCCATTACTTCATTATTCACTCCCCACTACTGCAGGCTGACGAGTGGCAGGTAAGTTTCATTCAGATAGATGTGAGATGCTGCAAACCAGGGAAGAACTTTTACAGTAAATGGTAGGGCCATGGGCGGTGTTGTAGAACAAAGAGAATTAAGGGTGCAGGTCTTGAAAGTGGCGATGCAGGTAGACAAGATGGTGAAGAAAGTGTTTGATCCACTCCGATTTGCCTACCAGCATGACAGTTCCACAGCCATTTCACTGGTTCTTCACTTAAACCTGGAACATCTAGACTGCAGATATGCATGCACCAGAATACAGTATTCTTTATCAAGCACAGCTCAGCATTCAACACGATCATCCTTTCAAAACAATTCACTAAACTTCAAGATCTTGGCCTCAATACATCCTTGTGCAATTGGATCCTCAATTTTCTCACTTGTAGACCCCACTCAGTTTGAATTGCCAAAAACATCTCCTCCACAATCTCCATCAATATAGGCACACCAGAAGACTGTGAGCTTAGCCCCCTGGTTGACTCACTTTATACTTATGACTGTGAGGTTAAGCACAGTTCCTATGCTATATTTAAGCTTGCTCATGACACCACTGTCATTGACCGGATCAAAGGTGTGATAAATCAACATATAGGAAGGAGACTAAAAATCCCACTGAGTGGTGCCACAACAATAAAAAATTACTCAACGTCAGAAAGACCAAGGAGCTGATTATTGGCTTCAGGAGGTGGAAACCAGAGCTGGTCCTCATCAGGGGATCAGAAGTGGAGAGGGTCAGCAACTTCAAGTTTCTTGCTGTTACCATTTCTGGTTATCTGCCCTGGGTCCAGCACTTAAAGGTAGTTACAAAGAAAGCATTACAGTACCTCTACTTCCTTAGAAGCTTGTGAAGATTCAGCATGACATCTAAAACCTTGACAGACTTCTATAGATGTGTGGAGGGGAGCATATTGACAAGCTGCATCATGGCCTGGTGTGCAAACACTAATACCCTTTGTTACGTACCCCGTAACTGGGTCACTTACCAGCAAAGATTGAGAGGTCCATTGAAGTCTGATGGTACTATTTTTAACAGCATTTATTGATAAAAATACACAAAAATAATATCAATGCAAACATACAGATAATATACATCATCAATACTAAATCTAAAAGCATGGGTATAATAATAATCGATAAGGAATAGCTCTATCGTTGTCTAGGTGATAATGTATTGCTCGATGGAAATATAAAAGTCACTTTAGTTCATTCAAGCTGCAGCTTTCTGGTTGGAGAGAAAGACGGGTTAAAACTTGCCCATTCCTTTTATGATGTCAATCCTTCAAGAGTCGTGGGGAGTTGATTTCCCCGTTGTTAGCTAAAAACCGTTCTTCCGTGGTAAAGGCCCACCAATTCCAGGGCAAATGGAAACGGACGCACGTGGCCTTCCCACTGGCTTTTGCTATTACGGGATCACTAGCGTTTCTTCTGGTGCGTCTGAGGGGCTGTTCCCACAGACCCTCTTTTATCCTGACTCACGGGGTCTCAGATGTCAATCGGGTTGGGATGATGCAATCCCTCCACCAACCTCCCCCTCGGTTCATTGCCTGGGGGCTTCGATGCATCGTACAGGATTCAATACACAATTCCGTCTCCAAGAGACAATAGCCGGTATCAATGGTTCTGCCTTTCAGAGGCCAGGACACATTCCACTCTTTGTGGATTCTGCATGTCTTTCTCTCATTTCCTGGGTCTCCTGAACTGACTTAATAGTGATCTTGCAATTCTCACAAAGGAGGGGGCTACCCCGCACCCTTCGGCCCCTCAGAGCTGAGGCACATTCGTAACACCCCCTTTCTTCAAAGCGTTTTCACCAGTGGTGAAAACAAAGTAGTACAGAGTCTTACAGGATTTTAGAATCTAACACAACACCAAAGTTTTTTTTTCTACAGAGTAGTACAGGTATACATTCAATTCAGCATTTAAACAGTTAACGATTACAGTGTCACTTCCTTTAATATCTTAACATCTTGTACCTTACTAAAGTCTTGTAGCATCAGACTTCAATTTAATAACCACCTTTTTTTTAATTTCTTTTCTTCAGCAAACAAAAACTAAAGAGTTGTGATCTTAGCTTACCTGTATACTACAAAAGTTCATGCAAATACTAATCTTTATGTTGCTTTCAAACTTAACAGGCAGGCTTCCATGGGGTTGTCTTTATTATTCACATGCTTTGTCGAAATCCCGTACAACCGGCTTTTGCTACTTAAAAATGGCGTCCCCATTAACCCTCGCCTCTTTTCCAGTTAATTCCCACGTGGGGAGCTTGGGTACCCTGGCGAAATAGGCTTTCGCCTGCTTCTTCCATAGGAGTTATTTTATCAACACTGTGTCCCAAACTTAGACCATCTTCTGAATTTCCACACAATTCTTTAATTTTACGCAAGTTGCTAGTTTTCTCTTCAGGACCCTTCAGGCTATTAGTTTTCAGTTCGAACTCTTTGTTCAAGCAGCATTTCAAATTCTGCCTTTTCACACCACACTCTGGAATAACAATAGTGTGGGGGGCCCCGTTTCCTTCCAACTCAACCTGTAATTGATCCACAGGTGCCTCGGTACCAAGCCTTTGAAATGACTGGAGCCTGGTTGCTGCCTTTGATATCAATCCAGCCTTTAAATTTTCTTCATTCGATTTGGGAACTACATATTTCCCTTTTCCTTCAATAATAATATTCATCTCCCCACTTTTGATGTCCACATTAACTTTTAACACACCTTCGAGCACAAACACCTGGGAACTCTCACTTCCCACTATTACCAAGGTTAACCCTATCTTCACTGAACCAAGTCTATCTGACCCACAAGGACTGCCTTCCTTTTCAACTGAATCAAATACCTCAGACTTTTTCTAAGCTCCATTACTAGGTTCAGTACCACGTGCATCCACATCTTGGACACACTCAAACGGGACATTTGCCTCTTCCAGGCTTTCAATACCCGTACCCGGTCCAAATTCTAAATTCCCCTGATTCTCCCAGCTACTCTCTGGGCAACTCCCTTCCGGAGTAAAATCAACCCCGTGGACTGAAACAACCTCTTCTGCCAACCCAGCAGACTTCTTCAAGGTAAGGGCACCCTTTTCATCTAGGACTGCCCTCATTTCATTATCGGGAACACCTTTAGAATTTTCAACTTCTTCAAACAGTTCTGCCAAACCAGACAGATCATCCATGTCCAACTCTGGACCTTTTAACAGCTCTATCTGTTTCTCATCTTTATCTCCTGCCTCTAGAACTTTTCTCCTCACTAAGGGAAGGTCTACCTTCTCTCCCTTACTCTCTTCGTTTTACCCCCCTCTAAACCCTCGTGGTACAGAGTCAGTAAAAATGTCTCGGCCGAATCGATACTGGCCTGATTTCAACTGCTCTTTGTCTCAGCTGCCTTTCTCGACATGCTGCGAGTGACCGTGCATGCGGGATAGATCTGGGAATCTAGGGGCGGGACCTCCACTGGCTGTCTCGTCAGCGTCATTGCTGACCAAACCTTACCACCGGCTAAATCATTACCCAGAAGGACGTCCGCGTCAGTTCTTGGGAATTCTGATCGCACTCCCATTTCAACTGGTCCAGAGACTAGCTCACAATTCATAATGACCCTATGCAAGGGCACCATTTCCGTTCCTTTGCCTATTCCTTTCACAGCTACCATTCCCGTCTTGCGACCAAAATCTAGTACCTTACTGTTGATCAATGATAGTTCAGCCCCCATGTCTCTCCAGATCCGTACTGGAACTGGGGTGTCTCCCTCCCTCACAGACACGGTTCCGTTTGACATACAAGTCTCAGACCCTTCTCGTACTCTGTCTACCCGGGGCTCTCTTGTCGATTTACTGATTACCACAGCACATCCGATAGGGACTGCTGCTTTCCCTTTTCCTGTCTCTTTCCTCGGAGCAAAGCACCTAGATGCAATATGCCCCCCCTTTCCACAATTAAAACAGGTCAAGCCCGGAAATCTCTTGTCGTCTTGCCTTTCCCCCTCAATCTTACCACTAGCTCCCGGCGGGACCTCTGCCTCAGCCGACGGGCTTTCTCGATCGTTCCCACGGTCTCTCTGGGAACTCTTATTCGAGGAAAACTTTGTCTTGTGGTTTAGGGTATATTCATCTGCGAACCTGGCAAATTCTGAGATGGACTTATTCGGCTTCTCATTCAAATACATCCAGATATCCTCCGAAACGCAACCTTTAAATTCCTCAATCAGAATTAACTCCCTGAGACGCCAATAATCCTCTTCCACTATCTCTGCTGTGCACCAACGGTCCAAGAGCACACCCTTCTCATAGGCAAACTCGATATATGTCTGATTCCACCCTTTCTTTAAATTTCTGAACTTTTATCTAGACACTTCAGTTACTAACTCATAACTGCAGAATGGCCGCCTTTACTTTGTCATAACTCTCCTCCTCTTCCTCCTCCATGGACAACGCCGTATATGCCCGCTGTGCCTTTCCCTTTTAACACACTTTGTAACAATGCCACCCACTAATCTCTGGGACAATTCTGATTCACTGCCACCTTTTCAAAAAGCAAGAAATAACTATCAACATCCATCTCCTCGAACGGAGGTATTAACCTCAACTCCCGACTAACATTAAACCGCTCCTCTCAGTCTGACCCCTGAACTCGTTGCTCTTGCCTTAACGTCTCCATCTCCAAGTCATGTTTCTTCTGTTTCTCTGCCTCCCTCTCCTTCTCGGCCCCTTACTTCTCCTTTTCAGCTGCTTCCAGCTTTTTTAACTGAATTTCGTGCTCTCTTTGTTTCTCAGCTCTTTCCTGCTCCCATTTCACCTCTAACTCCTTTAGCTGGAGCGCATGCTCCCTTTCTCTCTCGGCCCTTTCTTTCTCCTTCTCAGTTCTTTCCTGCTCCTGTTTCACCTCTAACTCCTTTAGCTGGAGCGCATGCTCCCTTTCTCTCTCGGCCCTTTCTTTCTCATTTTCTCTCTCTCTCTCGGCTCTTTCATTCTCTTTCTCAGCTGCTTCCAGCTGCTTTAACTTAATTGCATGTTCCAACCTTAATTTCTCTCACTCTAACTGAGCTGTCCCACTAGCTGGTACCTTTTCAGGGATATTTTCTAGTACCTCAGCTGCAAGCACATTCTTCCCAATATAATACTGAGTTATTGCCCTTCGCACCTCCCGCTTTTTCATTGACAACCTCACCTCTGCGAGATTTAACCTCTTCGCCAAATTTATCAAGTCCGATCTGGAGGCCGCCTCTAGTGCCTCCAGAGTTGGGTTTTCTATAAATTCACCCACGTCCATCTTTGCTGGTTTCCTGTCTGGCTACCCGCGTACCAGATCCAAGTTTGGACCTACAAGCCCGATTCACTGGCCTCCCAATTTGGTGTCAAATCCTGAGATGAGAACCCCAATTGTTACATACCCCGTCACTTACCAGTAAAGATAGAGAGGTCTGTTGAAGTCTGATGGTACTATTTTGAACAGTATTTATTGATAAAAATACACAATAATATCAATGCAAACATACAGATAATATATGTCATCAATACTAAATCTAAAAGCACGGGTATAATAATAATCAATAAGGAATAGCTCTATCGTTGTCTAGGTGATAATATATTGTCCGATGGAAATATAAAAGTCACTTTAGTTCATCCAAGCTGCAGCTTTTTGGTTGGAGAGAAAGACGGGTTAAAACTTGCCCATTCCTTTTATGATGTCAATCCTTCGAGAGTCGTGGGGAGTTGATTTCCCCGTTGTTAGCTAAAAACCGTTCTTCTGTGGTAAAGGCCCACCGATTCCAGGGCAAATGGAAACGGATGCATGTGGCCTTCCCACTGGCTTTTGCTATTACGGGATCGCTAGCGTTTCTTCTGGTGCGTCTGAGGGGCTGTTCCCACAGCCCCTCTCTTATCCTGACTCACAGGGTCTCCGATGTCAATCAGGTTGGGATGATGCAATCCCTCCACCAACCTCCCTCTCGGTTCATTGCCTGGGGGCTTCGATGCATCGTACAGGATTCAATACACAATTCCGTGTCCAAGAGACAATAGCCGGTATCAATGGTTCTGCCTTTCGGAGGCCAGGACACATTCCACTCTTTGTGGATTCTGCATGTCTTTCTCTCATTTCCTGGGTCTCCTGAACTGACTTAATAGTGATCTTGCGATTCTCACAAGGAGGGGGCTACCCCGCACCCTTCGGCCCCTCAGAGCTGTGGCACATTCGTAACATCTTTGAATGGAAAATTCAACAGAAAGTAATACAGTCTTGTCCAACATGGGTAAAGCCCTCCGCACGATTGTGCACATCTACATAGAGCATTGTCATGCAAAAGTAGCAACCTTCATCAAGAACACCCACCACCCAAGCCATGCTCTCTTCTCACTGCTGCCATCAGGGTGAAGGTGCAGGAGCCTCAAGACCCACACCACCAGGTTCATGAACGGTACTTACCCCTCAACCATCAGGCTCTTCAACCGAAGGGAGTAATTCCACTCAACTTCAAACGCCCAATCACTAGACTGTTCCCACAACCTATGGACTCACTTTCAAGGATTCTTCATCTCATGTTCTTGATAGTCATTGCTTATTTATTTGTTTGTTTATTTATTTATTTATCTATCTATCTATCTGTCTATCTATTTATTCATTCATCCATCCATCCATCCATTCATTCATTTATTTATTTATTTATTTATTTATTTATCTATCTATCTATCTATCTATCTATCTATCTATCTATCTATCTATCTATCTATCTATCTATCTATCTATCTATCTATCTATTTATTTATTTATTTATTGTTTGGTTTTTTTATGTTTGCACATTTTGTTGTCTTTTGCACATTGGTTGTTTGTCTGCTCTGTTGGGTGCAATCTTTCATTGATTTTCTTATGTTCCTTGGATTTATTGTGTATGTCCACAAGAAAATGAATCTCAGGTTGTATATGGTGACATATATGCATCTTGATAACAAACTTATTTGGAACTGTGGCACACTTGCTGTCAGTCAGGATGTTGAGTAGAGGATTTGGGGGGCCATGTTACAGCTGTACTAGTCATTGGAAAGGCCACTTAAGGAGTATTGCACACAGTTCTGATTACCCTGCTATAAAAAAGTTTTATTAAACGGGGAAGTGTACACAAAAGATTTATGAGGATGCAATCAGGACTGTAGTTTTAAGTTTTAAGGAGAACCTGTACAAGCTAGGACTTTTCTGCCTGAAGTGCCAACCTAAGGCTGTGACTTGACCTTAGGTTTATAGAATCATGAATCATAAAGTGAAAGACCACTATCTCCTCACTTGGGTAGGGTGTCGAAAACTGGAAGGTTGAAGTGAGAAGGGGAAAGATTTAAAAGATGTGTGTGGGGCAACTTTTTCGCACAGAGAGTGGTAGGTAAGTGAATTGAGCTGCAGAAGATGTGGTAATGGTGGGTGCAATTACAACATTTAGAAGATGAATAACACAAAGGGGAAAAGTTTAGAGGGATATAGACCAAGCACAGGAAAATTGGACTAACTGTGTTAAACAACTTCGTTGACATGGTTGAGTTGGGCTGAAAGGTCTATTCTCTGTGCTGTGTAGCTCTATAGCCTGTGTCCACATCCCACAGCCTGCAAATGCTACAAATGATTCAACCATAATAGCCTCATCACTTTGCAGATTGCTCTCTGATGCACTTACCCCTTCTTCTAGGACAGGTGTTCCCAAACTGGGGTCCATAGACTCCTCGATTAACGGTAGATGTCCATGGCTTTAAAAAGGTTGGAAACCCCTGGTCTCAGACAAGATGGTACATGATGGAAGGTAGCAATAAAGCTGAATCACCCAGTGTCTCATTGCAGGAAAGAGTTAGCACTGTCTATCATTAGGAGCTATGTTCCTAAGGATGAGGCTGAAGTATTGCTGAAAACATTGGTGATGACACTATCTTTGTGTATAAAGACATTGGAATCAAGTGCATCTAGTTTATAGTTTCTCAAGGAGGTGATGAAACAACTTGAGGAAAATGGAGTGTTGGATGTGGTTTTAGTGAGGCATTTGTCAAAGTTCCCCATGGTAGGCTGACTCAGAAACTCAAGAGGGGTCTATGGAAACTTGGATGCATGGATTCAGAACTGGCTTGCCCAAGAAGGCAGAGGGTGGTAATACATAGAGCATATTCTACCTAGAGTGTGGTGACTGGTGGTGTTCTGCAGACATCTATTCAGGGACCTCTGCTCATTGTGGCATTTATAAATGGCTTGGATGAGGAAGTGGATGGGTCTGTTAGTAAATTTTCAGATGACATGAAGGTCAGAGGTACTGTGGATAATGTTGTGGCTTGTCGTAGCTTACAAAGGGACATGATGCAGAGTTGGTCAGAGAAGTGGATGATGGAGTTCAATCCAGTAAAGTGTGAAGTGATACACATTGGAAAATTGAACTTGAGGACATTGTACAGGGTTAATGTCAGGATTCTTATCAGTGTGGACAATCAGAGGGACCTTGACGTCCAAGTCCACAGATCCCTAGTATTTACTTTGCAAGTTGATATGGTGGTCAAGAAGGCATATGGTGTGTTTGCCTTCAATAGTAGGGGTATTGAGTTCATGAGCCAGAACCACAGCTGGAGCATTTTGTTCAGTTCTGGCCATCTTGCTATAGTGTTGAGACTGTGAATGAAGCCATTGGAGAGACACAACTGGTAGATATAAAAGTCTTTATTCAGTAAAACAAGCAGGCATCATACTGGAGGCCCTCTTGGATGACGAGGCCCAGAAACTCGAAGTACATCATATTTTTATGCCCTTAAGATCAATGGTAACTCAATATAGTTTCAATAGTTACAACAACATTTTTTACTCCAATACTTTGGATTGGCAATGCTTCCTTTGAGCTACAAGCACCTAGATCTTCACACCAACACTCCAGACACCCTAGACTGAGTAAGAGAAAATCTACATGTGCTGTAAATCCAAGCAATAGGCACAAAATTCTGGAGGAACTCATCAGGCCAGGCAGCATCTATGGAAAAAAGTAAACAGTTGACATTTTGGGCTGAGACATCAACTGCATACTCTTTTCCACAGATGCTGCCTGTCCTGCTGAGTTCCTCCAGCATTTTGTGTGTGTTACCCTAGAATGAGTGATAATCACCTCTGTCTCTGAGCTGCATTCATGCATATGCAGACATCTCAGTCAATGGGGTGTTTCCTGGTTTGCAATTGACCCCAGTCTATAGCTCCAAGTAGACCATTGTTCTGAGTTGCATTTTAAATTCAATTGGCAATCCACATTCAAATCTGAAGACTGGTTGCTGGGAAATCAATATCTTATAGCTCCAGAATAATCCCTAACAATATAAAAGGATGTGGAAACTTTAAAGAGGGTGCAAAGGATATTTACCAGGATGCTGCTTGGGTTGGGGTATGCAACTCTTCACGAAAGGCTGAGTGTGCTGGGCTTTTTCTCTTTGGAGAAACAAAAGATGAGTGGTAATTTGATTGAGGTGTATAAGATTATGAGAAGCATAGACAGAATAGACAGCTGACACCATTTATTTTTCCTAGAGTGGCAATGCCCAATACCAGTGAAGGTGAATGGAGGAAGGTTTAGATAGGATGTCAGAGGTAAGTTTTTTAAACAGAGAGTGGTGAGTAGATGGAAGGTATTGCACTGGGTAGTGGAAGAAGGCTGAAATAGTCAGGACATTTAAAAGACTCAGTGAGAGAAAAATGGAAGGTTATAGGCTGTGTAGGAGGGAAGGCTTAGATTAATTGCAAAGCAGGCACAACATCACGGGCCGAAGGGCCTTTACTGTGCTGTGCTGTTCTATGTTGTATATGATAGCTGTATTGTATTGTAAATTTGCTTCAGAGTGAATATTCTGCACTAGATTTTGCACTTACTTTCCACTGTGGTTGGGTGAGACTAGAACTAGTGGTCATGAGTTAAGGTTAAAAAACAAAATATTTAAGGGGAACATGAGGAGGCTCTTCTTCACTCAGAGCGTGGTGGAAGTGTGGAATGAACTGCCAGTGCACGTGGTGTATGCATGTTTGACTGCAACATTAGAGAGAAATTTGGATAGGCACATGATGGGCGAGGTATGAGAGCTAAGGGCTGGGTGGAAATAGATGGGATTAGACAGCATAGCAGATCGGCATGGAGCGGATGAGCTGAAGGCCCTATTTCTGTACTGCAGTGTTGTAAGACTCTGTGACTACTTGTATTGTGGCCATGGCCATTTTTTGAGACTGTGGCAATGAGAAGATAGCCTGGGATTGTTAGTGAAGAGAGGATTAGAGCTGAGGTTATCAGTACACTCCAATGAGTCCAGCTGACAGCTCGGATAAAGCGGGTTGCCGTCTTCTTTCCTTGAATCAGCTACACCTCACTCGGCATTTTCCCTTTCTACTTTCTATTCCCACTGTTCACAGCAGAGTCACAAGCTGTGGCCTCACAGTAAAATGTTGTACAGCCTGCAGCTGGTCACAAACAAGCACTCATTTTCAAGCACTCTACAACTCATGTTCTCAATATGTATTACTTATTTTCTTATTATTATTATTTTGTTCTTTTTCTCTTTCGTATTTACACAAATCATTGACTTTTGCCTATTGGCTGTTTATCCATCCATGTGTGAAGTTTCTTTTTCATTGAATCTATTCCTTCTTGTTATATTTAATGTGAATGCCTGCAAGAAAATGAATCTCAGGGTAGTACATGGTGATATACCTGTATTTTGATAATAAATTTGCTTTGAACTATGAACTTTGAAGCACATCGGCCAACCTGCAAAACAGTGAAAGGTTTCTCCTGAATGCCCAAGGTAGTGGAAGCATTGTTTCAACATGCCACTGACCAACCATATCAGATGTCATGCCGGCGGGTAACCTTCACAATACGCCTGCTACCCTTGAGCAAGTTAGTTATGCTGTGAAAATACCAGCCCTTTTATCAGTAATACCAGACATTTTATCAGTAATACCATACCTTTTGCATCAGTAATGACCCTTTCCTTTGTGGTGGTGCCTCAAAGGCAGCTGGAAGAGCATGCTGCTGCAGAATACAGAGGGTGTTTTCTGTTGCCTGGGTAATAGACAATGATAGGAAGGATTCACAGTCTGTCACCAGATACCTGCTGCTCATTGAAGATGTGGAATCACTTTTGATTCTGGCACTTACCGGAGTTGGCACGGGGCACCCAAAATTGGTGTGCACATTGCCAACGCCATGGGAAAGACTGGAATCTTATTAAAGTTAAGTACTTTCTTCATCTGAAGGAGAAGCAAAAGAAAATGAAGGGTGCCTCTTCGCAGACAGAATGCCAGGAGATTTCCTAGCACATCAAGTGGACAGCTAACAGTGTGATTGTGCAATTATCTCCTGTTATGGCTGGGAATGTGCGAGAGCCATATATTTTCATTTCCCTGATCATCCTAGCTTTCTTTGGAGTGGCAGAGGCTGAGGGGAGACTTGGCAGAAGCTTGTAACATTATGAGAGGCATTCAGAATTGAATATTCAAGCTTATTTGTCATGTCTACATCGAGATATATAGTGACGTGAAACCCTGATCACTAGGACTTGAACTCAGGTCTCACTGATTTGAGAACCGAGGGGGCCATTGGAACTTACTTCTCCTGCCTGCATGTAACTCCAGCTCTGGAACACGTTGCTCTTGTCTGCTCTGCCTGTCTAACATCCAGCACCAGACATTTGACCATGGATGTTCCATGTCCGCATCACTGGCTTTCCAACATGAAGTGGAGACTTAGCCTCCAGCCTGAAATCCAATTCTCCCACATCCCTGACCCTAAACCCTAACCTGACTCCTATCTCTCCTCTCTGTCCCCAGAACCATCCTGACAAGTCTAAAAACAATTAAAACACAATCAAATCTGAGCTGCAATTCAACAGAGGCTGCAACTTGGCACAATCTTTTTAGCTGGGATTTGCGCTAGACGGGGTAGACAGCTACTGTCTTTAACCCAGAATCAAAATGTTTAATATTAGAGGGCATGCATTTAAGGTGAGAGGGGTAATGCTCAAAGGAGAAATGAGAGGCATTTTTCTTTGTACAGAGAGTAGTGATTGGTGCTGGGAATGCATTGCCAGGTTTGGTGATGGAGACAAATACAATGGCACTTAAGAGACTCTAAGATTGGCACATGGATATACAGATGATGAAGAAATATCAGTCATTTGGTAGACAGACGGGATTAAGGGACAATATTTTAATTGGTTTGGCACAACATTGTAGGCCTTATGGTCTATTGTTATGCTGTTTAGTTCTATGCTCTACCAACTTGCAGGAATGTGTGCCTTGTCCTGATCTCATGTTGCACTTGCTGGTATCTCAGTGGAGAAAGTTAAGTTGGGCCTAGGATTAGCTTTGACCTCTTCAAATATTGGAAGAAGCTCGCAGTGCCTTAAGGTCTGTTCTCTTCTGGATTTATCTGAGTGGGAATTTTCACACGTTGGTGCAGTTCAGGTTGGAGAACTGCTTGCAGAACACTGGTCCGCTTCTTCTCCTCTTCCTTCCTGCAGCTTGACCTGCCCTGTGGATCGCCTCCTCAGTCTCCCAGCTAAACCCTGCTTGAAATGGAATTTCTATTCAACAAGCCTGAGTACAAGTGGTTTGCATGCTACCTTGAAGTCAGCAAAAAGTCCTTCAGCAGCTGTCACATCACTCCCTGTAGACTTCCTGCAACCTGAACTACTATAAAAAGCACCAAATACTTAGAAAATCCCAACAGCAGTTGGAGGAAGAAATCAATCAGGATCCAATCTGTAACTTAGCTCATGTTCCCTTAAAATAAATGGCTGGTGGAGATGAAATTTGCTTTTTTTTCCTCCACTGAACAACACATGTGTATTTAAGTGAGGGCATTTACATGCCAAGTTAATTGAAAGCTGGTTGAGAGAATGTAATACTTTACATCTACAAAGTAAATATGCATCCAGTGGCTGCTTTATTAGGCACTTCCTTTCCTAATATTGTGGTCAATGTTCATTGTTTTCTGCTGCTGTTGCTTAACCACTCCAAGGTTCAATGTGCTGTGCACTCAGAGATGCTCTTCTGCATGTCAGTCTTGTAACAAATGATTATTTGAATTACTGTCATCTTCCTGCCAGTTTGGTTCAGTCTCCTTTGGCCTCTTTCATTAATAAAGCATTTTTGCCCCATAAGCAACAACTGAGCCTCTAGACCTTGTCTGCATACTTTCATGCATTGAGTTGTTGGCAAGTGATTGGCTGATTAGATATTTACATTAAGGAGCAGGTGTTCATGTGTGCCTGACAGCATGGCCGCTGAGTGTTTGTGCTTCAAGTGAGGGCATTTATGGAGGGTCTTCCACCTCGTTAATTGAAAGCTGATTGAGAGAATGTCATACTCTACGTCTACAATATAAATACACACTCCCTGTATTTGTATATGGTGTCAACTCACTAATTTGTGCTTGACAGCTTATTGTAGTGCCCAATTAGGACACTCAGCACCCACTCAATGGGTGGCAACTGTCTATATATCTCATAGGCTCAATGTTAAATTCTGAAATATATTCCTTTATTAATGGATACGTCCTATTTCCTTCACAAACTGTGGAGTATTTTCACGCCTAGAGGAATAATCATTAGGTAAATACAATGAACATAAGCTTTTAGTTTAAGCCTTAACAGTAAAAGATGCGACAAATCGAGATTGAGCCCAATGTTCTTTTTTTTTGGTACCACGGCAGTATAAACTGGAATCTATGTTCATTCTTTTCTAGTTCTATGTTATTTCATATGGCATGAAGTGTGGCCCGGGAGGTGCAGAGGCGAGTCAGCCTGTTCGGAAGCCGGGGTTGCATCGATCTTCGTCCGGCATCTCGTCCACAACCGTTGCAACATGAGTGACCCTGAGTTGGCGTCTCCCGATGGAGTCCTTGAAGAGCTTAAGCCTCCACACGACGTCAACGTGTTGATCCAGATCATGGAAGTGTTCTGGTTCTATACATTAGTATTATATACATTATTCTGCTTTCATTTTAATGTACATTTTCTGGCTTTGACAGTTTATTGCTCTACCTGTGAAGCGATGCGCCATTTCCCACTCAAATTTGTTGTTATGCCAACTTGATCATTTTATTTTAAGACCACAGTGTGTTATTTTTATTATGATTATTTATTTACACAAGATGTTGTATCTAAAATAGGCTCCGGAGAAAGTTGGTAAGTAATCACCAGTACTTTGCTTACAATAACATAAAATTCGGATAAATGAACACGCGCGTTCTGAGTGAGAGACGATGTAATAGCGGCGGTTACAACTTTTCTGAAATGCAGTTTGTGGAGGAAAATTGTGAATTCAAGTCCACGTTCCGCTTTCTAGAGATTAAAGGAGCACTTTCTTAAGCATACCCACGATGTTAAACTCTGATGTTAGGCCTGGTAAATGTACTAGACGTGATCGGCAGGCACTTAGCGACGAGAAAAGAGGAGGCTTTCTTTAAAGGAGCTCAAGTTAATTTCAGAGGTATTTTGCCTTGACACGTTTGTGAGTAAATATTTACCTTGTTAACCAATCACTACCAAGGGAATTAGAGGAGCTTGAGCAGGCTATGACTCCTGAACGGAACATCCTTCTGGATCCCAGATGTAAACAATGGACTGAAGCGAAACCATCCAACCTTACCTGCACAGGGAACATGTTGATTGCATCGAGGAACAAAACGGGAAGTCCGGGTGGAATAATGAAAAAGATGAATGCACAGACATATTTAGACGTACTAGATTTAGGAGGTTCGAACAAGGCATGAACCATTTGGGAGAAATACTCCGTGATGTAAATGCTTTATTTAGTTGCTGCCTGTACATACAGTTCAGGAAAAATAGAAACAGGGCCAATGCCAACCCAGGGTTAAGTTAAATACATTTTAATCAGTCTGGTGAGAGATGCATTAAAGCAACATCAACTGCCTTCTTAATTGCAGGCGAGAGGATTGAGTGAGAAGTCGGTGATAAATGGGGGAGTGAAGGATCACGGCATTGCAACTTTAAACGGCGAGGGAAGGGGCTGCTGCTGGGTCAGTTTCAGCGGCGGCGGGACGTCACGGTGCACGTGGTCGGCGACAGAAGCTGGAGCTGTCCGCGGTGCTGACGGCAGCAGGAGCAGCGGCGACCCGCTCCCAAAGCAGCCCGAATACCAGGCTCTCGCTCGCCCTGGTGTCGCTCTCAGGCTCGGTCAGCGTGGCGATTCTGTCCTCTTCCGCCCGCCCCGCCTCCCCCTTCTTTCAACAAAGCCGTTCGTTTGAATTAAGACAAGCCGAAACAAAAAAAAAGAGAGAAGAGAGAACCTGACCACTTTCGACGTCCCCGATCTTGCTTCGAGGAGTGAGTGGAGGGCTCTGTCTCAAATACCTCGGAAAGTAGTTAGAAGAACAGCAAGAAAGAAACAATTCTCTAGCAACCTCAGGAATGAACAGGAGCGCGTTCTCTCGCTATCGATTAGAAATGAATGCGATGTGTTTTCTTCTAGCTTTTCTATTGAAGGTCCGCGGTCAAGGTAAGAGTTTGGTGGGAGAGGAAATTTTCATAAATGCTAACCGGTGCATATTTAACAAAGAGAATGTGTTGATATCAGAGTGAATGCCCGAAGATTCACGTGGACAGCATTGAAAAACAAATTGAGAGTATTTACCTTACTGTCCATCATTTAAAGTACTTCCACGTAGTTACGGCGGATTTTGGTTACACATATAGGCAGACCCCGATCAAACAAGATGATTGCCATTCGTATGTATCTACAGCAGGCAAAAAGTGTTGAGTTGTTGAAACTGTGAAAATAAAACCCCAATTATAAATTTTCTTTCTTGTACTCCAGCTTTCGTTTTTGTAAATGAAATTCTGGGTGTCACTTTAAATGCTGATAAATTACAAATTTGTTATTATATAATGTATTTGTATTGTAAATAAATGTATAGTGTGATAAATAACTTGTTAACAAAATTCCGAGGAACTCCCACTGAAGCTATTCCAATCCCATTGTTTCTCTCTTTCACGAGTTTGATTAATTAGCATCAGATAATGAGATTAATTGTTAATTGTGTGAATTTGTCTTCCGTACTTGCATTCAGAGTCAAGTTGCTGGTCTGGGAAACGTTAGATATTTTACATCCAAATAGCTACATGTTACGTGAGAATTTATCATACATAGAAGCATTTTTATTTCTGGAGTTTCCTTATCTCGTGTAGTCTGTGAGTACCGCAAATTTTAATGCGATTTTTGTTTTCATCAAGGAAGGTTTAACATTGGAAAATTCAGTTTAGTAAGACAATTTTTCTCTATCGTCATTTAAAGCATTTTCCACAAAAGAATACGAGCTTTGAGTCGAAGCAGGTGCCACCTGAGTCGCGAGCAGTTGAATTGAGAGATGCCTTGATACCGCCGGCGTTATGTGGGTCTAATTTCCACTTCGCAAGTGCGCCCTCCTCTGTGTAAACCGATTTATCAAAAATGTTTTGCTAGCACCTTCTCAACCAGGTTTTCTAAATAACGTTGTACCCAGTGCCTAGAATAGTGAATTGGCACCACATGAGGCAATATTGATTTGACACAATGCTGGCGCATGTCACTTTTGAGTCAGGGCTGTTTGCTGTGTCCTTTTAACAGATTGCTGAATGTGCTTGATACATTGTTAAACCGCCTTGTTGTCAAGGGACGAATATAATCTTCTACAATCACAGGCAGTAACGGTGATTGGACAGCACCAACCAAAAATGCTATTCCCATAATTTTCTCTGTTTTGCTCTTTCAAACATTTGGCTTAAGATCGCTTGTCTAGCAGTTTCTTACTAAGAGCCAAATGAACTCTTCATTTGTGACTTTTTGTTTCAATTCAACCCCACAGTTAGCTTGTAGAGCTTGCATTCTCTACCAACATTACAACATTGTGGTGGAAGACTTTAACTATATCAGACACTTCATCTTAAAGGTACTTTTAGTGGTCCTTTGTAGTTGGTCTCAATCCTAGAACAAACAGAACCAGGTGGTTGTGGAAGTGTCTTGAGTGGCAAATGTCGAAGATTTAGTCCTTTCTATGGATGCTGCCAGACCTGCTGAGTTCCTCCTGCATTTTCTGTGTGTTACTCTAGAACTAGAAATAATTTTGGTTTAAAGGTCTTTGGAAGGTCTCGCAGATGGATATCATATAAATATATATGTCGTGAAACTTAGCATTTTTCAGAGAATCTCCATTTGATTTTGTATTTTGGTCTTGGCTGATGACCCGTAAAGTCTTTATTTTCGTCGTTTTTCTTTGGATTGGATCCCAGATGTGTTTTTGTGCAGTGTGTTTAATTTAAGCATATTATTATCATGAAAAAACTTGAGCTTCAATTTAAGTTCATTTTCAAATTTATTGTAAATGTATACAACCAAACAAAACAATTATCTGGTGCAGCCACAAAACGTGTATCACACACAGCATATAAACCAAAATGGCATACTAAAAATAAGTTAATAAAATATAATTTAAAGTGCATGCAGTAAAGCACAACACAGTTAAATAGTAAATTGCATGCTGTTCTAGTGATGAGAACTCATTGGTGGCCAGGGAATTCATTAATCACAATGTCTGAGGGAAGAAGCTGGACTACCAGATGGGGTAACTAGTCCCAATATTTCTGTACCTCCTTCCTGATGATAATGGATCAAAGAGATTGTGGGGTGGGTGGTAGGGATCCTCAACAATACTCTGGACCCTTCAGTTGCAATGCTGCAGATAAATCTCACAAATAGGGGGGAGGGGGAAGACCTCAGTGATCCTCTCAGCAGCTTTTAATGTCCCCTCTAGGGTCTTGTGATCCTATACCTTGCAGCTTCCATGCCAAATAACAATGTAGCTAGACAAGATACTCTTGAAGGTGCTGCTGTAGAAAGTTGTTTGAATGTTCAGGAGTCTTGGGACTCTCACCACCAGGTTCAGAAGGAGTTATTACCCCTCAACCATCAGGCTCTTGAACCAAAGGGAATAGATTCAGTCAACAACACTTGCTCCTATCATTGAAATGTTCCCACAACCTGTGGACTCACTTTCAAGGACTCTTCCTCTCATGCTCTCAATATTAATTTATTATTTTTTTTGTACTTGCACAGTTTGTTGTCTTTTGCACATTGGTTGAATGCCCAAGTTGGTGGTCTTTCACTGATTCTATTATAGTTATTATGGATTTGTCGAGTATGCACACAAGAAATTTATCTCAGTTGTATATGGAGAGGTACTTGACCATATAAAAATTTCTATCTGCCATGAGCAGTGGGCCATTACTATTAAGGCACTCACTCATAAGTGCTTATTGATCTCCTCCACGGGTCTTGCCAAAGGTCACAGCATTTCTATCTGTCCAGAAGGAAATTAGACCTTCTAGCTGGATGGTATGATGTCTTGTAGCCATGTTTTTTTCAGGAAGTGTGTGAAACAGTCCCTTATCTCCCACTGGTTCTGACGCAGACACAAGTAATCCAGTTTATTTTTCGGCAATCGGATGTTAGTGAGTAGAATCGATGCGAGCACAAACCTGCTTTGTCTTGCTTTAATACTGACGTGCTTCTCTGTTTGAGCACATCACTTCCAATGTCCGTTTCCCTGAAGGTTGCAGCACCCACTCTCTGTAACTGTGCAGTAGATTTGTTGTTCCTCTCACTAGCAAGTTAGACTTGCGGATTTTGGTGTTCTCAATCTTCAGTGTTTTTCAGTCTTAGAAAAAAATGAACAGGATAAGAAACGTCCTCTTTGGTTGGAGCCAGAGTGGCCCTTGCATCCATGTGTGTGCCTTCTTTTCTGGCACCCCTCAGCAACTTTTATTATGTACATTTGTTCAAAAAATCATGTATGTGATGCACCATTAATAACTCTTGAAGACGTGAGGCGAGATATAGGCCTTTATTGGCTGGAAGAAAGAACAAGCAGCAAGTGACCACCACACAACATCCTGGAGACTGAGGCTGTGCCTCCAATTGCCTTTGTACCGGGGTCCGTGGGAGGAGCCACAGGAGCAGTCAGTGGGGGGGGGGGGGGGGCGTGTCCAGACAGGTATATGTAGTTCACCACAGTGTGCAAAATGTATGCGGCTGGGTAAATATTTCTGCAAGTGAATGTTCCTGGCTGCATCCATCTTGAAGTAACACCAACTGTATCAAATCGGTACCGGTGAGTTCTGATTATCTTTTGAGTAAGGTTATAGTCTTTGACCAGTCAAAACACTGAAGGTATATGTTAATCGACTGGTTGTGCTTCTAATGCTCAGATAGTGCGCTCTCCAAAGAAGGCAGTTTACCTCAGCCTCTCTTTCATTATATGGTTAAAATTAATTCTGATCAGATTCCCCCCCCCCCCCTTTCGTTCATTGTAAATTGATTGTGCTAAAGTGAGAGGTGAGCAATGCAGATCTGGATGGGAGTTGTTGGAGCCAGGCCGATGCTGGTTACATTTTTATCACAGCCACAACCTGCTACTTTTCTCCTTCTTCCTGAATTTGCCCCACAGTCTGATCCCTGCAGTATAAACAAGACAGGTTCGGTAGTCAGGTTGCACTTCTGAATGTTAAAAGATGGAATTCTCAGCTCGCAGTCTCCAATTGTAGATAAATGTGTCTGCTCTGAAGAGCTGATGATATGCATGATCAATTATTTGTGGATGACATAGCAACCCTTCTGGTTCACATCCTTCTTATAACTAGTCATTAAGAATATTTCTTTAGCTGTTTTCTCTCAAGGTCATTATTTACTCACTGGTCACTTAAGTGGTAGCAATAGCTCTCTGTTTGCAGGGGTAACACTCCACTTTAACTGCCAGGATTCCACTGAAAACATCCAGCTTAAACTGTTCTAAATTAACTGGACCTTCTGAAAAGACTGTTGAGGTATTAATTCTTAAATTGTTCTAAATTGACTAGACTTTCTGAATGAGACTACTGAGACAAAAGAAAGTAAATCTTAGTCCAATTAGTTTTTCCGCCCCAGGGTTTGGTGATCCCTGTATCTCACAGGTTTATTTTGTTCAAAATTGCTTATCACTGTATTACTGTTTGATTACATTTGTTCAATTGTGAATGGATTTCATGATAATGAGATGATGGTTTCATGATAGTTAGATGGTGCTAGAAATGACTGGTAAGGACTTTCCCCCCTGCTTTGCACTAAGTTCAGGAGCAATCCAAATTGCAGACAAATGCAAAGGAACGCAATCAGTCAGCTCGACCCACTGATAGGCTTCTGGTAATGAAATTTGCTCTGTTCATCTAACTTGTTCAATATGTACCTTTCCAGACAAACAATAAATGAGAAATCAAACAAATCAGCCGTTGCTTGGGATCCGAAGTAAAAATGGGAACTGTTGGAAAAGCCCAACAGACTGGGCAGCCTCTTTGGAAAGGGGAACCAAATTAATGTTTCATAATTGTGTCCCTTTGTCAGAGAACTGAATCTCTAACTGGAAAAATTAACTAGGTTCTTTTTTCTATATTTATTGCCTGATTTACTGAGCATTTCTAGCATGTTTTGTTTTTTTTTCCAAATCTAACAACTTCATGGTTACATTGGTGTTGTTTATTGCGTTTGATGCAGCCTACACTGATTTGGGGATTGCTTCAGTCAGTACCTTTAGCTTCATCTGCTGTAATAAACACTATCTTTGGCCGAACAGCCCTTTTAATTCCATTTTCCATTCCTGCACTGTCATGTCTGTCCTAGGCTGTTCTACTGCTGAGGTGAACTTGCCTTCCTACTGTGAATGTCTCCTGGGTAATATTATCATTAGCTGAATGCAATCATCAGATGTAGCCAGGAAAACTGGGCTTTGTGGGCTAGCTTAGCAAGACTTTTTTTACATTATAACGTCATGTATCTCCCAATTCACCAGGGACCAGTGCTCATTTGATAAAGATCATCAACCTGAAACACCAGCCCAAAATAAAATAAAGTGTATCTAAAGCTGAATGGAAGCTGCACTCAGTGGCCATTTTATTAGGTACATCTGTAAACCTGTTTGTTAATGCAAAAATACTAATCAGCCTATCATGTGGCTGCAACTCAATTCAGAAAAGCATGCAGGCATGGTCAAGAGGTTTAGTAGTTGTTTAAGCCAAATGTCAAAATGCGGATGGAATGTGATTGCAGCAACTTTGAATGTGGAATAATTGTTAGTACCAGGAGGGGTGGCTTGAGTATCTTGGAAACTGCTGATCTCATGGGATTTTCACGCAAAAGTTTCTAGAGCACGGTTTCCCAACCTGGTGTCCACAGACCTCTCGGTTAATGGTAGGGATTCATGGCATAAAAAGATTTGGAGCCCCTGCTCTTGAGTTTACTGTGAATGGTGTACAAAAACAATCTCTAGTGAGAGGCAGTTCTGTAGACAAAAATACCTTATAATGAGAGAGATCAGAGTGGTTAGAATGGCTAGATTGGTTCAAGCTGAAAGGAAGGTGACAGTAACTCAAGTAAGCACGTGTGCAACAGTGGTGTGCAGAAGAGCATCTCTGAATGCACAACACATCAAACTTTGAAGCAGATGGGCTACAGCACCAGAACACCACTAACATGCAATAAGTGGCCACATTATTGGGTAGAGGAGGTACCTAATAGTGCAGCTGCTGAGTGTATAATGCATGACTATCTGCATGATAAATAATGGAAGTGGCAAGTTATAGATAAATCTAAATGGCCCTTCAAACAAGCATCAAGATTCTGCCTGTTCTGCCACATCCCACTGTGAATGATGTGATCCAAACCAACCAGAAAAGGGTGAAGGTACTCTATTTAACATTACCATTCAAAATGGTGCTGCATCATGTGAGTGTAATTTAAGAAAAGTATTGAAAGCAAAGTAGAACATCTTTCTTGACTTGTTTCACCTGTTCTTGCCAAGATCTGATCTGATTTGATTTGAATCACAATATCATTAGGCTGAATGGAATGGGGCAAGATGCTGGATCTACAATCCTGTTGGGAGCACTTCAAGCTCACTCTTCAGAGTGACCCTTGGCTTTCATTTAGATGTTACTTCACAATTGCATATCTACCTGACTACACAGAACATCTCTGCAATATTTTCCATTTTAAAAACAGTATAAATCAAGTTTGACCAACTACCAACAAGAGAAAATCTGCAGATGCTGGAAATCTGAGCAAAAAGCTGGAGGAACTCGGCAGGCCAGGCAGATCTATGGAAAAAGCGCAGATGCCATTTTGGGCCAAAGCCCTTTGGCAGAACTAGAGGGAAAAAGCTGAGGAGTATATTTGAAAGGCGGCGGAAGGGGAGAGGGAAACACAAGGCGATAGGTGAAACTTGGAGAGGGAGGGATGAAGTAAAGAGCTAGGAAGTTGATGTGAATGAGCCAGAAGGCCATGGAAGAAAGAAGAAAGGTGGGGGGAGGAGCACCAGAGGGAGGTGATGGGCAGGCAAGGAGATCATGTGAGAGAGGGAAAAGGGGATGGGAAATGGTGAAAGGGGGGCATTACTGGAAATTTGAAATTGGTCTTCTAGTACCAACCATCACAGCTTCTTCATGAGTTTAGAAGGATTTGTTCAATGATGACATTGTGCTCCATTTCAATTAGAACACTCACATAATGAAGTGCCCTGCTTTGCTGTATTGAGATATGACCAGTAACATATGCACAAATTGAGTGCCAGGCAATAACCATCACCAGCATTAGAGAACAAAGTCACCTGGTCCTGGCATCCATCAGTAAATTCTACTCTCCTCTGCAAACTGACACGCTTGTCATTAACCAGGAATTTTGCTGGACTGGCCACGTGTAATATAGATATGGGAATGGGTCTGGGTGTACTGTGGCACCAATAACCTGCATAACTGTAATTGGATGGAGTGTTCTAAACGAGACAAGGGCATTGTATAGGAACAAAATAGTATTCAGTTCTGTGATTGATTTTTTCCCTTCAGATTGTTGATGTAGATTAATAGGCAAATGTCTATGAGCGGTAATTTCTGAGAGCTGCAATCTGCTTGTGATCCTAGATCTCTGAGTATGTGCTGTGTATGCTTGAATAGACTTGCCTCTCTCTTAGTGTCAAATCACTATCAGCAACTCTTTGGTCAAAACCCCAAATGATGACTTTTGCAGAAATTACTATGTAGAATTGTCATTAGTAGCCCTTGTCTCTGCAAATACCCATTCCTTTCCTAATAACTAAAGTTTCAAGATCCCTATTTATTTTGAAGCTTTTAGTGTATTGTATACTTTCTGAACTTGTAAATCTGTATGATAATAAGAAAAAGCACTTTTCTCAGGAGAAATGAAGATCCCCACTAGCTTTAGTTGTTAGTATATTTTATTTGGTACTATAGATGTTGTTTCGGGTAGCCTGGGAAGGCAGTCCATCTGAGAGAGGGAAATCTCTGATTTCAAACCTCCGCTGCCTTGTGGCCATACCCACTCATGAGAAAGGCTTTGGGAGTAAACCCTGAGGACAAATCTGGAGCTAGATGCCCTTAGGCAGTCCGACGTTGCCTTCAACCTCGCTCTGCGATGACACCGGTGCCAAGCTGTATCAGTCCTTGCCCTTCCCTTGAACAACATCGGTGTCGTGGAGCGAGGAGACTTGCTGCATGGGGAATGGCTGTTCTTCCAGACAACCTTGCCCAGGCCTGCGCCCTGGAAGCCATTCCAGGCACAGGTCCGTGGTCTTGCGAGACTAATGGATGCCACCACTAGACGTTGTTGTAGAAGCTGATTCCAAATAGTAGCTGTCATGCACCACCTAAATGAGCACTGTCACCACACAACTGGTACAGCTCGACTGATGCTGGCAGTAAACAGGATGCTCAGTTTTTTGCTGCCTGACTATTGTCACTCCAGGGTACTGCTCCAGCAATTTTCTTGCAACTAATGGATGAACTCTAACATTGTGATTTTCCTATTTTTTTAATGGGTAGGGAAGGAACTGAGGATGGTAGCTGACATTGCTCCACTTAAAACTTCCACTTTCTCAGTTGAATTACAGAACACTGTGGATCAAAGACAAAAAAAAGACTTGGTAAGGATACATAGCTACCATCTTAAACCTAAATTGGACTTCCACACTCCTACTGATGTAGCGTCTTACCTTCACCGTCTGGCTAATACTTCACATTCTCAGTCAAAGGAGGACAAGCAATAAATGCTTCACATGCAAACTTTTAAAGAAGTTGAATTGTCTTTATTACTCACATTGTTCATATACACAAGGAGTAAAAATCTTTGTGTTACATCTCCATCTAAGTATGTAATATAACATAATTTGTAATAGATGGTTTGTAGAACAGAACAGTCAATATAGTAAAGAAATATAATTGTATCAGCGTGAATTAATCAGTCTGATGGCCTGGTGGAAGAAGCTGTCCCGGAACCTGCTGGTCCTGGCTTTTATGCTGCGGTATTGTTTCCCAGATGGTAGCAGCTGGAACAGTATGCATTTGGGGTGAGTTGGGTCCCCTGTGATCCTTTGGACCCTTCTTACACACTTGTCTCTGTAAAGGTCCTGAATAGTGGAAAGTGCACATCTACAGATGCACTGGGCTGTTGACACCACTCTCTGCAGAGTGCTGCGATTGAGGGAAGTACAGTTCCCATACCAGGCAGTGATGCAGGTAGTCAGGATGCTCTCAGTTGTACTTCTGTAGACAGTCCTTAGAATTTGGGGACCTATACCAACTTCAACTGTCTGAGGTGTAAGAGGCT
The DNA here is from genome assembly GCF_030144855.1 of Hypanus sabinus. Taxonomy (NCBI): domain Eukaryota; kingdom Metazoa; phylum Chordata; class Chondrichthyes; order Myliobatiformes; family Dasyatidae; genus Hypanus; species Hypanus sabinus. The sequence goes on along the minus strand of NC_082711.1, from coordinate 160,776,823 downwards.
CTGTTGCTCTTTTTTCACCACACAGCCAGTATGATCTGAGATCCTTGGTGATGTGTATGCTGAGGAACTGGAAACTGTTCACCCTCTCAACCCCAGATCCATTGATGTCAATTGGGTTTAGCCCATCTCCATTCCTCCTGTAATCCACAACCAGCTCCCTTGTATTTGCGACATTGAGGGAGAGGATGCTTTCTTGACACCACTGTGTCAGGATGATGACTTCTTCTCTGTAGGCTGCCTTGCTATTATTTGAGATTGGGCCAATCAATGTAGTATCGTCAGTGACTGTGCTTGAAGACATTGGGTTCTGTGTTTAAATATTGTACACAAGCAGGCAAGCTTTGCTTTCATGGTTTAATACATCTTTCAATAACCAAAAATGTATTATTAAACATAAATATTTGATATTGGTAAACAGTTTTGTTGAACTGTTTGTGAAAACGTTGTAAGAGCCAATATGATATAGCAGGCTAAAGCACCAAAGCTTTAATTGTATAATAACTTTTATTGAAGAGTAATATGATAGAATTATATTTCCTCCTCATGCTGTTGTCTAATTGGCGAAGCAGCAGACTCCAGCTGTCCTCAATGACAGGGCACATACACACACCAGTCAGTTAAACTCAGAAAGGATGTGTTTTGTTCTTTATTGCACTGCATCCACTGTGCATCATATATAAAAACACAGCATCAGGAAAATGTTGATTTCAGCTGATGTCGCTTTGAAATGAAATCGGTATCTTAAGATCATTATGAATAGCTGTTCCATCTCCTTTCGCTCAGATATTCATTATCATTCTGCAAAGAGGAAAGAATAAAGGTCAGTCCCCAGGGATATGAAGGATGACTCCATTGAATCTCACTGCAAAGGTTTCTATGCTTTCAAACATGTTGTGCAATAGAGTCACACCTTATCATGTTTCTCTGAAGAATACTCATTTGAGTTAACCTTGTGCATAGCTAGATGTTCGTGTTCAATTTAGCAAAGTTGTTTGCCAATCAACCTTCATCCGCTTTTGGTAAATGACCCTTTTCTGAGAGCATCAGTGAATGCTTTCAGTTCGGCATCAGTGACCCTAGTAGGTAGACTGGCAAAGATTTTCATGGGAAGATTTAACATGTCCACTGTTTGCAAGAATAACTTTGAATGGTACTTCCACAAATATTTCCTGCACTAGAGTCAATTAAATGACCCTTCCTCAACTAAGGAGCAACAACTGCCTCTACTGAAACATCTACACAATGGGATGAGACCATTCTCTTGGAAACTGACTAAAGACTTATTAGTGTAGTACGTTACTTTTCTGGTTCACAGGAGTCTTCTTTGTTTTAAATGTTGCAGTTAATTGTGTGTGCGTTTATGGCGTTAAGACACTAACTCAATATCAAGATTTTGCATGTCAAAATGCATTCACAAATCACCTAACCTGTGCAGTTAGTTTTATAATGTAACCAGATCTCCTCAATTATGTTACTTGTTTGAAGCTCCATCACAGTAACTTATTACTCTGAGTATATGATAATGCACTCCAGTATGGAAATCTATTTGTGAGTCCACAGTAGACTTTAAAGTTATGCCCCTTTTAATTTGTCTTCAAGGCAGAGCCATTCAGTTCTACTGGAACCAAAGTGCGTCCATTAATATGTATACTGTAATATATCACCATTTTATGAAACAAATAACTCTGAAATAACGTAGTAATAATTTATTGCTACAGGGTTGCACCGAATTTTCAATGCTTGCAGTTGGCTTGCTTCAGTGGGCTAGTAAACCTCTGACCATTTCTACCTATGAGTTTTATTGCAATTATTCCATAATTTATCCAACAGTAATGGCATTCAGCTAACCTTAATTAGTATTTTCCTAAATTACGTTCATCGGCTACTTATCTGAGTACCTGAGCAGAAATGTGAACTAGTGCACTTAATGTGCCCCAAAGTGGCACAAACATCAATGCACTGTCTTTGAAACTACAGGGAATGGTTCGTTTACCCTTGGGAGAAAAATGAATCACTGAGGGCAAGTGAGCAAGATTAAAGATGTTGTCAATCATTATTTATCAGGATTGATTTTGGCTACATGAGTACAAGCACTCCCCAGTGAATGCACATTTACATTTGTGTCTGACAAGCAAACGTAATAAATTGTCTGCTTGTCAAAATGCATTCTCCTGTAAATTTTTATACCAAAGCTTGAAGAGTAGACTGCATCATGTGGCTTGATTAGTAAATGTGTTACCAGCCTTCTATAACTCTTTTGACATGGTATATTGATTTCCAAAATTTTCAGCAGCCATGTTTTAGAGGAGCCTATTACCAAAGAGCAAAGCTGGCTGATTCTTTGAATTGTGTTTGTTGCAGGCTATATTGAATCTATTATAAATCATTGTGTTACTGCTTACCCAATCTATGGGAATGTATAGCTGTATGAAAGGACCCTATAAAATGCTGTTATAGATGCCAAGAGCTTTTATTGTCAAATAGTTAGCAACTGTTATCTGCAAGAAACCGTTCCTTTCATGTGAAGAACTGAGACTTTTTGAAAACGTTAATATACAAGGAATTCTTAAAATTACCGAACAATTCTACAAATTATATCTTCCAATGTTAAGTTTGAGGCTTTCATAAAATCTTCAGGTATTAGTTGCACACTTGCTTTGCTCAGAGAGTGATCCCCTTCCAGAACTTGTCATCCAAGTACTTGGTTTTGCATGTGAGAGGGAGAGAGTTTAAAGAAAGCACTAGAAATGGATGCATTCAGTCAAAACCCTGTTTCTTTCCCCAAAGTGCATTGGTTAAGAGGCTAACATTCTTTAGAGGCTGAAACATTTAATTTTGGGACGCTGGTTGAGATATTGAGAACTGAGTGAGGAATGTTCCTCCCACATTCATTTTTTTTTGTTTGTTGTGTAGCTAATATTTCTTTTCTATTTCTGCTGAGTTTGATATCTTGAAATTGTCCCCCATATCTTCCGGTCCATGTACTTTCATTTGATTTCCCTTCATGCCATCTCTCTTTTATCTTAAAATGTCCTGTTCTAATTTACTATTGTAAACTTTATGCTAGAACAAAGTGCCTTTACATTCAAAATTATGTTCAAAGTGTCCTTATATTCAAGTTTGTGTTCAAAACCACTTCAAACCTCGGCCATTTTTTTTGAAAATTCCCATGTAAGTCACGTTTATCTTTGTTCATTAATTCATGGCAGTACACCTTATATTTGAACTATAATTCATTTATCCTCCAAAGTGCATTAAAACTGTTCACCTTCAAATAATGGAAAATCATGAGGAAGTATCTGGTTTAATAGCTTTTGCTCATTGAAATCTCTTTCTAGGGATGTGACTTTCAAAGCTTTACGAAGATTATCGATGTTAATCAGTTTTCAGTTTTCCCACTCATCCAATTGTGTGGCATTCCTGAGGGAAAAGTTCCTCATATCTTTTCTTTTGAATTAGCTGTTGGCTCCTTTGGAAACCACAGCATTCCCTTAGTTCTGAATTTGGCTCGAGTGAAGGTTTGTTGGTATAAGCCAAACAGTGTCATATTTCCACTACCAAGTTAATTTTGCACTGTCAAGAGCAGCACAATTGCAGGCAAAGACAGCAACACTCTTGTGAAAATGCCACAAAATTGAATTTGGAGGTTAGTTATTGTGTTGCCTCCCTTTTCTCTGCATAAAAACAATGTCATTTCTTGCTCTGACACTTCCAAGAGAGATGGGACATTCACTTCAAGGGCTTATTTTAAGTACAGAGCCATTCAATGTCTCTGTATATTAAGAACATTCTTAAAGTGAACACATCATTTTAAAACTGCAGCCTCTAGTTTGGGTCAACATTAAATATATGCATTAACTCTAGTTACGAATAGCATAATTAAAACTGGCATTTTATCAAGCAATCATTGTGTCCATCTCACTGAAAATTGATCTGATAAATGGGATGACCAAACAAAACTAGCCTTTACCATTTTATGAATTAAAAAGAAATTATCTTTGTTGATTTGATATCAGAGTGCAAGTTATTTTTGCGATAGGGATATAGGGAAAATAGGTTCACATATACATATTTCAGCAATTTACTGAAAACTATCAATAAATTGTTTACATAAAATTTACTGTACATTAGTGTAATTATGTAAAATGTCCACAAGATGCTTTGCTGCGAAGTATTTAGATAAGTACAGAAATTATTAATTAGCTGCACGTGTTTAGAAATGTGATTTTTGTTGCATTGAGTTTGGCTTTCTTCCTGAAGGGTTGGGTGTCTTGGTAGTTAGACTTTCTCTAGCTGTTCCCAACCTCTTATTAATGCCAGGAACCTCGACCATTAACCAAGTGGTCCATGGACCGCAAGTTGGGAACCCCTGATCTGGAGGACTGTTTTTTTTTGTTTTGCTAGTCTTAGCAAAGTTGGAGCATATTCGTTTGGTTTGCTGGGAAAGGGACTGATGAAAATGCCATAATGTAATATTACTCTTTGATTACCAAAGCAATATAGGAGGCCAGTTAGAGACAAGATGACAAACCTGGCAACTACAACTTTGCATAAGGGGATTAGACTAATAACCCGTGGGGAATTTGTGAATGGAAGAACGTGAAGAGACAGAAGATTAATTTTCAAGTTTATTTCATGTTTACATTGAAACATAGAGTGTGGTGTGTCATGTGTGTTAACAACCAACACACCAAAGGATGTGCTAGGGGCTGGCCACGCATGTTGCCACACATTCCAACACCAACACAGCATGCCCACAGTGCTCAGTAGATCTAGCTACAACAGCAAAGCAAGCTGACGACAACAAAGCGAGGCCCTTTCCCACTCACCTCCTCACAGCCACAAACAAGCTCAAAATCTTATTAGAATTCTTTCCCGGCAAAATATTTAACAGTGTATTATATTTATTTTAGTCACATAATTTATACTTTATCTGCAAAGCATAAAATTATCTTGTTAAATTTACTCGCTATGGTTTAGTAAATGATTATTATTCTATTTTTCCCCTAAAAGGATAATCAGTGTTTAATCAAAAGGCTGTATTTTGCTGCCTTAGGCTTCTAATTTTCCAACTAAAACACCATCCAGGTAAGTAGCAACATCCTAGATTAAAGAGAAAAATAGCAAATCCATTACGATTAAGCATCGTAAGCACCAGCACAGTCCATGCCTATCCTTTTCATTTGTAATGCCACATTTTATCTAGAAGGTAGTTCATCTAAAACTGGTGCAGTAAGTTCTCTTCATTTGTGGTTCACAAATGGTTTAGGTAATGACTTGAATAATCTGTGTCGTGGTGTGTGCATGTGTATGGGTTACTGTCTATTCAAGGTAGATTATTCATCCTATGTACCTAACTAATGATTTTTATTTTGGTACACCAAAGTTAAAGTCATCTTAGTTGGTCAAAGAAAGTGTAAGAAACTAATTGTGTAATTTGCTGTTTAAACACAGGACAGATGCCTATAATTCCAACTCAGTAATTACTAGGCTGTTGATTTAACATAATTGAGTGCTTTTAGAGCCAAATGTCTTCTTGCAGCTTTTAGAAATTTAGTTCAAATCATTATATTCGAAGTTCAGGAGAATACATTAAATTTTTTAAGAAGGATGCAAACAAAATAATGTCAGTTTCTCTGACATGTCATGCTTCTGTGATGCATCTCCGAGTCAATTGTATTAAATTAGTTGCATAGTGTATAGGCCTTTGTGGCACACAGTAAACTGAATCTTAATAATGACTCCTTCTGGTTCACAGTGATGCATCAGTTTGGTAACTTAGGCATCTTTGAGTTTTCCAATTATGAGTTTTAAGCCTCTTTTGTAAGCAGTAATTTAATCTTCCTGGCAAACATTTGTTATCATTGTAATCTTCATTATGCTGGGTATTTTTGGAGTGGATTTGTGCATTGCTAATTAAAATTTTAGATTGCATTGTCACATTCTGAAATAGTGTGAGATTTTCCCTAATAATGTCAGCTGTGATCATAGTAGCAGAAAAAAATGTTGAAAATTTTTAGCTTCTATCATTTGCAACATTTTTTATTAAAAATGAAAAAATATAATCATCAGTGATTAGTCCATGATCAGTTATCATTTAGAAGGTATCCTTGGCATTAAGTTCATGTCAGATACAATAGCTAAATAACTGTAGTCTTGGTTTAATTTTTCCTAATAAAACAATAATTGTCTGTTTCTTTTATTTTGGAGGTCATACAAGTCAATATGGGTACTTTCAAATTTTAATTTAAAATGTTGATAAACAAAATAAGCCTAGCCTTTCTACCAGGCACTGTATTACAGATAAGGAGTGGAACTATACAACTTGATCATCTGGTGGGTAATGTCAGATTTCCTTTTCACTCATTTTGCCCCAGGCTAACTTTGATCAAAAGAGGATCACTTATCAGGTTTAAAGGGTCACTTATCAGGTTTCACCCATTTTATACTTGTCAATCGCTAATTAGTGAATTTGATACAATGATGGTGGAGTTGACACATAACCTATTTAGTTAGCTAGTGGCCTACATAAACCATCCAGAGTTCAAATCCCACTATAGAAAGTGTAGTCTTTTAAAATGAGCTACGAATCTGGAACTTTAAACAAGTAAAATAGCTTTTGGGAATATTGACAACAAAGCCATAGATTGTCATTTTAAAAAAAACACTCATGTGATTCACGGAAATAAAACTGTGTTCCTTACTATTGATTCTCTTAATTTCTGAAAATCTACTGACAGCTGTTCATTGTATATGAAGTGTTTTCTGTGAAGAAACATCAGCTCTGTTTCCCTGAAGAATTATATACCTTTTCCCCTTGTCTTCCCAAACATGTGCTGCACCTGCAAATCAACTATTTGTGTCCAGCTCCCTCTAGATGCCAATACATTTCAATCCTTCATGATCTGAGCAAAAAAAATATTTTTTTTTCTGTTTTATTCAATTAAAGTATATGACCTGCCTTTTCATCTGCATCATCGTTGTTCATTCATTGACGTCCCATGAAGCCGCCTTTCCGAATTTCCCTTGAGGCCTGCACTACAATCTAGTTTTGTAACATCACCAAACTTGGAGATGCTAAACTTGATCCCCTCTTGCAAATTATTGACATGTTGTAAATAGTTGGGGCCCTGTCATTCATCCCTGTAGACAGTCTCTCAACCTGACAATAAGCAGTTTATTTTGACTCTGAAGGTTGCTTTCAGTTCATTTAAAAAAAAATCCACTCAGGTGTATTACCCCAACAATCATGTGCTTATATTTTGTTCAATAATATCCTGTGTGGCACTTTAACAAAGGCTGTGTTAAAGTTCAAATATGTCAACTGATTCATCCTTATCTGTTCTGTAAGTAATACCTTGAAAAAATGCTAATACATTTGTCAAATACTACTTCACCTTCATAAACTTGTGAAGATTCTGCCCAGTCCCATTCTTCTCTAAGTGCTGTGTTATGGCCCACTCAGTAACGTCAAGGTCTGACCTTCATGTGTTCCCATGTTCACCAATGTGGTTGACCCATTTGGTCCCTGAAATGGTCTAGCAAGCCACTCCATTCAAAAGCAACTGTGAGTGAGTAATGAATGCCAGCAATGCCCAGATCCTGGGGGAGAAAAGCTATGCAAGGGTCCTGCCCTGTCATGGTGCAAGAGGTATTAAAGACAATATGTCCACAATTTCAAATGTATTGTCTGTGTTTTGCTGGCAACTTCCAGCTCTTGTACTTTGCATGGTGGAGCAAGGACTTGCTGCGGTCTTGTGCATTTATGCTGATCTCCTCCCAGAATCTCAAGTCACTTTTTATTGTCATTTTGACCATAAATGCTGGTACAGTACACAGTAAAAATGAGGCAATGTTTTTCAGGACCATGGTGCTGCATGAAACAATACAAAAACTACAGTGAACTATGTTAAAACAACACAAAAAGAAAACTACACCAGGCTACAGACCTACCCAAGACTGCATAAAGTGCACAAAACAGTGCAGTCATTACAATAAATAATAAACAAGACAATAGGCACAGTAGAGGGCAGTAAGTTGGTGTCAGTCCAGTCTCTGGGTATTGAGTCTGATAGCTTGGGGGAAGAAACTTTTACATAGTCTGGTCGTGAGAGCCCAAATGCCTTTTCCTGGATGGCAGGAGGGAGAAGAGTTTGTACAAAGGGTGTGTGGGGTCCTTCATAATGCTGTTTGCTTTGCGGATGCAGCATGTGGTGTAAATGTCTGTAATGGCAGGAAGAGAGACCCCGATGATCTTCTCAGCTGACCCTGCTGCAGGGTCTTGAGATCCGAGATGGTGCAATTTCTGAACCTGGCAGTGATGCAGCTGCTCTGGATGCTCTCTATATAGCCCCTGCAGAATGTGATGAGGATGGGGGGTGGGAGATGGACTTTCCTCAGTCTTCACAGAAAGTAGAGACGCTGCTGGACTTTTTTTGCTATGGAGCTGGTGTAGAGGAGCCAGGTGAGATCCTCCGCCTTGAACACCAAGAATTTGGTGCTCTTAATGATCTCTACCAAGGAGCTGTCGATGTTCAGCGGGGAGTGGTTGCTCCGTGCCCTCCTGAAGTGAACAACCATCTCTTTTGTTTTGTTCACATTCAGAGACAGGTTGTTGGCTCTGCGCCAGTCCGTTAGCCACTGCACCTCCCCTTTGTATGCTGACTCGTCGTTCTTGCTGATGAGACCCACCTTGGACGTGTCGTGGGCGAACTTGATGATATGGTTCAAGCTGTGTGTTGCAGCACAGTCATAGGTCAGCAGAGCGAACAGCCCTGGGGGGCCCCATGCTCAGTGTGATGGTTTTGGAGATGCTGCTCCCAACCCGAACGGATTGAGGACTCCCAGTCAGGAAGTCTAGGATCCAGTTGCAGAGGGAGGTGTTCATGCCCAGTAGGCTCAGCTTTTCACTCAGTTTCTGTGGAATGATTATGTTGAATGCTGAACTGAAGTCTATGAACAGTATTCGAAAGTACGTATCTCTTTTGTCCAGATGGGTTGGGGCAGGCATGGGCAAACTACGGCCTGCGGGCCATATGCAGCCCGTTATGCTTTTTAATCCAGCCCGCAGAACTTGATGAAATTATATTAATAAACCTTGTTAACGTTTTTTCCCCGCAATTCTGGCGTTTTCCCAATAGATGACGCACTGTATATACATTGACCTTTGTTGAGGTGCAGCGTATCACTCCACATTTGCGCTTTACTCTTTGTTCGGCTCGACCTATTTGTGTGAACAGGCGTTCAGCGTCATGAACATCAACAAAGCCAGCCACAGATCCAAGTTAACTGACCAACACCTCAGATCCATCCTGAGAATCGCCACAACAAAACTAAATCCAGACTTTGATGCGCTGGCTAAAAAGGGAGACCAACAACAATTCCCACTGAAATTAAAAATAAGTTTCTTCGTTGTGTTATGTAAAAAATGCATTTGAAAATATTTCTTTCAATAAGCCTTACATGTTACATGTTATTTCTGTTAAGTGATGGACATGAGTAGTGCGCAGGTGGACGTACGTTCTCAAAATAAAAAATGCGCTCCAGATCAAATAACGCGCTCTGCATACTGGCGCGCTGTCACTGTTCTGTCCTTGTGCTGGTCGTTGTTGAGTTTTGGCACAGGGGACAATTGAATAAGAAGGAACAGGACAAGTAGACCTGCATCTCCTACCGTTTTTGAAATAAAGACAGTCAGGAGGAGAGTGATGATGATAATATCTTGAAGGATAACAGAATTTTCAGTGCTTTAAAATAATAACTGTTACTATTAAAAAAGCTGTATTTTATTCATTTAATTTTCAGTGTTTTAAAAGTCATTTCAATAAATAGCTAAATACCATGGGACTTCAAAGACAGATATTTTGTTGTAATGCATTTGTTCATTTTCAATTGAAATTCAAGCACATGTTTTCTACATATCCCATGATATTTTATTTTCTCTTATGAGGTGTATTACCAAAACACTCCATCCATCTGCTCCTGGTCCGGCCCCCCTGTCAAATTTTAGAACCCTTTGCGGCCCACAAGTCAAAAAGTTTGCCCACCCCTGGGTTAGGGCCAGGTGGAGGGTGATGGCAATGGTGTCGTCTGTTGAACGGTTGGGATGGTACATGAACTGCAGGGAGTCCAGTGAGGGGGGCAGCAGGGTCTTGATGTGCCTCAGAACGAGCCTCTTGAAACACTTCAAGGTGATGGATGTGAGTGCAATGGGACGGTAGTCGTTGAGGCAGGACACTGAAGATTTATTCAGCATGAAGACGATGGTGGCGGCCTTGAAGCACGTTGGAATGATGGCGCTGCTCAGGGAGATGTTGAAAATGTCAGTGAGAACATCTGCTAGCTGGTCTGCACATCCTCTGAGCACTCTACCAGGGATGTTGTCTGTTCCAGCCGCCTTCCGTAGGTTGACCCTGCACACGGTTCTTCTCATATCGGCCACGGTGAGACACAGCACCTGGTCATTTGGAGGAGGGGTGGACTTCCTCACCACCACATCATTTTCCACCTCAAAATGGGCGTAGAAGTTGTTCAGCACATCTGGAGGAGAGGCATCACCTGCACAGTCAGGTGATGTTGTCCTGTAGTTGGTGATGTCCGGAATGCCCTTCCACATGTGCCGTGTGTCGCCACTGTACTGAAAGTGGTTGTGGATTCGCTGGGTGTGTGCACACTTTGCCTCTCTGATGGCCTGGGACAGTTCGGCCCTCGCTGTGCCAATCTCCCACAAGCACATTCATTTGAATGAGTGATGTAGGATTGCATGAAAGAAAGGATAAGGGGAAAACAAATTTCATCTTTTAATGTTTAGAGTATGGTTTTTAACCAATTTTTAAAGTTGTTGCTTTTTTGATAGAGTTTAGATGTTTTCAAAATGTCACAAAAGCACAGCTGAATGATCTTTTATGAAGTTTCTGGTGAGTGTTTTTTTTCTAGCTCTGGTTCACTATGCTACTCAGGATCTTGATTCCTGCTCTGAGAACTTCTCAGCTAGGGAAATGAACATTCCATATCTAGGGAAAAATAACTTCAGGAAGGTAACTCTAGGGATTCTGGGCCATTATGCTAGTTGGGGCCCCATCCATATTGGACCTCACCTTCATGAGCTTTTGTCTACATTCAAATCCAAGACTTGAAGAACAAATGTGGTAATTCCACTTTCCTTCAGCCTTTGCAGTTTCTCTAGTTATAATTCTCAGTTTGGACAGATAGAGTAAAGGCACAGAGTTTTTTTCTGTGATTCACATTTGTTCTTTGTGTTTGCTACTCAAAGATTTATGAAGCAAACTGAATGATATCACTTCTGTGGGACTTGGAGCAAAGTTTTGTGATTCATAGAACTTCTGATACACTTGGATTCCTGTAATTTTATATTGCCAAATTCACTTCAATTTCAGCCAAGAAGCACTTCCAATGATGTCATATAGAGAACATATTTTTGATCTCGAGTTTTCATCAGTCTCTGCCGTAATGGAGCTTGAATAGGTTTTGTACTGTTATGCTGAATGTATAAACTGACCTTATTAAAATAGACACACGAGACTGCAGATGCTGTAATCTGGAGGAACAAACAATCGGTGGGTCCAGCAACATTTTAACTGTGGCAGGGGTGGGGGGATGAGGAAGAATGACATTTTGGGTCAAAATCTGATGCGGGGTTTTAATCTGGAATGCCGATAATTCCTACTCCCTCAAATGACAGACAGACATACTTTATTGATCCCGAGGGAAATTGGGTTTTGTTACAGTCACACCAACCAAGAATAGTGTAGAAATGCAGCAATGTAAAACCATAAATAATTAAATAATAATAGGTAAATTATGCCAAGTGGATATAAGTCCAGGACCAGCCTATTGGCTCAGGGTGTCTGACACTCTGAGGGAGGAGTTGTAAAGTTTGATGGCCACAGGCAGGAATGACTTCCTATGACGCTCAGTGTTGCATCTCGGTGGAATGAGTCTCTGGCTGAATGTACTCCTGTGCCTAACCAGTACATCATGGAGTGGATGGGAGACATTGTCCAAGATGGCATGCAACTTGGACAGCATCCTCTTTTCAGACACCACCATCAGAGAGTCCAGTTCCACCCCCACAACATCACTGGCCTTCTGAATGAGTTTGTTGATTCTGTTGGTGTCTGCTACCCTCAGCCTGCCTCCCCAGCACATAGCAGCAAACATGATAGCAATGGCCACCACAGACTCATAGAACATCCTCCGCATCATCCGACAGATGTTAAAGGACCTCAGTCTCCTCAGGAAGTAGAGATGGCTCTGACCCTTCTTGTAGACAGCCTCAGTGTTCTTTGACCAGTCCAGTTTATTGTCAATTCGTATCCCCAGGTATTTGTAATCCTCCATCATGTCCACACTGACCCCTTGGATGGAAACAGGGGTCACTGGTGCCTTATAAGCTGCTAGACCTGCTGAGTTCCTCCAGTAGAATGTGTTGCCCCAATTAAAAATTCCATATTTAAACATTCATTTGATCCCAAGCAACTCAGTCCTAATTTTCATGGCATATAATTAAAAGTAATTTGCTGCAATTCCCTTATCAATGGAATTTCAAAACCATTAGACAGTTAACAAGAGTGGTGTGTAATTTTTTGTGTACAGAATTTTTAACCGGCTGGCATAATGCATGATTAGTTTCATATGTATATTCATTGGCAAATGACAATTTTCCCCTGCCTTTAGGGCGAATTACTTGAAAACTTTCACTAGTCAGCTTTCTCCTTTGTTACAGCAATAGAATAAATGGCAGGTACCTCACCAGTTATCATGACTGCTGTAAGATAAATGTGCATTCTTGTTGAAGACAAGATGTAGTTAATTACTGCTGCAAGCACCTTGTAGGTTGGGCTACATCCACAGAAAGAGAAATATAGTTAACGATTCTGGTCTAAAGCTCTTTAATGAAACAAATTAACCTTAATTTATCCTTTCCCGGATGCAGCCTGACCTGCAGAGCATTTCTTCCATTTTGCTTTTTATTTCAGATTTTCAGCATTTGCAAGTTTTTTTCTTAGTAACTATTAATCATTTTTTTTCAAGGGCTTTTAAAATTTAGAGACTTGTGTTTTGTTTTCTTGTTACTTTTTTGGATTTCTTGACAGCTTTTTTTTTGCCTTTCCTATTCAAGGGCACCTTTATCAAACTACAGCATGTGTTCCCTCAGGGGATGAATGCATGTTTAATTTAAAATAAGTAACTGAATTCCTCTTTTGTGGAAGAAAAAATATTCTCACCAGCAAGATCTTAGAAACCAAGGTTCAAGTGTCTCTATCCCTTTCCAAAGGATCATTACTGTTAGCAGAAACTAGCTTTCCCTTTCCCCCGATGATTTCTGTGGGGAAAAATTTGAGGTTATTTAAGGATGTTTTTATCCACTGTGTAAAATTGCCCAATCTCATGAGAGGAATGGAAATGGATGGTTCAGCTTGTATGTTTGAAATATCAAGTGAGTTCATTGTTTTGTGTAGGATTTTTGTGTTTTGAGAAAAGATGGAATAATTTTGCTTCTTTAGAACTGTACACCACACAAATAGATCCTTCGGCCAATTAAAAAAAAACTTGTTCAACACCTAGCACTTAAAACATTTGTTTTCCCCTTTTTAATGCCCATCTAAACATCATCAGCTTATCAATTGACTAACTTACTCTGAAAATGAATAGAGTCATGTTTAAAAGATGTACCAGGCAATCATATCTTTGTAGTACCCAAAGGTGTTACATTGGTTCTACGAAGAAGGGTCAATGTGGCAGACAAAGCTGAAAATAACTTAAGAAAAGTTTTCCTCTCCCCACTTTTTGTTTAAAGCAGGTTTATCCTTTTGCTCAAACGTCCAACATAATCTAACCATTAGACTGCTAAAGCACAACAGTTTGCCACTCAGACAGTTTTTTTTTTCTGTTGGTTTTGCTTAATCTTGGTAATAAAGTCAAGGGTGGAAATGCTTATCCAGTTTTCGCTTTTGAAGTTAATGTAAAATTGATTCAGCCAACTATTATATTTCTAAACTGGGACTTACTGTTACTTTTAACTTTACCCGATTCTCATCATTGTTCATACCTTGCCTCAGATCTTGGGATATGAACCTATATTATGTCAATCTAAGGGAAATATTTATAACTAAGTAGGGCTCCAGTATTATAGTTCCTTGATTAATAATCAGAGGCCTGTAGTTACAATCTGGAGACCTAAGGAGAAATTAAACATGGAATTCAGCTCTGTGGTCCATCAGAAAAGTGAATATGATAGCCTGTGCTGTGAAGGCCTGGTAAAATTGAAGTCAATGGAGATTAAAGGTAAGCCACTCCAGTGTTTGGAATCCATGCTAGCTCAAATGAAGGTAGTTAGGATTACCATTCCTCCTAGGCTCTGGACCTCACTGAGAGAGTCCCTCAGGGCTGTGTCCTAGGTCCAACCATCTTTGCATACTTCATCAATGACCAACTATCCATCATGAGATGTGAAGGGGAGGTGTTAGTCAATTATGCAAATGTTCTATTCTATTCCTCAAGAAACAAAGTTGTCAGTCCCTGCATGGAGCAAGAGCTAAACGATCAGCCATGGGAGAATAAAGTAACATTCTTGCAACAAAGGTGCCAGGGAATTATTATTTCCAGAAAGACTTAACACACTTAATCATCAACACCTAAAGTTCAAAGGTCTTGGTCCATGATCACTAATATCCTGGAGTCACCACTGCTGTGTGACGCGTGGCCAAGTGGTTAGCGTGTTCGACTAGCAACTTGAAGGTCGCGAGTTCAAGCTCAGCCGAGGCAGAGTGAGTGTCCTTGAGCAAGGCACTTAACCAGACGATGCTCCAGTTTACCCAGCTGAAAAATGGATACTGGCAAAAATGCTGGGGGGGGGGGGGGAGGTGTTGGTAAACTGGCGTCCTATTTGGTGGGGGGGAGGGGGGAAGTCTCGTACTCTCAGTCCTTCACGCCACAGACATAAGCACGGGCCTGATGAGCCACAAAGGCTCGGGACAGGACTTTGAGTCATTACCGCTAACTGAAAAACTCACTGGTGTGGCCATCTAAATACAGTGAGTATAAGAAAGGGACACTGCACTGAGCTGAGTGATCAATGTCATAATGCTCCAAGACCTTTCTGCTATCTACAAGGTAATAACTCGATGACCAATAGCTCAAGAACACCATCGCGGACAAAGCAGCCCACTTTATTGACACTCATCCACTCTGAAAACATGTTTCCATCATTTTTGGTGGGGAACAGGGAGTGCCATCTGCAAAATGCACTGTAGTTGCTTGCTCAATCCATTTTGTCATCACTTCCCAAGCATGCAACTTCTCTTACCAAAAACTGCAAGAGCAGGAGGTGCTTAGGAACACTAACAAATGTTAGTGTTCCCCTAAGTGGCACACCATCTGTACTTGGAAATATATTGAAATTCCTTAATTGTTATTTGATCTAAACCTTGAATCTCCCCACCGAACAACACCATGAGTTGCCCTCGCCAGATTCACTACCAGCATTTCCAGATCAATTAGGAATGGGCATCAAATGTCCGTCTTGCCTCTGATGCCTAGGTCTTGAAAATGAATAATCACATCACCTGGTATATTTTGAGCCCCAAGCATGTATAAAATTCCTTTCTTAGTATTATGATATACACTCAGTGTCTGCTTTATCAGGTACGCCTGCTAAATAATGTAAATATCGAATCAGCCAACCAAGTGGCAGCAACTCAATGCATAAGAGCATGCAGACATGGTCAAAAGGTTCAGTTGTTCAGACCAAAACATCAGAATGAGAAAGAAATGAGATCTAAATGACATTGATCATGGAATGTTTATTGGTGCCAGGCAGGGTGGTCTGAGTATCTTAGAAACTGTTGATCTCCTGGGATTTTCACCCACAGCATTCTCTAGAGCAGGGTTTCCAATCTATTTTTATGCCATAAAGTAAGGGATTCATGGAGCCCAGGATGGGAACCCCTGCTCTGGAGTTTACAGAGAATGGTACAAAAAATATCCTGTGAGTGGCAGTTCTATGGGTAAAAACATTTTGTTAATGAGAGAAGTCAGAGGAGAATGTTCAAGCTAACAGGAAGGTGACAATAACTCAATTAACCACATATTACAACAGTGATGTGAGTGGACAGGTTAGAGCAGCTAAAAACCACATACACTCAGTTGCCACTTTATTAATTACAGGAGACACCTAATACAATAGCCACTGGGTATATTTTTCCTACAGAAGCTTTTGGTCAAGAATGAAATAAAGCAGGGTCTGAATTATATTGCAATTATATTAAAATATTGTTTCAATTAAAGCAAAGTAAAATATGGACTAATGTGGAAATTTGTGTAACACTAAGAAAGATAACTATAGGCCAGTTAGCTTCATGTCCATAGTCAGGAAAATTCTTGGAACTATCTTTAAGGAAGAAATGCTTGCTGAAGTTCTGAAAAATGAGAGGGGATCTTATTGAAACATAAAATTATGAAACATGAAATTACAATTTTATGGATAAAATTGTAGTGGGAAATTTGTTTACGCTGGTATGTAAGACTAGAACTTGGGGACATGGCCTCAAGATTCTGGGGATTAGATTCAGTATGGAGATGAAGAGAAACTGGTTTCACGGAGTGTGGTGAATCTGCGGAATTCTCTGCCAAGGAAGTTGGTAATCAGTTGCTGGATTGCTTAAGTTGTCTCCTTTATTAAATGAGTCTAAAAGCATCAAAGATAACATGGCAGCAAAAAGCAATATCAATGGATCATTCCATTGGAAAGGAAATTGTGCTGTATGGGCAGTTATTTAGTTTTCTTTTAAAGTACGAAACTTTGTAATTCCAAAGTAATGTTCTTTATAATACTACTAACAGCCAGAATGTTAGCTTTTTTTGTGAGAAGTTCTTAATGCTAGACCCTAACTTCTGGTAAATCTTTGTGTTTAGAAAATTGGCAAGAAAGGATGTGAATTTATTTTTAAAATGAAGAATTCTACTGATGTATTTTTAGTGTTACTAGTTAGTGAGAAAAGTATGCAGTATTCTGAAGAACACAATTCCTTCATTCCCCCCTCCTTGAATATTTTCAATTAATGTGAGCATAAAAACTAATATCTGTCATTCTCAAGACTTGGGTTGGGGGTGTGGTGACGAAGGGTGGAGTAGAGCTACGGGGGTCGCAACTCTGTGTTTTATTTCACCGTGCTAGAGTTTATATAATCAGAACAGGCCTGATGTGAATATTAATAGAACTGGCTCCACATAAATTTGTATCTGAATTCTAATGCAAAAAAAAGAACACTTCATGTTTATTTGAATTCTTGCTTTAAGCATAACATTTAAGAATGAAATTTCAATTGAAGTGTTACATATTTTGGTTTTCTTTTGTAGGTGGTGAGAAGATTGAATATATAAATTCATTTTTAAAAATTCAAATACCCTGCTGGAATACAGGAGAAGTTTTCTGTGCATTAAGTGAATGATTTTTTTTAAAAAAAGGCTTGCAAAGGCGTTTTCAAATGAACTCATTTTGTCTGTGTTCATAGAAGTGGTGATCTGGTGTAATCCTAGATTAGTTTTGTGCGCGATTGAACTTGAATGCACGTGATGTGCTTGTCCTTCTGCAAGATAAATCTTTGGGGTCATTGCCTGGGTATCCAAGACCTGCAGTTTTTGATATAATGGTTCAGAAGTTGATGAAATAGAATAGCAGAATGGTTGCCTTTATCTATGTTCCGCTGTGGAATATAAACCAATGTCTGGCATTTATAAATATGTAGCTAACATGATGATGTATGCCTGCACCTCCACTGAAAGGTCGACTGTCCTCAGCCAGGCTAAAGGCAATGAAATGGTGAATTAATTCGAAACATTTTGCATCCTATTCTGTTTCTAACATTGAAAAGTTTTTTTAAAAAATATGTCACCATATCTGCCTTAATACATTTTCTTGCAGACATTCACAGTACAACAAAGATTTACAATAGAATCAATGAAAGACTACACACAAAGACTGACAACAACCAATGAGCAAAAGAAGACAATCTATGCAAATACACAAAAAAACTGAGAACGTGAGTTGTAGAGTTCTCAAAAGTGGGTCCAGTTCAGGAATCAGTTGAGGACTGGGGTGAGTAAGATTAAATAGGCATCTGTTAGTCTCGAGAGACCATGGATTTGCACCTTGGAAAGTTTCTGGCCTGGGCAAGGTTGTATGGGAGATCAGCAGTTGCCCATGTTGCAAGTCTCCCCTCTCCATGCCACTGATGTTGTCTAAGGGAAGGGCAAGGGCCAATACAGCTTGGCAAAGCAATGTGTGATTAAGTGCCTTGCCCAAGGACACAACACACTGCCTTAGCTGAGGCTCGAACTAGCGACCTTCAGACCACTAAACCGACACCTTAACCACATGGCCACGTGCCAACACTGAGTAAGATTATCACAGTTATAGTAATAACTGTTCCTGAACCTGGTGGTGTGGGAACTAAGGCTCATATACCACTTCTCTGGTGGCAGCAGTGAGAAGGGGGTATGGCCTGGATGGTTGGGGTCCTTGATGATGGATGCTGCTTTCTTGTGACATTGCTCTTGGTAAACGTGCTCAATAATGGGGAAGACTTTTCCTGTGAGGGACCGGGATGTATCCATCACCTTTTGATGGCTTCTTAGTTGAAAATGTTGCATATTTTGCATGAGTTGCCTTATTCTATGGGCAGCAGCTGAAATATACTGGTGTTCTGTGACATGCTTACCAACACAGCCAACTCCCAAAACTTAATTCTGAGTGTGGTTCCAAATCCTACAGTGACCACTTTAAATTTGTATGAAGTTTCCAGGTGGCTGTGACGCAGGCCTGGCTTTAGTAATCCGTTATCATGCTTTGGAGGATCCACATTCACAACTGCTCTAGCATCACTTTGATTTGAGCCTTTTAGCTGCTGTCTACCAATTCTAATAGATGAATCTTTTATAGTGCAAAAATCAAAAACATGCCAGCAAAGTTATATTACTGCCAGGAAGCAGCACAGAGAAAATTAACAATTGGTTTATTATTGTCAAACGTGCTGAGGTACAGTGGAAGAAACTACTTTGCGGTCATCCATTCAGATAATTTCACTTGTCAGTACATTGAAGTGGTATAAAGGGGAAGGAGTAACGTCGCCAATTATGGTGTTATGTTTACAGAGAAAGTGCAGTGCTGGCAGATAATAATTTATTGGGATACAACATGGAGTTGGCCCGACTGACCCTTCGAGCTGGACCACCCAGCATTCCCCTGACTCAACCCCAACTAATCGTGGGACTCTCTACCCTGATCAATTAACCTACCAACCGGTATGTCTTTGGACTGTAGGAGGAAGCTGGAGCACCCAGAGGAAAACAGTGCAGCCACGGGAAGGGCGTACAAACTCCTTACAGGCAGCGCTGGGAAGGCGCAAGGTAGACGATGAGGTCAAGAGTCCATCGTATTGTGTAAGAGTTCTGTCCAGTTGAGTTAGTGAATACATCCCAACATTGGGGCGGCATAGTAGCAATTATTTTACAGTTTCAGCGATTGCAGATCAGTGTTTGATTGCTACCACTTTCTGGAAGACGGGGGTTCCCAACTGGAGTTCACTGACCAGTTAATGGTAGGGGTCAATGGCATAAAAAGGGTTGGGAACCCTTGCTGTAAGCCACTTGTTTGTACATCCTCCCTGTGACCATGTAAGATTTCGTCTGGGTGCTCCGGTTTTCATTCCAAAGGTATACGGTTAGGGTTAGTATGTTGTGGGCATGCTATGTTGGCACCAGAAGTGTGATAACCTCTGCTGGCTGCCCCAATCCTCACTGATTGGCTTTGATGCAGACAACGCATTTCATTGTACGTTTTGATGTACATGTGAAAGATAAAGCTACCAGTAATCTTTAACATTTGAGAGCTTAGTATCATCTACAATTGCATAAAAGTATTAGCCTAGATTCCCTAATCAGTGATTAGCTTCCACCTTGCCCTGTTATGCCTGGATTAAATTTTATTTCACTCTCCCATAAAATGTTTGCAAAGTTATAGAAACTCGTAGCTTTTATTTCCCAACTGATTGTCTTTCAGTGTTGCGCTTCAGTGTGAACTGTTGGCCACATGATATCAGTGTAACCCTCAGGCTCACCCAGCTCCTGTTCGTCTACTCTAGGGGAATTGGCCTGCGACCCCGCCAAACTGGGAAATCATGTTTGTGTGGATGCTGTGTAATGTACCCCTGGTTACAAACCCATAATGCAAAATATCAGACAGTACACCATATGCAATTAAGTGATAGACTTTAAGAATCTTAATTTGAATATAGGGTTAGTAATGAAAATAAACAAAACATAAAAAGAGTCCAAGTCCCAGTTAGAGCTCACTCAGTAGGCACTCTTCCACCATCGTTTGGCTCCGAACATTGCCGACCTTCGGGCCCCCGCTCGGAGTCCACCCCATCCAGCAGTCTACTAGATTTCTCCGTTTGCGTCTTCTCTCTTCATCTCTCCATCTCCTTCTGGCAAAGGCCCGCAAAAACAACTGCTTCCAGAATCAAAAAACAGGCAACAAAATCCTGATTGGCTAACGTGCATCAACAGTCCGGTTATCTCCGGCAATAACACAAACAAGGCCGCGACAGAGAAACCGTTACTTCAGCAGTGAACGTTACAGCGCATTACATCAGTGCTGCTGATCACGAAACTTTCCTTGTGGAAGGAGATTGTCAATGATTCTTGTACAGGTAAAGGAAAATCAATTCCAGAAGATTGACTGAAGTTTTGTGGGCTGCTTTAATTAAGGGAAAAAGGATAACCACCCATTCATCACTGACTGGAAAAAGCCACTTTTTAAGCTGGCTCATTGATATTCTGCTTGAAGCTCTCAGATCTTATGATCAACAATTGCTATGCATTTCCTCACTGTGAACATAATTGATTCAGAGCTCTGTGTATACTACTTAATATTATAAGCTTTTCTAATGTGGTTTATAACTTCTGCACCACAAAAATGGCAGAATAGCTGATTATAAAGCAAAATACCACAGGAGCAGAAGTAAGTCGTGACTGCACATCTGCCTGAGCCTTGTGATCTCTGTACTGAAAAGGCTGATTTATACTTGTGTGTCGCATCGACGCTATTGGTATTGCGCACCCTATGCCGTACCTACAGTGTAGCCTACACTGTAGGGTGATGTGCACCTCTCCGGAAAAGTTACTCCGGTGTCGCGGCAACGCAGACTGGAACAACCGTGATTGGTCCGCTTGGTAGCATCGCATTTCCTCCTACGCATTTCCGGTTGCTTCTAGGCTGTGTGTACACCGATGTGAAATAGATGAGCCAAATTGTCAAATCTACCTGCTGACATGCAAAATTATTTGAAATGCATTTCCTCGTCCATGTCTGTCAGGAAGAAACTTAACACAGAAGGATAGAAACCCCATCGCCAAGTAGCGTTTTGGCGCACACCAACACATGCTCGCTACGCGTTAGAGTGACACAGAAGTGAAAATCAGGGTTACGGCGTAGGCTTCGGCATAGCCCGTACGCACGAGTATAAATCGGCCTTAACCCAGGACATAGGAGGAAGAAGAAAACTACAAGTGTTGCCATTCAGTTGTCATCATTATTATGTGCGGTGTCATGTGATGTACGCGATCATGGGGACCATGATTGATCTTGGCAAAGTTTTTCTACAGAAGTGGTTTGCCATTGCCTTCTGGGCAGTGCATTTACAAGACTGGTGACCCCAGCCATTATCACTATTCTTCAGAGATCAGTGGCATCAGTGGTCGTCTAACCAGGATTTGTGATGTGCATAAGACCATCCACCACCTGCTCCCAGAGCTTCACATCACCCTGATTGTGAAGGGGTGGGTCTCAAGCTTGTCGCAAGGGAAGGAGCACCTTGCACCTCCTTTGGTAGGGATGTATCTCTACTCTGCCACCCAACCTTTCAGAGTAGGTACTGTGATGTAGCATATCGAGCCGTGAAGAGGTGGTTGGTAATTGGGGTTGGGACCAGGATTCTTTCATAAAGGTTATCGAGGAACTGCATTTCCAGAAAAAAACCAGGATTGCATTCTCTCCATCTTGATCAGCTGGGTAAGTGGAGAGAAGAATGGCAGATGGAGTTTAATTTGGATAGCACCTACCAATCCTCATAGAAGGATCAGAAGTGGAGAGAATGAGCAGTTTCAAGTTTTTGGGTGTCAAGATCTCTGAGGATCTAACTTGGTCCCAACATATCGATGTAGTTATAAAGAAAGCAAGACAGCAACTATGCTTCATTAGGAGTTTGAAGAGATTTGGTATGTCAGCAAATACGCTCAAAGACTTCCATAGTTGTACCGTGAAGAGCATTCTGACAGACTGCATCACTGTCTGGTATGGAGGGGCTACTGCACAGGATTGAAAGAAGCTGCAGAAGGTTGTAAATCCAGTCAGCTCCATCTTGGGCACTAGCCTACAAAATACCCAGGACATCTTCAGGGAGCGGTGTCTCAGAAAGGCAGTGTTCATTATTAAGGACCTCCATTACCCAGGGCATGCCCTTTTCTCACTGTTACCATCAGGAAGTAGATACAGAAGCTGGAAGGCACACACTCAGCGATTCAGGAACAGCTTCTTCCCCTCTGCCATCTGTTTCCTAAGTGGAAACATACATAATATACAGCATTTCTGTCTTTTGCACATTTTTTAATCTATTCAATCTAAGTATTCCATCTATTATTATTTTATTTACTTTTTTTTTCTCTTCTATTTTATGTATTGCATTGAACTGCTACTGCTGAACTAACAAATTTCACATCACGTGCCGGTGATAATATACCTGATTTTGATTCTGAAGTGTGAGGTAGAAAGACAAATGTGGTAGGAATTTCATTGTGCACAGTAAGGCCCTGGGGAGTGTTGTAGAACAACAGGACCAAAAAGTACATGCACATGCTTCCTTGAAAGGGGCATTGCAAGCAGATGGGGCAAGAGGGTGGTGAAGGAGGATTTCGGCACACTAGACTTACTCAGACAGGGCTTTGAGTAAAAGTTAGGCTGTTATGTTGTTTTACAGGTGCAGCATAACATTAGAATATTATTTCTATTTTGGTCACCCTGCTGCAGGAAAGATGCTATTAAGATGGAAGGAATGCAAAGATTTACAAGGATGTTTCCAGGACTTGTGAGACTGAGTTATGGACAGAAGTTGAGCTGATTGGGACTGATTTCACTGAAACATAGGAGAATGAGGGGTGATCTTACAGAAGTGTATAATATCATGAGGTAGATAGAGAGGGTGAATGCTTTGGGGAATCAAGAACTAGAGGGAGGCTTACGGTGAGAAGGAAGAAGTTTGTAGTTTTATGCTATTTTGTGTATTTATAGTTATTGTTATTTTATTATTGTGTTTGTTTTTATGCTACATCTGATCCTCAGTAACAACTATTTAGTTCTCCTTTATACTTGTGTGCTGAAAATAACATTAAACAATGCTGAATTTTAGTTGGAAGTTAACTAAATTTGTTAACTGGTGAATTATTTGAGTCTTAAAAAATACACAGTCCATATTTTAGAAGCTTAACATCACCCTTCTAGTTCTAACCTCCGAAGGCAACTGGAGCAAGTTAAATGCCAGACTAACACAGGGCTTTGTTCATGGCAATGGCCAAAGTTGGAGATGTGGGTTGGGAAGAGATACATTTGAGTTGCATCAAAACTTGGTGTTTAATTACTGTTTAGTTTAAAATAAATTTCACCATGTAAATATCAGAAACTTTTTAAAAATGGATGCAAAGCCCCTTGGGTTTCGGCAGGGCTTCACGCTCAACCTCTCCTCCTTTCACAGGTCATTGGTGCCCATTCACCCAGGTAAGTGAAGGTAAGGTGTATGGGTGAATCCAAATCTATTCAGCTCAATAAACACACACTATTCTATGAAATACCCAAAAGCAGCATGACTTGGACAACATCCAGGCTTGGGCTGACAAGTGGCAAGTAACATTCAAACCATGCAAGTGCCAGCCAATGTCCATCTCCAATAAGAATCTCGAACCGTCGTCCCTTGATGTTCAATGGTATCACCATCACTGAATCCCCTACAATCAACATCTTGGGGGTTACCATTGACAGGAAACTGGACTGCTCTAGCAATATAAACACCATGGCTATCAGAGCAGGTCAAAAACTAGGAATCCTGCAGTGGGCAACTCAGCTCCTGACTCCCCCAAAGCCTGTCCACCAACTACAAGGTTCAGGTCAGGAGTGTAATGGAATACTCACTACTCGCCTGGATGAGTGCAGCCCCATCAACACTCAAGAAGCTTGACACCATCCAGGACAAGGCAGCTCAATTGTTTGGTACCCCTTCCACAAGCATCCAATCACTCCACCATCAACGAACAGTTGCAGCAGTATGTACTGTCTACAAGATGCAGTGCATCAACACACCAAAGTTCCTAATGCAGCACCTTCCAGACCCACGACTACTACCATCTAGATGGACAAGAGTGGCAGATACCTGGGACTTGGAAATCCCCCTCCAAGTCGCTCACCATCCTGACTTGGAAACTTATCACCGTTCCTTCATTGTCACTGGGTCAAAATCATGGAATTCCCTCCCTAACAGCAGTTTGGGTGTACCCACACCTCAGGGACTGCAGTGCTTCAAGAAGGAGCTCATCACCACCTTCTCAAGGGCAACTGAAGATGGGCAATGAATGCTAGCTGGTGATGCCTACACCTTGTAAATGAAAAAAATTCTACAAACTATCACACTAGTCACTAGTATGCTTTGTTTTCTTTTTAGTATAACTGTTACTATCATTCCTCCAGCAGTAGTGAAGAATTTTATTTTGCCCATTTCTGTCCCAACTTGTCACATTCCCTGAAGGTTTTGTCATAATTGTATTTTCTTCACTGCACCTCTTGTGTTTGGAGCCAGTTACCAGCATCACAGTGACTTAATTGTATCCGTTTAGGTTGTCATAATTATTGAAAGGCTGATGTATTTCTCAAAATACCTGGTTTTCATAAGACACCTTCAAAGTATTTCCATGCCCCAGACTCCAGTGAATAATGAAATACACTGCTGACAGGCATAAAAAAAGACTAGACTAGTGCTTTAAAGTGAAGTCTGATACTTGGGCATGAGAATCATGGATTACAACGAGAAGTTTGATTGTAAGGTGAAATCAATTTTATACACTGAAGACTGACTTTGAAATAATAATTTGCAAGGGGTTTGAAATTGTAGAAACTGAAATATGTGCAATGTTGTACCGATCGTGTAGAAACTTGAAAATAACTATCTTCCTATTGCTTATTTTTGTGTTATCTTTCACTTGCTATTTATTCTTTCTCTTGTATTAATTGCAGTCTGATTTTCCCCTCCTATCTTCAAGCTATTATTATGTTACAACTCTCTTGGTTCTGCTTTTCTGCTGATTAGACTACAAATCAGTCTTAACTAGTGCAGCAAAGAATAATTATCAATTTTATTTCCTCTTGTCCCAGTGGTATTATCAATAGCTAGAAGCAAGTTGAAGAAATCCCTGTTATCATATCCTTGTATTGAGTACACATTCTTTTCATAAGTAAAACCCCTAATTAAAATTCATGCTCAATGCAAAGAATATGGGCAATTTCTGAATCTGATCATTTCTATGTGCTTCTGTTTAGACTGCATTATCCCCTGATATAATTTCACAAATGACATTAATTAGCATAAGAAATACATTTTATTTTTGCACTGATTTCCTGGCTGGTCACTTCTAATCTTACCTTGCTGCTGGGGCAGACATATGCACATGCATTCACACACAGTGCTGGAGGAAATCAGCAGGCCAGACAGCATTCCTTCAGGTGGGGGTGGGGGGGGGGGTGTGGCCTTGGATTTCCGGCATCTACAAATTTTCTCATGTTTGTGATCCATTAAATGTGTTGTCTGATATCAAATCATTGAAATACTTTTAGTAAGTTCAGAAGCCAATTGTAACCTGAAATTTCCTTATTTAAAAACAGTAGTAAGGCAGAGGGGCATGGTACTTTGTTCCTCAGTCTGGGTTGGTGTTTAGTGCATGGAGGGAAGGCTGGTTTCTGTGAGATTTTAAAATATTTAAATTCCCTTTTTAAAGACATGCAATTGAGCAGCAGAGACTGTCAAGTACACAAGGCAATAGGGGCAGGAGTAGGCCACTTGGGCCATCAAGCCTTACCCCACAATTCAAAATGATCATGGTTGATCTCTGCTGGCCTTGACTCTTCGTATGTGGTAGTTTCCCATGGCCCTCAATTCCTTGGTCTTTCAAAAGCTTATTTAAATCCACCTTAAATATATCTAATGATCTCACCTCAGTGGCAAAGAGTTCTAGAGCTTCAACACCCTTTGAGAGAAAAAGTTTCTACACACCTCGGTTTTGAATGATTAGCCTTTTATTTGATAGCCATGTTCACTTGTTTGTGAGTCTGCAGCTAATGGAAATATCTCAGCAATCAACTGCCTTTAAGATCTTGTTTGAAGATCTCCAGTTTCCGAGGCCTCTCGAGGATTTTATAATATGGATTTAGTAGAATATTTGGCGGATTTATTCAAAACAGCCTCCACACAGGACTCAACAGATTTAAAGGCATTGCCCAAACATGCAGTTCTGTGCATAAAGTTTTGTTAACACGTTTGGCTTTTATTCATCAAAAGCCAAATAAATGCATTTGAGGCCAGCAGAGAGTGCAAGTATCTCATCCCTGGCAGGAAACTCTGGTCCCTTGCCTTAACACTTAGTTGTCTGAGGTTAAATATGACATGCCTCTAGACTACTGGTTCTTGGCCTGGGCTGCACAAGCTGCTTGCCCCCTGAAAAGTATGTTTGTTTAATCAATGGAGAAGTGAATATGAACGAAAGGTTCTGTATATGATCAGGATTAGTTTGCTGATGGTGTTGAATGTGAGCAGACGAGTGGTGCGAAAGTGTTCAGTATTTTTCTGAGAAGGCACTTGTAGGTTTGAGTCGGTCTCTATGATATAAGGCAGCTCTGTTTATATGTATTGACAGTATAGGGAGAAGGGGAAAGATGCTTCCTATAGGAGAAGAGTATAGGACCAGAAGGCACAGTCTCAGATACAAGGATGTCCCTTTTGGAGCAGATATGAGGAGGGATTTCTTGAGCAAGAGGGTGATGAATCTGTGGAATTCCTTGCCACAGGGTTTTGATTATTAAGGATGCCAAAGTTTACAGGGAGGAAGCAGGAGAATGGGTTTGAGAGGGATAATAAATACGCTATTATGGACTGGTAGAGCAAACTCAATGGGACAAATGGCCTAATTCTGCTCCTATGTCTTGTGGTCTAAAAAGTGACACCTACTTCTATGCTGTAGTGCCACATTTGGGAAGAATGTGATCTACTGACCACCAAATACAGTGATTAGGTCTGAATTTCCCGAGGTACGTTGTGCTTAGAAATAAGATCATCCTGGTCTACTTGAAAAACTCGGTGGGTCAT
The DNA here is from genome assembly GCF_030144855.1 of Hypanus sabinus. NCBI lineage: Eukaryota > Metazoa > Chordata > Chondrichthyes > Myliobatiformes > Dasyatidae > Hypanus > Hypanus sabinus. The sequence goes on along the minus strand of NC_082711.1, from coordinate 160,749,344 downwards.
GGTGTTTCAATGATGGGAAGTTGCAAAATGTGCAGAGAGATCAGTCTGAAGTCAATGAAGTCTATTTTTTTCCCTGTTCATTTATTGTGTTAACTGCATCCATTCAGCTCTCAGATATGTGTGGATCTTTGCTCTGGAATTCTTCAATGATTTTAGTTTCACTGTACAACAACTCACAAGAAGGTACAAGTTAGTTTATCTGTATGGCAACATCTCTATAATATGCCACAAGAAAACAATTGTTTGCTGATGTGTAACTCTTTGAAATAACAGAAATCTCTCTTGTGTCAGAGTTGTGTTTCTTGGGGGAAAAAAATAACTTATTGCAATGGGCTAATGAATGTTTCATCATTTTAATGATGCAGGACTTAACTGAAGCATTTAAAAAAACAAAAACATTTTCTTCAGCTTCATTTGTGGTTTTGAATTTCTAAGTGTGACTTTTATGTTTCTGTGTCACATATTGAAGACGCTGTGATTGGGTGTTCATCTTGGATGAAATTTATATGTATTGAATTTTAAGTATCTTGTTAATCATGTAAGCTGCTCTCTGCAGCATATGCCAGTGAAGTCTCATTGGTAGGTGCCCCATAGGACCAATAGGAGATGAAGTAATAACATTTTTCTGTAGTTTTAAACGGTTAGATTTTATGTATAGGTGGGAATAAAAATTATTGTTGTAAAAGTTTAAAATGTAGGATTGGATTGGAAGTTGGCAGCTATCAAATGCATTTAGGAATTGACTGCAGCTTAGAGAAGGGAAGTGTTTAGGGAATTGTAAGTCAGTAACTGAATAAAGGATTGCAGAAATGATGAATTACAAAGTGATTTTTGTGAATGCTGGGATCAGTTGAAAAGTGAATATGGCAAGTGGTCGATATCCCTTTCCACCCTTGTGAATCTATTGGTTTTAGTGAAGAGCGACAGCCCGGCTCACTCGAGCTTCATTGATAACTATGATTCATCTACGGGCATTCTTCACATGAAACAGTGTATGCTGACTGTAAGGTGTATGTCGGGCTCCCCAGCTCTTTCGAAGCAAAATGGTAAATGCAAACTGGTATAAACCAGGCCCCATTTTTCCCCTTTACTGTCTACCTAACTGTGGTTCCCTACCAATCCACTGAGACTATCCTTTCTACTTGCTAAACTGGGACTGTTTGAGGTCTATACATCGATGTATAGTCACTGCTGGTGCCAGCTGTGCCAAAATAGGAGTTTGCAACTACACAGTTCAAAATCTTTACTTTTATATTTGTTCTAAGTAACAGTGCTGCACTGTAGTCAGATTCCTATCATCCATCCTCAGTAAAAATCCAATCTGACCTTTCAGCTATTTAATGCATGGTGCACTATCCTCTCCTATTAGATATGGTGACTCTGCGCATGCTCTCCCGAGCAAACTGCCCTCTGCACTATCCAATCAGATTCTGTCTTTTTCAGCCCTTTATCACCTCCACCTATCACCTCCTAGCTTCTTGCATCTTTCCCACTCTCTCCCTTTCTTCACCCGCTTATCACCCCCTTACATGTATCCACCTATAACCTGCCACCCCTTACCCCACCCCTCCAAATCTGGATGAATTCACTGGGTCAGGCTGCATCTGTAGAAGCAGAGCGATGTTCAGCATTTTGAGTGCAGGGTTTAATCTGAAATATTGATCATCCTTCTTCCTGTACAGATGCTACCTAACTGGCTGAGTTCCTGGAGCAATTTATTCTCTCTGCACGAATCTGAAAATATTGACCCATTTTTCCTGGCTATTAACTTGTGTTTGTTAACGAAAACAATGGCCAGCATAATTACCCAGCTGAACACACAAAATGCTGGAGCAACATCTATGGAAGTGAATAAACAGTTGATGTTTGGGGTCAAACCCCTTTTACAGGACCGGAAAGGAAGGGGGAGGATGCCATAATAAAAAAGGTGGGAGGAGGGAAGGAGGCTAGCTCGGTGCAGGATGAAGCCAGGTGGCCAGGTATGGTGAACTACATATACCTGTCTGGACACGCCCCCTGCTGACTGCTCCTGTGGCTCCTCCCACAGACCCCTGTATAAAGGCGATCAAGGCCTGAGCCCGGCCTCTCAGTCTCCAGGATGTAGTATGGTGTTCACTCACTGGTTGTTCCTTCTTCCAGTCAATAAAAGCCGATATCTCACCTTGCGTCTCAGAGTGAGTTATTGATGGTGCATCACCAGGAAAGGTAAAGGGCTGGAGAGGAAGGAACCTGAAAGGAGAGGAGAGTAGATCACAGGAGAAAGGGAAGGAGTGGCACTGGGGGGGGGGGGGGAGGTAATAGGCAGGTGAGAAGTCAGAGTGGAAATAGAAGTAAAGGGAAGGGGAAGGGAAAAGTATTACTGGAGGGTGAAATCGATGTTGATGTCATCAGCTGGGATAAGAGGAATTGCTCCTCCACCCCGAGAGCAGCCTCATCATGGCACAAGACGAGACAATGGTCTGACATGTCAGAACAGGAATGGGAACAGGAAATAAATGGTTAGCCACTGGGAAATTCCACTTTTGGTGGATGGGAGTAGAAGTGCTCGACCAAGCGGTCCCCACTGTGCAGTTGGCCTCACCAATGTGGAAGGGGTTGCATTGGGAGCACCGTATTCAATTGACGACCCATAGGTGAAGTGTGGTTGGACTGTTTGTGGTCTTGAATGGAGATGAGGGAGTAGGTGGATGGGCAACTAGCAATTTGGCTGCTTGCAGAGCTAAATGCCAGGAGCTAAATGGATAAGGAATCGTGGAGAGTTGGTGGGAAGCTGAGGTGAGCACAAATGTTTGGGAAATGGAGGAGATGTGGGTGAGGGCAACATCAGTGGTGAAGGAAGGGAAACCCCATCTATTGAAGAAGGAGGACATTTCTGATGTCCTGGAAAGGAAAGCCTCAGCCTGGGAACAGAGCTGAAGGAACTGAGAAAAGGGAATGTCATTTTTATAGGAGACAGTATGAAGAGGTATAGTCAAGAGGTATGCCAGTTTGGTAAGCTTATCCAGTGCATTCGGATTACCTAATCTCTCCATTGCTGTCAACTTCAAGATTTGACTCCTTCATTTCCGGGAAATAAAGTGGCACATAGTTTACAGAAACCAAATTTGAACACAATTTGGATTATTTAATATTTAGACTCTCTTTGCAAAGCACAGATTGCCATTTTAAGAAAGAGTTGAATCCTCAATCACATTTGGTGGCTTTACAAGTTTGTGTAGTGAACTTGGGTTGTGTAGTGTAGTGTTTATGGCATTGCCTCTAGCTTAAAAGCATTGTTGTCTTGATGCAAATTGGGGTTTACTGAGTACTACATATCACAGTAGGGGTAGCAAATAGCAAGAGAAATGTATTGATTATATATTAAAAAGAAGCCGAGCGATGGTTCAGTGCCAACTGTCTTCCTTTTTTTGTGCTGCTGAGAAGAAGTCTGAGCAGCCTATCACTGTGTGACTCACTGTGGCAGATGGGTAGGCCTCTCTGCCTCATGTGGTGTCCCTCTGTTTTGATGGATGTCGTTGATATTGTAGGATGGTTTCGTGGTTCTGCGTTCATGGATTGGATTATTGCGTTTGTGGACTTTTACAGACTTACAGTTTTTATATTCTGTGTTTTGTTTATTGTCCATTCCTTTTCCATTTTGTTGTGCAAGGGGAGGGTGTGTGGGGTTGATGTTCTTTTTTTGTGCAGGAAAGGGGTTGTTTCTTGGGAGTCAATGTTCCTGTTATATTTAGTGTGGTGGGGAGGGAGGGTTTGGCAGTTGATAATTGGGATGCTGTTCTTTTTAGTGCAGGGGAGAGGACAGTTTGATGTTTCTCTCTGAACAACTCATTCTTTCTTGTTTCGTGGCAATCTGGAGAAGACAAATTTCAAAGTTGCATATGGATACATGCTTTGATAATAAATTAATACATTTATTTTGTCAGTTTCATCATTTTCCACTGGTATGTTTGGCCTCTTCTTATTTTAGTTAATGATGTAATGGAATTTGCTGTGATTCTTCAATAACCTCAATGCCAAAATGGGGTTCAGAATATTAACACAGCATCCCTTGACTTGAGCACTAATTCAGAAGCTAAATTCTCTTTGCAAGTCAACTTTGCAAGTGTGGTGGAAGTAGAGATGCACTCTCTTGTGCAATTAAAAACAGATTTATTCCTTAGTAGCAATGACCTCACGAAACTCTGTAAAATATAACTGAAATGTTTAAAATCAAACTTCCTCATAAGGGAGCAATTAAAGCATTTCCATTGAACTTCTATCTGATCTCAGTTCAATAAATGTAAAGAAAGATATAGAGTGTTTTTTTTCTTTTGTGTGGGTTTTATTTTCAGCCAGCTCCTATTGGGCAAATAAGATGGATGGAGGAGAAATCGCTGAGCAGAGAGGCAGGCCTTCGTCTTGTGCTTTTACACTTCAATGAACTGACTGAAATCAAAAGCTCTGCATATGGGGAATTGTTGATATCATCCTAATGCCATGCTGTCAAACAAGAATTTGGAGCATCTATTTGTGGTTTAGTTTTTAACTGTTGTGTTTTCCTCTGTCATTCAAAACCCATTTATTGCTTTCCTTGAGTACTGATATGAAAAATTCGGAATGTCTCCTGGTGAGAGCAATTTCAGTTAATGGCAACATTCTTGTTTGAAAACCCACTCTTTTTTTTTTGTAATTTTCTAAGGCAGAAACTCCGCAATGAACATCCTCATGGACAGGACTGTATTTCCCTTTATTACATCTCCATTATTCCCAATAGTTTTTTTTTTGATTGCCAATAATTTTATATGACATTGGTGAAATATTGCTGTGAAAAGGAGGAATTCAGAGAAATAATTTAAGCCACTGTATCCGACTAGGTGTATTTTTTGGCAGAGCGTAATAAACATGAAAAGCATAGGGCATGTAGCTTTTACTTTGAATCGAGTTCACGGGTCTGACAAGTGAGGCACAAATCACTCACTGCGAATGGGTATATTAATCAAATTTATTTATAGATACTAAAAATTCAACCAAACATTCATGTTCCCCAAGTTACAGAAACTACAAAGTTAAGTATTCAACAAACATACATTTAGCAAACATATCTGCAGAGAGCATATCTTCCCCACAGTTATGTGTACTGTTTCCACGTGCTATTTTATATTTGTGATATTTGAACCTGGACACCAAAGGGAAAAGCATCTGCAATTTCTAGACTGACCAATCACAACAGAAGCAGCTTTTGACGAACAGAATAAGCCCCACCCCCAAGGACATTCTTCTTTAAAAATTATTTTTATGAACTTTTACAATGCAACAAAAGAAAAAAAAGAGGTTTATCCAGTGCAAAACAAACATATCAAAGTACAATTCATAACAATTAAGCAAAGCACCCATAGTAGAATTGTATAAAGTTAGTAACCACCCCACCCTCCCACTACCCAACTCCAAGCCAACCTTACGATATATAAAAAAAAGTTAATCAGAGCTATATCACCACAGAGCTGTATTTATAAAAAGAAGGTATATTGCTGCTACCTAATCTATAGTATGTTTACACATAAAAAAACCATAAATCGTAACCATAAGAAGGTGGAAGTAAGGGATTTAAATGCATAAACAAAGGAGGGATGCCCCTTAATCTAAATGGGAATTATGAAAATATTCAAGAATAGGGCCCCACACCTTTTGGAACTTTATATCTGAATTAATAAGTGAATAATGAATCTTTTCAAGGTCTAAGCAGGACATAATATCTCTAAGCCGTTGAGCATGAGTATGTGGGGCCCAAAGGACATTCTAAAGGATGTGCAGGAAGATGGACCTCTGTGCATTTGTATATATGTTTTTGAATGTTGCAGGATGCATTGATAGAGCAATTAATAAACATGTGTGATTCAAGACTTAAACAGAAAGCAAAGAGAATTATACAAGATTGGTTTCACCTGTGAAAAAGACTGCTTGGGCTACATCAGTATAGCACCCAATTCCGATCACCACAGGGGCCACACAGTGACACTGGCTCACATTATAAGACACCAAGTTTCAATCCTGACCTTGGGTGCTGCATGTATTGAGTTTCTACACACATTCTACCTTGCAACCACATTGGCTCTACCTGGGTGCTCTGCTGTCTTCCCATATCCAAAAAATGAGCAGGTTGGGCTCTGTAAGTTGTCTCTTTTGTGCAGGTTTGTGGTAGAACTTGAGAGGAGTTGGTGAAAATGTGGGTGAAAGTAGAATTGGTATAAGTGGAGGGTTGGTGATCAGTAAACAGATTCTACAGATGCTGGCAGTCCAGAGTAACATGCACACAATGCCTAAACTCATCAGGTTAGGCAGCATCTATGGAGATAATTAGTTTATGCTTCAGGCTGAGCCCCTTCATCAGCACTGGAAAGGAAGGGGGAAGAAGCCAGGATCTGCTGGGCATTTCCTACAGCAATGACTTGCATTTCACATGTTTAATGTGACAATTTATTTGCTCTTTTTCTCCAGTTGTCCTCATTAACTAACCAGATGGCTTCAACAGTGACATATAACTCTCCCCTCTCCCCTCATTAAAACACTCTTCCCCCTTTCCTGAAGGCAATGAAGGGTCTTTAACTTGAAATGTTAACTCCATTTCTCTTTTCACAGACTTATGATTCTGAATTTTTTGTCTTATATAAGACCAAAGTGGATGTGTGTTTGGTCAGGGGTTGCAGGGTTGTTTTCAAAAGGTGGTAATATTCTAGAAAATAGTACCAGATATTCCTCCATCCAATTCCAGATTTTTAGGTGAAATTTCAGAGAACATAACTAAGTTATAGTTCTAAAGAAGGCTCTCACACCGGGATGTCAGCTGGAGTCTCTATTCATTCCCGTAGATGCTGCCTGACCTGCTGAGTTCCTTCAGTATTTGGAGTCTGTTAGCTTTGGATTTCCAGCTTCTGCGGACTTTCTCCTGTATATGACAGTTGTCAGGAAGCACCATCGAAGTACTTGGTTTTAGCACTGGTAGAAGTGTAAACCAATGAGGGCTGAAATTAGAGACAAAAGCAGCTGTACATATTTGGCATAATACTAAGAATAAGTATTAATCATGAAGATTTTAAAGTTTGTATTGAACAAAGGAAAACAGCAATAAAGTTTTGCATTTCTTAAGTGTGCTACGTAATTCAACCAGCCAATGTAGATCATTTTGAATAGAAGGTGAATATAGTAAAGAGACTTGAAACAATTGCTAGAGTGGTATTAATTGTAAGATAGATCTGCCCTCTGAAAACTAACCCTTAGGTAGATCTATTCTTTGTCAAATCTCAATAATTGCAAGGGATAGTTTTCAATCTTTTTCCCACTGGTAAATGATTTGCCCTGCTGACTAATATGGAACAGCATATTGATTGAAACTCTTTTATTCTGTTGAATAAAATTAATTAGATTTCATACACAGTTTTGTTATAAATGCATTATTGTTGCTTGTCCACCTATGGAAACAATGGAAGTCATTGACCTCATATATAATTGCCAAGTAGGGGATTGTAGCTGAATGTGCGGGATTTAAAAGCTAGGAAAATATTCAGTTAACTTTGCACACCACCCATGAGGAGCTTTCTAGCACAGGGACAGATTTTTCATTTGATGAAGTAGGTATAAATTGGCCGGGCAATCTGGCAGCAATCAGTTTCACTGCCTTCCCACAGGGATCACTATCCTAAAAGAGGTTGTTGGCTTCCAAGCTGATTCTAGAATGCTCATACAGAAAGTTTGAGAACTTTTTGTTCTTAATTGATTAGGTGAAAGAAGCACTTGTACTACTTCATATCCTTTCCCAAGATATTTCACAGTGCATGTGGCCTGTCCACAGACAGCAGCATTAAAAAAGAAGCGCCTTCCAGAAAATTGGCATTCACTGTTGGTATGATTTGAATGGTTCTTTTGCCCAAAAGGTAAAGAAAACAAAAATATGGGGTGGTGGGGGGGGGGGAGAAACAGCAGATGTTAGAAAATCGAAGTTAAGCCCGAATGATGAAATCAGATCAAGCAGCATCTGCAGAGAGAGAAACCAAGGTCCTGGACCTGAAATGTTGCCTGACTCCATTTCCATGGATGCTGCCTGACCTTCTGAGTATTTCCAGCAGAGTTTCAAAAGAATAAAATTCCGCCTCCTAAGTTATGCAAAGACTTCTACTAGCGAGAATGAAAATTGAGGTCAGTTGCTGATATCTGCATTTTTCCCTTTAGTTTGAACTCGCTACTACATTTTGTTAGCTGCCACTGAGGAGTTGTATCAATACCAGACTAATAACTGGGAACAGTGATTTCACTCAGGGAAATTGGCATGAATGCCAGGAAAGGGAGGAAAATGCAATCAAATAATGTTTGAATATATACTACATCTTCCAGTTTCTGAATGCTCATTACCATATAACTAAACAAAGCTTTCAAGAAAAAATGATAAATTCAGGATTGGAGTTGGGAGTTAGAAAATTTGTAGAGTTTCCAGTGGCGTGGAAGTTTGAAGCATTAACAGTTTGAAGACCAGCATAATGATTTTTAATTTGGAGGTTTTGTGTTGTTACATACTCGTGACACATGACAGTGGTACCCTTGTCACGTGACTGGGGTTGAAGCTATACTGGACTTGAGGTAATGGTCTTGTGATGGTGGAATGATGTCATTTTCCCGCCAGTAGAGATCATGTGACAGGTTTTTTCTACAGGTTATAAAAGGAAGACCCCACCCTGTGAGGAGGGACAGTTCGTGGCTGGATTTGCCAGGTTGACTTCATGCCACTGCATGATTTAATGTGATGATGCAGTTTCGTTGAAAGATGAAGTTTTATCTAATGCCTAAAGTTTAAAAGGTCATTGCCAGCAGGTTCTTTACAATACTGCTAGTTTGAGAATCAGTGGAGAGTGAAGATCGGAGTTCGGGAGTTAAAGATCGAGGAGAATCAATTTACGATGGTGAAACGGGTTCGACCTTATTTAATCCTTATTTGGAAGGAATTCGTTGACTGTTCTCATGTTAATCTCTGCGGGATAGCAGAAGATTGAGGATAGTGTGATAAAGGAAAGGTCAGTGCCTTTAAGCTGTTTTGTTTCGTAAATTCTTCGTGGGAAAAGTTTGACGTCGGGGATCAGAGCAAAACGACATGAAAGAGAATTTTAAATAGTCTTATAAAGTCTCTCCTTTTAAATGGACTATGAGCATTTTTACCTTTTGGCAATACTACTTTAAAGAACTGTTTAAGCTGCCGCACAGCAGCTGTTTCTGGTTACGTTAGTGTTTGTTTACTTTTAGGGGGGTTTGTTTTCAGTGTTTAATAAACATTTTGTTTGTTATATAAACCCTTGCCTAACTCATATATTTATTGTTGCCTGAATACGTAACAATGTGACTTGGTGTTAGTTTGACTTGACTGAGTGTGGAAATAATACATTGACAACAGTTTGTCCAGAAAAGGCAAAGAACAGCAAAACTGTGGATGATTTGGGACTTATGGACGGGAAGTTGGATAATGGATAACTTGTAGAGGAGAAGACTGGAACAATTAAATCCTGTAATGGGTGGGTTGGAGAGTTTGAATTGTACGATTGCTGGAAATGGGCTGAAGAGAGGTTTATCAGACATGTGGAAGAAAGGTGTATATGACCATGAATTGATTATGGTTTTGGAAGGCCTATTCAGCAAAATGGGGCACAGAAGGTCCAAGCAGTCAGATGATAGTTTTGGCAAGGAGAATAGTAGGCTGAATTTCGAGGAAACATTGCAGGTCGTCAGAAATCTTCTGGAAAAATAAAGATAATAAATAGGTTTGGGAAATGACTAGGCAGCCTCCTCTGTCATTTCATATGAAAATGGCCTCAACAACAATTTTCTGCCTGATCACCATAGCCTTGATTACTCATGGTACCAAAACTTAACTTCTTGGCTTTGAATATACTTAATATCACAGCATCTGCAGTTCACGTAGCAGTGATTCAAGCTGCTGTGAGAGAAAATTACTTTTTTATTTGGTCTTCTGGCCAACACTTCCTGTTGAGAAGATGTCTGTTAGTTTTCAATTCCATCACTAAGAAGAATCTCCTCATAGCATTTACATCTTCAGGCCCAAATTTCATCTGAAGAGCCAAAATGAAAATTTACATTGAAGGTCTCGCCCCAAAACATCAACTGTTTATTCCTTTCCATAGATGCTGTCTCACTGGTTGAGTTCCTCTAGCAAGTTCTGTGTTTTTCTCTGAATTTCCAGCCTCTGAAGAATCTCTTGCGTTTAACAGAAAATTTGGTTGTGCTTTTTTAAAAAAACGGCCAAACAAGATCAGAAAATAATTCCATGATAGAGTAATTCAGTAGTTTTTCCTTGCTTTAAATGGAGACTTGTACAGCTCTTAATGAGATACAGTAGTAACAATACAGAAACATTAAGATAAATAACAAAAAATGAATGTTGAGGATTTCATATGTGAAATATTAGTTGCAAAAAATGTATTTTGGATAAACCTTGAAGGTTCAGTTTAATTTACTTGGGGAATTTTTTTCCAAATGCTTTCGAGTTCTAGGTCATCTATTTTTCTTGTTATTAGAATATTCATGGCTACAAAGTGAGAGACTATAAACAAAATATGCTGGACATACGCTGCAGGTCAGGCAGCATCCGTGAGAAGCAAAGAAGAGTTAATGTCTTTGGTCAATAACCTTCCATCAGAATTGCATCGACAGCTTTCAATATAAAGTGGTGAGCCCTCTCCTTAGGACGAGGCATTCAACCAAGACCCTCTTTTTGATTGTAGCACAGGACACAAATATCTTATTGCCTGTTTGAAGGTGGAGTGGGAATTCTAACTCTGCCTCAGCTATTGCAACTGAAAGCAGACTTTGCTGCGGGCCAATAGTTTACATAACGATAGCCATTTAATTGACTAAAAGTAAACCTTGAAATATCATGAGATCTTGATAATTTATATAAATTATAAAGTATGTTATTTTATGTTTTCTAAAACTGTACTGAAAAATTAACAGAAAACTGATTTGCTCAGATATAAATATTTATCTTGTTTTTCTAACTATGAAAGCATAGTAGTGCCAGACAGACAGTAATATTTAGGGTATTTTGTTATTACTGACATTGTTGTCCCCTGACCTACCTCACAGACGCTATCCAAATCAGAGAAACAAAGTGGCTAGAAATGAACTTTTCATGGTTCCTTGTTCAGCCAATATTTATACAAATATGTATCATTAGTTTTTATAAGAGGAATGCTTGGATAGTTTTATAGAATTATGGACAGAAGACACTTCACAGCTGAAATGAGTGGGTAGACGAGTAATTACTTGTTGACTAAGAGCTTAAAGTGGCAATTTTGGCAGTATTGTGTTTGATTGAGTAGTCATAATGTGAAATGCTGAGTACATGGTGGAATGGTCCAACATACCAGCCTGCAGTTTAGGTTAATGTCTTTACAAGTTTTTTTTTTTGGAGAATCTTAACAGAATAAGTTGCAACTTTGGAACTCTTACCTGATGCAGAAATGAATGTTTTTCCATCTCTGTATTTGCTGAAGAAGCTTTCAAATTAGTTTGTGTTTTGCATAGAGATCAGCTTTATGGTGTCTACATTTTTTTCAGCTACTGTTTAAATAATTGAAATTGTTGAAATTTTGTTTGCTTCTCGTATTTTCTATAGTAAGTGGACTCATTAAAATCAAATTCTACAAAGTGTCTTGGGTTCTGTTTAACTTTGCAGGGGGGGAGAAATAATATTACATTTTCACATTAGTGTCAATTGTCAGACTTGGTTGACCTTTTTTTGAATAGTCATTGAACAGTATAGTACAGAAACAGGCCCTTTGGCCCATCTAGTGCATGCCAAATTATTTAAACTGCCTACTCCATTGACCTGCACTGGGACCATAGCTCCCCATACCCCTACTATCCATGTATCTCTACAAGCTTCTTTTAAATGTTGAAATCAAGCTCGTGTGCACCACTTGTGCTGACAGCTCATTCCACCATCTTGCGACCATATAAATTTTGTTATATGGTCGCAAGATTGTGGAACGAGCTGCCAGCACAAGTGGTGCACACGAGCTTGATCTTGACATATAAAAGAAGCTTGTATAGATACATGGATAGTAGGGGTATGGGGAGCTATGATTCCCTAGGAAGTCCCCTGAGCTATACCCTCTGAGTAAAGAAGTTTATCCTCGTGTTCCCCTTCAACATTTCACTTTTCACCCTTAACCCATGACTTCTAGTTATAGTTCCGCTCAATGTACATCAATGATTGGTGTACAGCTTACCATTGGATTGCTAATAGCTTGTAAGTGTGTAGGTAGAGATGGAGTTAAGTCTCTAGATTGTATTTTTTTTTCAGTTAACTTATTTTAAGTTTAAAGAAATAACAATATATAACGTAATTTAGCAGTGAAAGGAATATAATTCTGTTTTAAGAACACTTCAGAACACCTAATATCTACTTCACACTACAGCATAATAAAGCAGAATAATAAATATGATTTAGGAAAAAAAACATGTCTGTGGTGCTATTTTACTGCATTAATTGTTGCTGATATCTACAGCAAGTAATGTAGAGTGGATGTTGAGTTATGGTTGAATACCTTGAGCCATTTTGAACAAAATCAAGATTTTATTGCTAAGCGCATTTCCGGCAGATCATTCTTTGTTTGCAGCCTATTTCTCTCCAGTTCCCCTCATTAAAAATGATCAGACTAATGAACCAAATTTTATCAGGTTTCTTGTGTCACTCATGAAATAAAAGGCGAGCAATGTAACGCGTTGAATGCTGCCTCAAATTCTCTTTGGCTGTAGAGGGCGTGAATAAATCTTCCCTGTTCCTCACTGATTAACTTCATGGTGACTTTCAGTTCTAAATCTGATCTTGAATTGTCATTGTTGAATCTGAACTCCTTTCCATTCATTGGCATTTATGTTAGTCGGTGCCACATAGAAATCAACATGGGGGACGTGTTAATCAGCAGTCTGTTGTTTCACGTGTTAGACGGAGTTTTATGGATGGGTGGAGATCTGGGGTTCTTTAATTTTGGTTAATCTTGAAAGAGGCATTGATAGGACTGTTTTAAGAAAAGACAAGCCAGTAATGGTATGACAGTTAACATGGTAAAACTCGTTTGTAGGTGAAGGACCAGACTATTTCAAAGTACAAAGTAAATTTTATTATTAAAATATGTATATATATCACCATACACAATACTGAAATTCATTGTCTTCCGGGCATACTCAATAAATGTATAGAATAATAAGCATAATGGAATGAATGAGAGACCATCAACAAAGGCATTCAACCAGAGTGCAGAAATCAACAAACGGCGCAAATACAGAAAGAAAAAAATAATAATAACAAATAAATTAGCAATAAATATTGAAAACATGAGATGAAGAGACCTTGAAAGTGAGTATATGTAAGGTACTCTGAGGTTATGTGAGGTTAAAAAAAAATTCATCCAAAAAGTGTTAACTATCTGGAACATGGTACTTAATGATAGTGAAGCAAAACTTAATTATGCCTATTAAATTGGATAAGTACATGAAGGCAGCAAAAAATGCAAGATGTGGAGAAAGGACTTGGAACCAACTGGATTTTTCTTCCTACTTCAGGCAATTGACCTGTCTATGTTCAAACGGTTCTGTGGTTCTCATTTATGGAAGTACCAGACATTCAGCATGATTTTTGGGGCTGATTTTATGCCTTGATTTCCTTGCTAATATCTGAACTTGCCTGGGTATCCCTGTGGAAGTTCCAGAGCTTGAATTGAGGTTCTCAGTGTGTCCAGTGGGATAGCGTGCCTTCTGTAGGCCAGACTGAGTGTCCTACTCGCTAAGTTTGTGTTGAGTTCAATATGGGATGCATGCTACTTTCTTCAGTTCAATGAATTATAACATGGTTACAGTGCAGAGGGAGGCCATTCAGCCCATTATGTCCTTGACTGGTCAGTCTGGCAAATGCTTCTCTATATATTTATTCATTTACTTTAATTCCACAGTGGAACCTGCTTTCACTACACCTACAGTCATTATATTCAGATATCAAATGCACGTTGTGTTTTTAAAAAAATTAAGCTTTTCCTTTGGTGTCACTCTAAATTCCCTTCCCTTCTGTTTTATACCAGTGACCACTAGTCCTTGACCCCTTTACCAAAGCAAATATTCTGCCACTAGCTGCTGTCCATATCCACTTGCATTTTAAATGTTTCTATCCAATCTTCGCTTCACCTTCTCCAGAGAACAGAATCCCAGCCTCTAATTCATCCCAGTAAATATTTGCTATCCCAGTATCCATCTTTATCGTGTTTATAGGGCCCTCTCTAATAACTTCACATCATTCCTTTGGCAACCAGAATCGAGTGCAATATTTCAGCTAGTAACTGATTAGTGGTTTTCATATTTAGTTTGTAGTGCAGCAGTTACATTTGGCCGTACAATTTTTTTAAAAACCAGCCTGTCACTTAGTAACACTCCCAGACGGGATACGTTTTGACCTGGAGCTCTGACGGTTTTGTTCCTCTCGCAGATGCTGTATGGCCTGCTGAATCCCTTCAGCACATTGTTTGATGCTCCCAGGTCCCTCTACTCCTGTGTAATCTTTAGAAGTGTATATTTTTATTCTCTGTCGCCTCTTCTCTTCCTTCCTGCCAATGTGAACACTGCACTTTATTCTGAATTTAACTTCCTCTGCACGTACCTGCCCGATCCACCAGCCTTTTCTGCTGCAACCTATCACACTCCTCTTTGCAGGTACAAAGCTGTGTATCTGGAAAACTTAGAATTTCTGGCTTGCATCCCTGTTTCTAAGTCATTGAGTATATTTACAGCAGAAGTCGATATGTTCTTTACTAGTCAAGGTGTCAAAGGTTGTCATGGGGGGGGCACAGGAGAAGGGTTGAGAGATAATATATCAGCCCGATTCGATGGGTCAAATGGCCTAATTCTGCTCCTATATCTCATGGTCTTGTACAAATGTGACATGACTTACTGCCTTTCTTCTGAAATCTTTTTTTAAATTTAAGCTGACCATCGGTGATTTGTAATTTATTTTATTTAAAGATGTTCACCAACTTTCCATGACCTCCACTACATCAACAGTTTCGCCTGACTCCTTTTTGGGGACGAGATGGGATAGTGGATAGATTGGAGCCATGCCAACTGTCAAAGTGTTCTGTCAGTGTAGCTGTTTGCCTTCACTGAGATACCCCTGTTTTGGACTGAGTGCTCCATGTCAGGACAATCAGCATTTCATAAGGATGGCTACAAGCAATTTTGGGTAATATTGTGCTTTTTTTTGGGGTGTAAGTACAGCAGAACCCTGGTATCAATGGGAAGAAAGGTCTATGTTGTGGAGGGATGAGAAAGCTGTGTTTTATGTAAATCCAAACTGAACCACTTCACTCACTGTAAACCCAAGCCAGAATATGATTTTCTTCATACACGATCCAACACATGCTGTGGGGGACAAGGAGCTGAAGACATGCTGTGATGGGTGTACACCTGCTGATCCAGGATTCTGGCCATACATCCTGACCCAGATAAAGCACGAAACTGAGTTCGATTAACGCAGCCTGACCCAATTCAAATGCCGATTTCCCATCAGAAAAGAGTACAGCCTTCAAACACAGCGCACTCTCAGATCCTGTTGATCTTGGGTTGGGTAACCAGGCTCTAAAACTCTGAAGAACTGATTCTCAGAAATATATTCAAATACTATTTAAATAGTTACTATTTAAATCATTAAGGACACCCATCACCCAGGTCCTGCCTTGTTCTCATTGTTAACATCAGGAAGAAGGTACAGTAGACTGAAGGCACACATTCAATGATTCAGGAATAGCTTCTTCCCCTCTGCCATCCGAGTTCTAAGCCATGAACACTACCTCCCTACTTATTTCAATGTTTGTACTAATTCAGTTTAACTATTTAATATATGCTGTATATTTACTGTAATGTATGCATTATGCATTACATTATACTGCTTCAAAGTCAACAAATTTCACGACATGTGTTGGTGATATTAAACCTGATTCTGATTCTGAATAGTTCACTCCACAAGATTTTTTTTACATAAACAACAGCAATTTAAGGGTAAAATGTTATTAGGGCACAATTATATTGTTTCTTGCACCAGATTGATTACTTTTGGGACTGGTTTTGACTTTGACTCTTGGAAGGAGACCTGGCAGTGATAAAAGGGCTAATTTTTAGTCATGTAGCAAATAACACACAAGCTGTACATAATTGATTGCCCCATTTTGTAAGTTTTAGAATGAACAGGTTTGTTAAACGTCAATATCAATTGCTTTGCCTAAGTAGCGATGTTAATAAGTACAACAGTGAATAGTTGATGGTTGTCATTCATAAATGTCATTTGTAAATCCCTGTGTTGTTAATGAGCAGGTTTTGTAGAGGAGTGTGAATTTCTTGTTGGTGCCCTGATATTAATGAGGAAAGTTGCATCCTGGAATCTATTGCAATGCACACAAAATGCTGGAGAAACTCTGCAGGTCAGGACATATCTGTGAAAACGAATAAAAAGACGATGTTTTGAGATGAGGACATTCTTCAGGACTGGAAAGGAAAGGGGGTGGGTACAACAAAATAAAAGGATGGAGGGGGGAAGGGGATGGCAGCTAGTTGGAAGGTGATGGATAAAGCCAGTTGGGTAGGCAAGATAAAGGGCTGGAGAGGAAGGAATGTGATAGGACAGGAGAGTGGACCATAGAAAAAAGGGAAGGAGGAGAGCACTAGGGAGAAGTGTAGGCAGACAAGAAGAGTGAATGGGCAAGGGAGGGGAAGAAGTGGAGGGAGGAGGGATTTCTTTTACTGGAAGGAGAAATCAATATTCATGCCATCAGGTTGGAAACGACCCTGACAGAATACAAGGTGTTGCTCCTCCATCCTGCGGGTGGCCTCATCTTGGTACATGAAGAGACCGTGGCCCAACATGTCAGAATGGGAATGGGAATTAAAAAGTTTGGCCACTGGGAAGTTCACTTCGAGCAGCTGTAACGGAGGTGCTCGACGAAGTGGTCTCCCAATTTATGATGGATCTTCCCAGTGCAGAGGAGGCTGCATTAGAAGACCAGATGCAATAGGTGACCCCAGTTGGTTCAAAGGTGAAGTGCTGCCTCACCTGGAAGACTGTTTAGGGCCCTGAATGGAGGTGAGGGCAGAGGTGAATGAACAGGTGTAGAACTTGGGCTGTTTGCAGCGATGAGTGCTGGGAGGGAGATCAGCAGGGAGGGATGAATTGTGGAGTGAGTGATCCCTGCAGGAAGTGGAGGGGGGGGAGGTAAAAGTATGTTTAGTGGTAGCATCCCTTTGGAGATGTGGCAGATGAGATGTTGGATGAGAAGGCCTATGGGGTGGTAAGAAAGGACAAGTAGAACTCTATCACAGTTGAGGCAGTGGGAAGATGGTCTGAGTGTGGATGTTTGGGAAATGGAAGAGGTGCAAATATGAGAAGCGTCAACAGAGCAGGAAATGAAACTCCATCCTTTTGAAGAAGGAGGACATCTCTGACCTGGAAATAAAAGCCACATTCTAGGAACTGAAGTGGCGGAGGCAAAGGAACTGAGAAAAAGGAATAGCATTTTTACAGGAGACGGGGTGGGAAGAGGTGGAGTCAAGATAACCGTGGCAATTGGTAGGTTTACAGGTACAAATGATATTGGTTGACAGTTTGCCTTCAGAGGTGGAGACAGAGAGATCGTGAAAGTTGAGGGGGATGCCAGAAATGGACCAAGTGAATTTAAGGGCAGGGTGGAAGTTGGAGGCAAAGTTGATAAAATGGACAAGCTCAGCCTGGATGCACGAGGCAGCACAATGCAGTCGTCAATGTAGCAGAGGAAGAGTTGGAGAGCAGTACCAAGGAATGCTTGGAACATGGACTGTTCTATGTAGTCATCAAAGAGGCAGACATTACTGGGGCCCACACAAGTGCCTATGGCTACACCTTGAGTTTGGAGAAAGTGGGAGGAGCCAAAGAAAAAGTTGTTGAGGACCAGTTCTGCTAGATGGAGGAGGATGGTGTGGAGGGGAACTGGTTGGTTCTTTTGTTGACTTTTTTTTAAAAAAAAGTGGAGAGCTTTGAGGCCTTCTTGATGGAGGATGGAATTGTATAGGGACTGAATGGTGAAAATGAGTCGGTAGGCCCAGGGCCAGGGCCTGAGATTAAGAAGTGCTATATGCAGACGGGAAGGGCTGAACCAAAGGGGATAGAATGGAGTCAATATATAAAGACTCGGGTTCAGTGGGACAGGAGCAGACAAGAGACAATAGGCCTACCTGACTGTTGTCTCACTGGAATATCACATGGTGCCAACATTGCAGTCTTTTCTGTACTCTGCATTGTTAAAAAATGATGCACTATTACAGCTGAAAAATCAGGAAAATATCTCTTTCTGAAATAAGACACAGGTGGAAATATCCAGTAAATTAAAACATCAGATAAAGTTTATTATGTTCAGTACATTGTGCGCCCTCGAGAAATGAGCTCTGTTCGGGTTAATGACTGTAATAACTTTTATTAACCCCAGTGGCCCGGCAGTGTTCACCTATGAAAGTGGGCAAGGCATTACTCTGATTAAACAGCTGCACTCCTTTTCAGTAGATCAGTGGCCTGTGTTCCAGATCCAGGGATTGAAGCAAAATGCAAACTGCTGGAGGAATTCTCACTGCAATCTTCCATCAGGCTGTTGCTGCTCCAGATTTCAGCCTCTGCAGTGTGTTGTCTCCTGCTGGAGGAACTCAGCAGGTCAAACAGCATCTGTGTAGGTTAAAGGAATTGGCGAAGCAGAAAAAATACAATTTAATGAGGCATTATTGAAGGGGAGGAATTAACCAGTGTCACGTTCAGTTCATTGTTACTCATCTCTTTTTGAGAACTGACAACTCTTTCATGGAACTGGGTTGATGCCTCACTGCTGATTGATGCTTGCAGAGATATGGTGAGGAAAATGTTGCTTGGAGAAATGAAAACTGGGAGGTGTGTACAAAATCTTAATTTAGCAAACTGCTAAATTGTTTACTTCTGATGTGAGTTTCTTAGCAAATGAGCATGTGACTCGTTCTTGAAAACCAGCCTTTATTTTTCAGAAGCTGTTGGGCAAATCAAATGAGGAATTTTTTTGTATTTGTGCTCAGAAGACTGGAAATGGAGCTTGGTTTTGACTGAAACTTGGTAGCATGTAATCTTCTAGGTGTCCCATTGTCAAAACCTAACATTTCTTTTAAAAACATTCAATCATAATTCTTACAAGCTTCAGAATGACCTGCCACAGGATCGATGGTAGCACAAGTACTTGGAAGCCAGCAGTTCCTTAAAAAGTCAGAAAAGCTGAAATCCGCACAGTAAAATTCCACATCTTTGTGGAAACGACATTAAAAATGCTACAATCCCTCACTGTCTGCCAGATAAACACAACACTGCAATCCTGTAGCAGGTCATTCTGAAGCTTGTAAGAATTAAGATTGGACGTTTTTTAAAGTAATGTTAGGTTTCTACTACGGGACACCTAGAAAATTACATGTACCATAAACCATGTACCGTATCTGATCACAGTCAAGAATTCTCAAAGACAGCAAAACAATATTATAATTTTTAATAGATATTTTAACTTTGGGTGGGGCGGGGGGGGGGGGCTCATCAGCCTTGGACAGCCACCTGCCTAGAAGGAAAGCTCTGATTTCAAATCTCCACTGTCTTGTGGCCATATCCACCCATGGGAAAGGCTTCCGGAGTAAATCTTGAGGAAGAAATCTGGAACCAGGGTCCCTAAGGCAGCTTGATGTTGTTTGCAGCTTCACTCTGGCAACCTCTGCAACAATGCTGGTGCCAAGCTGTATCATCACTTGCCCATCCCTTGGACTACATGAGTGACCTGGGGAGGGAGAACCCACTGTGTGGGCAGCAGCTGGTTCTTTAAATCTTCCCGCCCTGGAGAGGACACAGTCCACCAGAGACGCAAACCCATGATACTCTGGGATCAACGGCTACCTACTGCTACACTATTTTAACTTTCTTCAAGTGCAAAATAATTAATATGAAATTGAAGCAGGTGTTCAAATGTCAATTTTAAAAAGAAAAAAGATTAAGTGTTTTTGGAAACTTGAAATAACTGTGGAACCAGGATTGACAATTCATGTGTACCACTGTCTTTCAGGGAGCCAGACAAGTGGTGATGCAGTAATCATGATTCAGTGATCCTATAAAATCTCATCAAAATTTTTTGCAATGAAGTGTGACATTTTCAGTGTACGGTTACAGTTTATCCAGCATTATTTTGTAAAATTTACAGCATCTGGGTTTTTCGCGTTTTTTTTCATTCATATCAGTCTATTAGTTTCTGTAAAATACTCCAAAAAAAAATCACTTGCAATTTCTGGAGTTCAGCATTTCAAAGTGTATTTGTACATACTCCAAAATATGTTGTCATACTTTCCTTGTTTCAAAAGCAAGGCTTGCTGTTTCTCTTTCTCCAATCATTATAAATTCCAGACCAGCATGTTTACTGATTATGTATGTTTACAGGCAGTGTGCATGTTGTCTGATAAACCTAGGGGAGGGTGGGAATGGAAAACTTGGGTTGGATATTTATCAAAGGTATACAGATCACTAAGACCTGTCCCCTCAGGCCTTTGTTTCTTTCTATGTGCACAAAACTGATTGTTATCACCAATGGACTAGGACACACATTGAAGTATCATCAGTATTTTCCATGTTGTATTAAATTAAACATTTGATATTATTGATCTTTTGACTGAGTTTGTCATTGCTGATGTGAATAAAGTCCATCACTTCCAAAGCAGAAACTGGATAATAACAGTCTTCATCTTAAGGTCATAAGAAAAAAGGAGGAATGATCTTTTTAAGTCCATATTACATCCTCATGCTAGCCAAGATATTTACAAAAGAATTTGTTATTTTTGAAATTCAGTCATTTTTATTAAAGCAAATTCAGTGGGCATTTGAGCACAGTCAGACAAATAAATGAAAGACAACACAAGGTCCTTCTGGTTCTAAGGAACTGAAGACCGTGGGAAAGAAATCCCTTCCTCACTGAGATGATAGGTTTGCAATGACATGGACTCAATGAGAACTTTTAAATTTTAGTGATCACCTGGGTGAAGATGTTCGATGTCAGATTGGCTATTTATTGTACGGACCTTTGATTTCTTCTCAACAGATGTTCAATGCTAGAATACAAGAGCAGAAAAGAAGGAAGGATTTGAATAGAACTTGTATTGGTTACTATTGTTAATCATGTTCGTATGGATTGTAACACAAAGCTCATACACAGGAAGCCTATCTTGTCCAATGGAAAGTGTCTATCTTCTTTCAAGATTATCATGATATCATTTGAAGTTCAGTTAGCATTTCCCTCTACTTGAATCAGAGTCAGATTTAATATCACCGGCATATGCTGTGAAATTTGTTGACTTTACAGCAGCAGTTCATTGAAATACATGATAGATAAATATAGAGAAAAAAAAACTGAGTTTCTTTAAGTGTGTGTATATAATATTTATGTGTATGTGTGTGTGTTTGTATATCTTTATATATATGTTAAGTTAAAATAAGTAATGCAAAATAACACAAAAGTAGTGAGATAGTGTTCATGGGTTCAATGTCCATTTAGAAATTGGATAGCACACGGGAACAAGCAGCTCGTTAGCAACATTTTGTAAAAGCAATGCCCATTTGTGGGTACTAACATTGAACTCTACCTCTTTCATACCCTTTATTGTCTACAAATTCTGGGGCAAACAGCACCTGATGAACAACAATTTCCTTCAGCTAAATACTGGGTTGGTCAAAGGCTCTCTTTTGCAAACTTCCATTCTCTAATATAGTCTCCATCCTCTTCCTTGGCAATTGTCCAAGATGATTCACAGCCTTGGTGTCATATCTGACCTTATGATGAACCTCAGTGCATTTATGCTATTATTAAAGATCACCTATTTCCACACCGATAACATTCCTTGTCCTTCAGCCCTTCCTTAGTTGTTCAGGTGCTGAGCTCTTTTAACTCTGATTATAGCAGGGCTCCCCTGCCCAACTTTCTAATTCTATATTTATGGAGGAGAGAGAGCCCTAATTTTCAAGTCCCTGCCAAATCTGTTGATCTCCCTGTTTACCCATTGCTACTGTTGTGCAAGACACCAATGTTTTAAAATATTCATCCTTGATTAGGAATCTCCTCATGCCCTTGCTGGTTCCTCCTTCCTGACTTTGAAGGTTTGTAGCGTTGATGGAAGTTACTAAGTTTCTGGGTTTGTCTTTTTGTTTCCATCCCTAAATTTAATTACTCCACCACAATTGTCGGTGCCTTAGTTGATTACTGCCTCTCTCCCATCAGGGAGGAGGCTACAGACCCTCTATGCCAGGACCACCAGCCTCAAAACCAGGTATTTTTCCCAAGCAGTAAGGCTGATTAATGTCGCTGCCCACTAACCGCACCCCCCACACCCCCACTCACTTGCCTACTCCATCTCTACTACTTTTACATTTCCTGCCTGTACAGGCTCTCCTGTGCCTAGTGTCCTTTATGTGCATACAATCAATCTATGTATATAAACTATCTTATCCATTTATAGTTGTTGTTGTTAGGTTCTTGTGTTTTTTGCACTGCATCAGATCTGGAATAACAATTATTTTGTTCTTTATACATGCATACTGAAAAATACATTAAATAATCTTGAATTAAACAACCTTGGGTATGTAATTATTTCCCAAAGTTTTCCACTTCTTTGGATTTATTTTCTCATTGGGGCATTTCTTAAAATCTCATAATCTCATGCAAGCCAAATAAAAGTCAAGTAGTTGGTATAAAATTAGATAACGGTGGGAATGCTCAGTATGTCGGGCAGCATCTGTGAAGATAATATCGGATTTAACATTTCAGGGTTGATGACTTTTTCCAAAACTGTCACTGCTGAGCATTTTCAATATTTTATTTTCATTTAATTTGTCTTTTAGTACCTGGGTTTTGACAAATAGTGGGTTGTTTTTATTGCTCTTTTAAAAATCTATTACTTAATAATTCTTTGCCCTTTTTCAGCTTGTTAGGTTGAGCCTGTTGAAAGCAGAAATCCCACATGCCAGTTGATGCACTTAACCTTATTAATAACAGGATCATGTCTTCTCAGAGTTCAAAGTAAATTTATTATCGAAGTACATATATGTCATCATATACAGCTCTGAGATTCATTTTTCTTGTGGGCAATCACAGTAAACACAAGAAACTAAAAAAAATCAATGAAAAACTTTACCCAACAGGATGGACAACAACCAATGTGCAAAAAAAAAACAACCAACTGTTCAAATACAAAAAGAAAGAAGGAAAAAGGATATAATAATAATTGTTGTTGTTCCTTTTCATGCCTTGTGGCACATTGGGTGCCATTTTTTTTTTGCTGTTTTCTTAGCATTTGTCTGTTTTTCTTTACAAAGCCGAGTTGCTAGCTTGCTGCTCAACCCAGCACAGATTGAAAGCATGCAAGGGGCAGCCGGATTCAAATCCAGGATCATTTGCCTCAAAGTCTGGCGTCGATGCTACTATACCACCAGGCAGCTAATAATAATAATAAATAGCAGTAAATATTGAGAACATAAGGCAAAGAGTCCTTGAAAGTAAGTCCATAGATTGTGGAGAGCAGTTCATCGATGGGGTGAGTGAAGTTATCCTCCTGTTCAAGAACCTGATGGTTGAGGGGTAATAACTATTCCTGAACTTGGCTGTGTTCCACCTAAGGCTCCTGCATCTTTTACCTGATGGCAGAGTTGAGGCAAGAGCATGGTCGGATGCTGGGGGCTCCTTGATAATGGATGCTGCTTTCCTGCAACAGCATTCTACGTGGGTGTGCTCAGTGATGGGGAGGGGTTTATTCGTGATGGACTGGGCCATATCCACTTCGGTCCTGATGAAAGGTCTCGGCTCAAAGGCTGTTTACTCTTTTTCATAGATGTTGCATGACATGCTGAGTTCCTTCAGCATTTTCTCTGTGTTGCTTGGCTATCCAACATCTGCAGATTTTCTCATCTTTGTTCCACCACTTTTTGTAGGCTTCTTGGTACGAGGGCATTGGTGTTTTCTTACCAGGCCATGATGCAACCAGACAATATGCTGTCTGCCGCACATCTATGGAAGTTTGTTGAAGTGTTAAATGTCATGCCAAATCTTCACAAGCTCCTAAGGAAGTAGAGGTGCTGCCATGTTTTTTCATTACTTACAAGCTGGGCCCAGGGTATGTGTCCTGAAGTGATAACACCAAGGAATTTAAAGCTGCTGATCCTTTCCAAATCTGATAGCCTTTTGAGTTCTGGCCAATAGACCTTGGGTTTTCTGCTCCTGAAGTCAATCATCAGCTCCTTGGTCTTGCTGATATTGAGTGAGAGGCTGTTGCTGTGGAACCACTCAGCCAAATTCACAACCTCCTTCCTATATGCTGATTCATCACCATATGGACAACGGCAGTGGTGTCATTGGCAAGCTTAAAAATAGCTTTTGAGCTATGCTTAGACTCACAGTTATAAGTATAAAGTGAGCAGAGCAGGAGGCCATGCACATAGCCTTGTGGTGCATCTGTGCTGATTGTGATTGTGGATCTGATGTTGTCGCCAATCGGAAATGTGTGGGGTCTGCAAGTAAAGAAATTGAGTATCCAATTGCATAAGGAGGTATTGAGGCCTAGAAATTGAAGCTTATTAATTACTTTTAAGGGGATGATAGTATTGAATGCAGAGCTGAAGTCGATGAACAGCATCCTGATGTGTCCAGATGTTCCAGGATTGAGTGAAGAGCCAATGAAGCGGCATCTGCTTTAGCCCTGTTGTAACGGTAGGCAAATTAGAGATGTTTCATCATCAACCTTTCAAAGCACTTCATTACAATGGATGTAAGTGCTACTGAAAACAGTCAGTGAGACAGGTTACCACTTTCTTCTTGGGTACCGGTATAACTGAAACCTGCTTGAAGCAGTTGGGTACTTCAGAATGCTGAAGCAAGAGGTTAAAGATAGAGGTTTAAGATGGCACTACGGAAGATGTGTGACAGCTTATTGGTAGATCAAAAAGCAGGAGCTTCAAATAAAACATTACCTACAACATCTTCCATGAAGCAAATCGTGGTGAACTATCGCTGCAGACAATGAGGAGGCAAGCGGAGGTGAGGCTGGTTTGGGGGATGAGCCATGCTGGGGCATTATGAGGCACAATGTGTTTGAGCTACGTACTGAGATGGAGTTTGTATCACTACTGGAGGTGGAGTAAATGATTTGGAGGGGAGTCGATACAGAAGAGTTTAGATACCCATCCACCTAACCCGGTTGTGAAGTTGGATATTCGTCGAGCTGATTTGGTGAGATTGAGAATGGCTTTGCGTGGGTTGGGCCAGGCATATCATTGCACCTGGATCCAGATCCTGGTACATGGCAATACTTGATGCTTGGACAATTTAAATGCCGGCACAGTTTAAATGGAAGCCCAAGTGTTGGTTATGGAGGCAAGGGTCAGGCTGATTTGCTCACTCTCCCATGAATGTTCATTCCTTTCTCTGTGGCACCGAGGCTGTGAACTCATCCGGCTGCTGTGCATTTCTGCCCTGTTAGTAAAAAAACAAAAAACAAATTGGGGACGGAGTCTTGGCTTAGGCCTACCCCAGCTCCTCTGGGAGCAGATCTGGGTCTCAGTCTTGTTGTTCGGGGTGCTGTTGACTTGCTTCTACTGTTTGTTTGGTGTGTGTGGTTGTTTTTCTTCTTGCTCTGACCGCGCAGTGGTTTTTTATCATTATTTAATTGGGTTATTTGAGTTTCTTGCTTTGTGGCTGCCTGGAAACAGACAAATTTCAAGGTGTATATTTCATACATTCTTTGTTAATGAACGTGCTTTGCTTTGCATCTCGAACACTCCAGCCAGTTGATCGTACTCAGCCAGCCACCCCATCTTGGCTGAAAGCTTTCAGTGAGTTCACCGTCCTGAAGGGTGATTTCATGTTGGCCTCAGAGATTGAAATTGCAGGATTGTCGGGGGGCTATGGGAGTTCGTGAAGGTGCCTCCATGTTTTGATGAACAAAGTGAGCATAAAAGGCATTGAGCTCACTTGACAGTGAAGCCTTATTGTCACCTATATCGCTTGGTTTCACTCTGCAGGAGCTGATAGCATTCAAGCCCTGTTACAGCTGTTGAGTATCCTTCAATGATGCAAGTTTAGTTCGGAATTACCACTTCACATGTGAGATGGCTTTCCAGAGATAATGCCTGGGCCTCTTGTGGTGAACTTGGTTGCACACTTGAATGCTTCAAGTAGATTGTAGATATCACGATCCATCCAGGGCTCCTGGTTGGGGAAGACTCTGAATGATTTTGGAAGGACACCCTCATCTGCGACTGTTTTTATAAAGTGATAATTTGTTCAGATTGTCTGAGTCCTTTAACACAGCCTAGTATACTGACCCAAAGCAATACTGTAGCCTCTTGTCAGCCTCCCCGCAAGACTTTGTTGTCCTTAACCCTGGAGCCTGTGCATATGTGCCGGTCGGAGTATGGCAGCTGAGCAATCAAATTTCCCGAAATGCGGTCTAAGCATGAGACTGTAGTGTTCGAGTGTGTTGGGACCCCGGTTAATGATAATTCGGCAGAGATTTCTTCAAACAAGCCTGACTGAAGTACCCGACGATGATTTGAAAGGGGTTGGGGTAGGCTGTTTCTTGTTTTCTAATCACAGTATTCAGTACCTTGAGTGCTTGTTTAATATCTGCTTCTGGAGCCATGTAAGCTATGGTCAGGATCATGGAGAAGAAGTTTTTGATGAGTAGAATGGCACAATCATCTGATGTTCCAGGCCAGGGGAATAAGAGTGCCATGAGATCACTGTAAGACCAAGCATCATAAAGAGTTTATCATGAACACAACCCCCCCCCCCCCCCCACCTTTTGCCTTCTCTGAATCCGTCAAGCGCATCGAGAGACAATAGAGTCTTACCGTTGTATCCGGCATGTCTGTCGTGAGCCACGTCTCTGTGAAGCACAACACCACAGTTTCTCATTTCCTGTAGTAACCGTGTTCTTGCCCTTGAGTCCTCGATCTTGTTCTCCAGCGGCTGTACACTTGCTAACAAGATGCTGGGTGGAGGGTGTTTCATTCCTTGGTGTTTTTGTCTGGATTGGAGTCCTCCCCTCCCACTCTTTTGCCATGGCAATGTACTTTCATCCGCTTAAAGATGTCTTGCCTGCATGTTTGAGAGTTGAGTCCACCGAGTCTGTGCATGAGAATTGTTTGCTTTATCAATGGCCTTCAGAAAGCTGTTTTATCCCCTCTTTGATCATTTGTACACAATCCTCTTCCTGAGGTATTTCCTGATTGTTTGTTGTTGGTTATAAAAACTTGGAGAACTTTGAAAACAACTTTTTTTCTCTCATGAGGAGATAATACTCTGTTAAAATGAGGATTATTTCCAGTGGTGGGTCTAGAAAATAGTTTTTTCTTTCCTGCTTTATTAAAATTGTGAATATTCTATGGTGGTGTCAGAATGCTGTGGTTCCTAGAGGAAAAAAAACGTAATAATGATAATGCACTGTTTCACCTATGGTAATCTCTACAATGGAGTAAGCTCTTAATTCGGTGCTGAAAGAGCTTAATTATACCTTTATATAAACCGCATGGGGTTTTCAAAGCCAAACTTCTGGGCTGTTTTACTGCTTGCCTTATATAAGCTCATTTCGAGGTTCCAGAACATGGTTCATTGAGCTGCAGGAGGGCAAAGTGATGGGAGAGGAAGCAGCTTGCAAACGTGTAGCCTGGGAAAGCCAACTTGAAGGACACGAAGGAATCTTTACAGAGCGAAAGAAAAATAAATGGCGAAACAGAAATCCAGTCAAAGCCAGAAAATAGATTAAATTGGGTGGCATAGTAATGTAACTATTACAGTGCCACTGATCAGCAATCAGGGTTTAATTTTGCTGCAACCTGTAATGATCTCCCCATGACCACCTACGTGTCCTCCTGGCTGCTTCAGTTTCTTCCCTCATTCCAAAGATGTACGGTTAGGGTCAGTGAGTTGTTGGTATCTTGGTGTGAGAAGCAGGGTGACCCTTGTAGGCTGCCCAGCAAAATCCTTGCCTGATTTGATGCATATAGCACATTTTGTTATGTTTTGATGTACATGTGATAAATAAAGCTAATCTTTTTCTAAAAAAAAGAGAGAAAAGGCGAAAGGCTCAAATGGAGCTGACGTATCGAGGCGCAGAGCAGCAGCTGAGCTGAATACATTTGCTGGCCTCTCTTTTGAGTGCTGTGTTCAATGGGGAGCTGAAACCACCAGCTGAGAGTGGGAGATCTGGTTGCAAACGTGCATCAGCTCAGTGCCCAGAAGTAATGGGTAGAGATGAGAGTCAGTAAAGTGGAACAGGAGTTAAAGCTGAAGATGACTTGCCAGAGAATGACCAAATGAGCAGCACATTAGTGCAGCAGTCAGCATTCTTGAAATCCTCCATTGGTCGATGTCACCCGTGGTTATTGCATCCCTGCTGTCTACATGATATATAAGCCAGTAACAAGCCAGGGCAGTACGATATGGAGAGCAAGCTGTTGCCCATGTAGCAGGCTCCCCCTTACCACACAACTGTTGAATCCAAAGGAATAGCGGAGACCAATGTAGTTTGGCACCAGCGGCGTCACAGGAGTTGCCAGTCAGAGTTGAGCCAAACATAGAACTGCCTTAGGGACTCCGGCTCCCAATTTTTTTCTCCCCCTCAGTGTTTCCCGTGAATGGGTACAGCCACAAGGCATTGGAGGTCTGAGATCAGAGATTTCCCTCTTCAGGGTGAGCTGCCAACCATGGCTGATGTGCCCCATCTGCCCAAAGCAGCCAGTTTTAAGGCACTAGTAATCTGTCTTTGCCTGTTCTCCTGTGCAGCAGGAAATGGTCAAGATTTGCGTTGCCATTGGGAGCATTTAGTAGGTAGTGAGAGCTTATCTCCACTACCACCCCAGCTATAACAACCTTAATGAACCAGCTGTTAGTATAACCATGTCAGCAACAATTCCACCACTGTCTGTAAGGGGATTATATTCTCTGCCCATGACCACATGTTTTCTCTGGGTGCACTGATTTCCTCCTACATGCAAAGGACCTAGGGTTAGGAGGTTCATTTACTCAGCAAGTTCCTCGGCATAAACATCACCGAGGATCTCACGTGGTCTGTACATACCAGCTGTGTGGTGAAAAAGGCACAACAGCGCCTCTTTCACCTCAGGCGGTTGAAGAAGTTTGGTATGGCCCCCCAAGATTCTAAGAACTTTCTACAGGGGCATACTTGCGAGCATCCTGACTGGCTGCATCACTGCCTGGTACGGGAACTGTACTTCCCTTAGACGCAGGACTCTGCAGAGAGTGGTGTGGACAGCACAGTGCATCTGTAGATGTGAACCTCCCATTATTCAGGACATTTACAAAAACAGGAATGTAAAAAAATAAAAAAAAATAAACAAATAAATAAATAAATAAACAAATAAATAGATAAATAAATAAATAGATAAATAAATAAATAAATAAATAAATAGATAAATAAATAGATAAATAAATAAATAGATAAATAAATAGATAAATAAATAGATAAATAAATAGATAAATAAATAGATAAATAAATAGATAAATAAATAGATAAATAAATAGATAAATAAATAGATAAATAAATAGATAGATAGATAGATAAATAAATAGGTCTGAAGGATCATTGGGGACCCAAGTCACCCCAACCACAAACTGTTCCAGCTGCTACCATCCGGGAAACGGTACCGCAGCATAAAAGCCAGGACCAACAGGCTCCGGGACAGCTTCTTCCACCAGGCCATCAGACTGCTTAATTCATGCTGACACAACTGTATTTCTATGTTATATTGACTATCCTGTTGTACATAATATTTGTTATAAATTACTATAATTGCACATTTGAGCGGAGACAAAATGTAAAGATTTTTACTCCTCGTATTTGAAGGATGTAAGTAATTCAATTCAATACTTTGCTGCATATACAGTATATATACCTCTGAATGTATGTACAAGATTCGACCCTTAACCTGGTTAAGATGAATTATTGCTATGTTACTGAAGGTAATTAAATGGAAAAGGAATACTTAAATTGTTCAAAACAGTGAACATAGCTTTATTAACCTATAATATTAATTTGAACCTTAAGGGAAAAAAAGTTGACAGTGTTACGAAGTGTGGCATTAATCAGTGTTCACGATGTCTCTTGTGTTAACTTGGTATGATTGACTGCCTTATCAATTGGGACTGATCTCTGAAAGAGGAAATCTTCATTTCAGAGTTCTTTCAACCCCTGTTTCCACGTATAAAGAGCGAATACCATGCATTGTGTTGAAACATTCGAGCAACAGCCATAATATTTATAATGCAGCACGTTTGCAAATCATAGTGAAGGAATGGCTGGCCTGAAGTGTTGTCCCATTTGTTTTCTCCGCCGATGCTTATTGACTTGAATGCTTCGTACATGTTCAGTTTTTGTCTCGGACTGCTTGTGTCTGCATTTTCTATTCATCCATCAGCAGAAGTCGATATTACTGTTTGCAGAATGTTTACAATGAATTATCATGGGTTACATAATAAAACTAAAAGGTATAAATCAAGTGCCTACTTAATCTATCATGTGTGCACAAGGTTTTCCATTGATTCACTGTGTGCCACTACCTAGTAATCTCTATTTTAATAGTATGTAGTATTTATGTAATCTGTGCCTTGTACTTGTCAACAATACATTTCACTGAGGATGCAGGTTAATGCTCCATTTAATGCTGATTCATTTTTTTTGTTCCACAGTGGCTAAGTGAAGCAACTTGGGCACACAATTAATTAGCTTTCCAGGGCTCCTGTTTTAGTGATGTCTGAGCATTACTGACAGAAAGCATTAAGACTTTTGATACATTCTTTGTCAGCAGAAAATATTTACACTCTCAGTAGCCATAAATGCAAGCTGACAAAAAAAAAACACATTGGTGTAGAACATTGTTGTCTGTCAGTGACCAGTGACAAAGTGGCCATTGTTTATGACGTGTACAAATTCATTCAGAAAGAAGTTCGAAGTACATTTTTGCTGCTTAATATTGAAATGTTTCTTTATTTTTTTAAATTAGAAACACAATAAACCTTTCTGGAATGTGCTGTAAGTCTGAATGGGAACAGAGCAGTAGAGCAAACAGATTAGCGTGTTGAGAGGTGACTTTAATCCGATGCCAATCTGTCACACTGCTCTGCAATAAGCCCCTGACAAAGTGAGGATGTCTCACTTGCTCTGTTCTTGTATCCACTTACTTTCCTATGACGTGTTCAATTATTATTTTAGGCCCAGCTATTTAATTCATTTAATCATGAATGACTGACAAGAAGTATAATACATATGGTTAAAGATGGTTCTGGTATGTTGTTGCTTCTCTCAGCTATGTAGGGATAATGCACTGAGATTAAGGTTTAAAATATCTGCAAGTTTTAATTGGCGGTGTGTAATTTGGATTTTTGAATCTCTCCATATGTCTCATTTAAGATCATGGCTTGAACACTGGAAAAGTCTCGGTTAAGTGCTAGGTAGCTCTTTAACTTTCAAGGTACTGGGACCTGAAAAAGCTGCAGTTTAAAAGTTGTGCCAATGCAGCTTTATTTCACTACTAGTCAATTGAGTGAGAGTATAACCACTTGGCTAAAATTAATTGTCTTACAAAGATGCTGAGGGAAGGACAGAATCAGCAGGAAACTTTGAACTATAGTGAGAAAGTGACAACCATATACTCTTCGCAATTAAAATAACCCTGTGCCAACATTCAATTTCATGTTGCATTGCAAAGCTGATCACCTTTGAGGATTAAGCACAATGAAAATAGCAAATGCTTTCCAAGCTGTACAGCAAACAAGCAGGAAACTTAAAGAACCCTTGTGTCTTTACTCCTGGGGGGCGGGGGGAGGGGGGGAAGAAAGAATCCATCCTTGGTAGTTCATTAATAATTTAACAACCACTACAAAATAATACTTCTCTCTCTGGATGCAGATACTTGGAAAACATCACTGGAAGTGGAGAATTGTCTTTATGTTCTCTTCATGGTTCTAGTTAACACTCTAAAATACTCTAATGCTGATTTTCCAAATTTACGGAAGGTGTCACACCATAAGAGGACTTGACCACATCACCCTTGAGTTGACCCTCATCAGAACTGTTCTCTGCCTGGTGTATTGTGTCAATAAGGTCCCTCCCATGGCAGTACATTCTGCATTAAGCTTAAGTACATTCAAGCTTAAGTTGCGGTGCTACCTGCAAAGCTACCTGTTTGTATATGTTAGTATAAGGATTAAAGAATAACCTGAAATCACATCAGGTTCAAGTTTACTGTCATTCAACTGCATATATGCATACTGCCAAATGAAACAATGTTCCTCTGGACCAGAGTGCACAACACAGTATGTATTAACTCACTCACAGCACATGAAGTAATATTACCATAAATAATTAAACAAATAATTGGGAAAGTGCATTTAGGACACATGTTAAATCGTAAACAGTGTAATGCTACTGAAGCTTCAATTCTAATGAGACCTAGGTGGTGGCAGAGAGTTCACTAGTTTTTAGGCCTGGGGGATGAAGCTGTTCTACCTGATGTAGAAACTTCTATGAAAGTAATACAAAGTGTTTAAACATGTGCACTTGTTTAATATCTGTAGTCTCTTGTATTTAGACCATTATTCAGCCAAATGAAAAGATTCAGCTTGGCTGTGTTTTGAATTTAAGGTTTGTATTTATTTTGTTAATAAGACTTTAGTATCAAAATTCTTCTAGGTTAGCCTTGATTACAAGTTGCTGTTTGAACGGTAAGGACTGAGCTCTGTCCCTCTCCATCTCAGCACAGAATTGACATGTGAAATGGATGAAAATTGAATTTGCACCTGCGATTGCTGATTCATTTACCAACCACTATGGCAAATTGAGGGCACAGTGGATTTATACTGCTGTGCAGACCTTAAAAAAAAAACACTTTGTAGATAAAATTACAGTATGATGGAATAAAAATAATGCAAATTCTGTGAGATGGAGTAGTTGTAATCAATAAAAAAAAAGCGCTGCACTGGGTTCCCATATAGAGAGCAAGATGGAGTTGATATGTTATATTTGCTGCCCTCCACACACCTCCCTAAATATTTTCTCATATTTTTAAAAAAAATATCCATTTCATTTTTCTTCCATAGTTTTGATGGAACAGGAGCTAATCCTAAAGTGTGAGAAGTTTTGAGAGACTGAAGATCATGCCAATTGGAGAAAATGAAACGAAAAATGTAATTTGTGGGGGGCGGGGGAGATGATAATAATATCTTAATACTTAGAAGCTGTGTGAGTTTAGTGGAGAAGTCACCTGTTCAGTTCATGTCCAGGCAACGGTGGCTTTCAGCATAAAGACGTAAACCCTTGGAGACCAACACCTCTCCTTCCAAGTTAATTGATGAGAATGGAGAAAATTATATTTTAGGTGAAATATCAAAGATTATTTCAAAGAATTATTCTTGTGACATAATGGATCTTCAGGGATTGGATGTGGTTCTTTAAACTAAGGGGGTGGGGAATGTTTAAAAAGCAGGAAATCTCTAAGAAACTCTTCCAAAAAAAGACGGTTGAGTCCTTGTCCAGCATGCTGACCAATGGGGAGTTTAATGAACAGGAAGGGAGAAAATCTCAGGTGTTAGTAATCTTTTTACACATTTTAATAACTTCTGAGTGACAGCCAGTAATTTTTTAAAATCAAAATGTTTGTAAAAGAACCTGCACTAAGTTTAATGACCTTGTTTACAGAGATGGACCTTTTAGGGTAAGATTTATCAGCAATACAGGTGAGTTGCTCTGAAGGTTGGTGGGTGCAGAGCTAATATTATGTAAGCCTCCTATATATCCCTTCTTTAATAATGAAGACAAGAAAAGGATCAAAAGCTTGAAACAGCTGCCCAAACTTTACTCTTTACTCTTTGCAGAAAGTTCTCTGTACAATCTCTCATGGAACATGTTGCCAAAATAGGGTGAACATTGCAGACTGTTGACAAGGAGGAACTGTTCTTGTTCTCCGTGTATCACAAGCAGTTGCGAGCATAGTATAATAACAAAAAAGCTCAAAGAATAAAAATAATGTTACATTTGAATGAAGAGATACAATGAATCATTGTAACTTTTTTGCTTTTTAATTTTTATTCACAACATGCTGTAAAACAGAGGTTTCCAACATGGGGTTCATGGACGCCTCAGTTAATGGGAGGCATCCAAGGATTAAAAAGTTGGGAACCCCTGCTGTAGAAGGTGGCAGTTTGGCCCACTGAGTCTACACTGGCTCTCTGAGCATTCCCTTTGGTCCCATTCCTCTGCAACCAGTTTGTTCATTTCAACATCCCTCATTCTCCAGCCGCACATCCTTACAAGGGGCAATCCACTGAGGCCAACCAACTTACCGGCAAGTGTATGACACAAAACCGAAGCGCCTGGGGACTGCATACTGCATGTTGGGTGGGTACAAAACCACCCCGATGCACTGGAGGTCTGAACTGAATCTAGGTTGCTGGAGCCATGAGGTGACAACTTTACATGTTCTGTTACACTCCTGCAGTAATATTTCACTAGGTCCAATTTGTGCTTACAAAGAACTTAGAAAACTTTCTATAGATCTGAATATTTGTTTTGATGTTATTATTCAAATGAACAAATCATTTTTATTATTCACACAAAGAATTGGAATTGATCAAGTGGATTAGCAGAGGTGGGCATCTTGGTTAGCATGGATGAGTTGGGCCGAATGTCCTCTTTCCGTGCTGTGACAATACAGGTCTATCTGGCTCTTTCATCTTTTTGTACATTTTACAATTGATTACAGGTGCCCCCCCCCCCACCTTTACAAAGGTAGACTGTTCCTATGAAACCTTTCTTAAGCCGAAATAGCGTAAAGTGAAGAACCATTAATTTATATGGGAAGAATTTTCATAAAAGTGAAAATCCTCTTTGTAATACGAAAACAGGTTGCTAATGTAGGTCTTTTGTAAAAGCAAAATGGTGTAAAGTAAACATTCATAAAGTAGGGGACACCTGTACTTCCTTTTACAAGTTATACTTCTGAACATTGTTGTGCTGATTTATTCAGACACCAGGTAAGGCAATGGGTTACTACACTCCATTCATATTGAAGGATTGTGTGATATATTCACTCAGAAAGTTGTATCTTTGTGGTTAATTCCTGGCTTGTCTGTCCATAGCAAAAGAACATTGATATTTCTGTCCAGCAAAGTTTGTGTTCAGTGTGACATTGAGCCAATAGACCCTCGTGTATCATTATGGTAGCTTGTAAGTCGAGTCATTGATATGTTTCCTTCCATTCTCAAAATTTATGCCAGTTACACAAGTCCATCATTTTTACATGACAGAGGAGCTACAAAATAAATGAGGTTTGTTACACTCATTTAAAATGTCTCTGACCTTCTTAAAACTCTGTGTGCTGCAGCCCACAATCTCTCTTGTTGGCAATGATAACTTACCAAGAGGTTACATTGGACAAGTCACAGTAATAAATGAGGTTTTACTCTTGAGCGTGTGTCTTCCAGTTTGTAACGTGAACGGTGATGAGTAGGTTCATGGAATTTCTCTATCCAGTTGCTTCCTTGATGAACCAAATTTAAAACCACAGAGCAATGTTATTTCTGCTGGTGACGCTTTACAGGCCTGTTGTAGATAGTTAAATTTAGCACAGAAATAGGAAGATGAATTGCTGGAGTTAAGTTAACGTGCTTGCATATCCTGAAAATAGGATTGTTTTCAGCTGGAAAGTTGGCCTTCTGAAGCTCTTATTTTGAGGCTGGATACATGGCCAATAATACTAACCTTCCTTCTATCCATACGAATCCTTTGGCCTTAACAGTCATATATTCAGATACCAATTGCAATGTTTCAATGGTAACCTGACTGTCTTCCTCAAGCACAACTTAGCTTGAAGAAGGTAGTTAGGTTTACTGCTGAAATGTTGCAATCAACATCTGTAAGCATGTGACTGTTAAGCCCAAAGGATATTATGGATAGATTTGATAATCAGTAACAATGCTTCTGTAGACAACTAAACTTTTCTGTTCATCCTGCAACTTGTGCTTGTGCTACTTGAAGACACAGCCCAAAACTATCCTTCATAATATACAAATTGTAGCTATATAAATAAAACCTTGTAAGGAAAACTGTATCTGAAATTGGAGATAGTTATTTGCAAGCTATATTTTACAATTATGGAAATATGCCTTCAGGAGCACTTATTTAAAATGCAGGTGTGCAGTGTGTGTGTTTATCTGTCTAACACTATTTCATATACAGTTTGCATTACATAGAAACATGGAAAACCTACTGCACAATACAGGCCCTTCAGCCCATATAGCTGTGCCGAACACGTCTTTACCTGAGAAATTACCTAGGGTTACCCATAGCCCTCTATTTTTCTGAGCTCCATATACCTGTCCAGGAGTCTCTTAAAAGACCCTATCATATCCACCTCCACCACCATCGCTGACAGCCTATTCCATGCACTCTGCGTTTTTAAATAAAACAACACAGCAACA
Organism: Hypanus sabinus; assembly: GCF_030144855.1. NCBI lineage: Eukaryota > Metazoa > Chordata > Chondrichthyes > Myliobatiformes > Dasyatidae > Hypanus > Hypanus sabinus. Next base: position 160,712,724 of record NC_082711.1, on the reverse strand, counting down.
ATAACAAAACTTACCCCTGATGTCTTCTCTGTACCTATTTCTGAGCACCTTAAAACTGTGCCCTCTCATGCCCTGCAGAAGAAGCCTCTGACTATCCACATGGTCAATGACTCATCATCTTATACACCTCTATCAGGTCACCTCTCGTTCTCTGTCGCTCCAAGGAGAAAAGGGCAAATTCACTCAACCTATTCTCATAAGGCATCCTCCTCAGTCCAGGCAAAATCCTTGTAAATCTCCTCTATATCCTTTCTATGGTTTCCACCTCCTTCCTATAGTGAGGCGACCAGAACTGAGCACAGTACTCCAAATGGGGTCTGACCAGTGTCTTATATAGCTGCAACATTACCCCTCGGCTCCTAAACTCAATCACACAATTGATGAAGGCCAATGCATCATTACATAGTGCTTTTCACAGCCACATGATATCTCAAAATACTTCATGGCTATCAAAGAGCTTTTAGAATTTCAGTCACTTCTGATTTATAGGAAACTTTGAAAATAGTGCACAAAAAGCAAAAAAAAGACTAATTAAATAAGGACATGGATACTTAACCCTCATGATAAAAATATGATTACTGTCCAAAATACTTTTTCTTCTGTTTGGAAAGATTCTCCAAGGGGAATTTTTTGGAGCTTCACGAAGTTTAAAGTGAGACACTGGTTTAGTATCTCAATCAAACCTCTTGTCCCCATCAGTGAAATGGGCAGATGGTACTCGCAGTCCATTTGAGATTACATTATTTAGATTACATTTCAAAGTTCTACTAAAATTCCAATGACCACAAATATAAGCTTCTCTGTCTACCAGTGCAATTCAAGATTATGCTGTAAAATCTTAATTTTTAAACAAAGAATCTCCCTGGATGCATTTATAATAGAGAGTTTAGTATGAACTATTAATGTGGATTATAATTGGAAACACCAATGCTCTTGAACAGAAAATCCTACAAAAGGTAGTGGATAAAGCCCAGTCCATCATGGATAAAGTCCTGCTCACCCTTGAGCACATCTACATAAAATGTTGTTGCAGAAAAGAAGCATACATGATCAGAGATCCCCACCACCCAGGTATGCTCTCTTCTCGCTGCTGCCATTTGGGAAGAAGGTACAGGAGCCTTAGGACTCTCACCATCAGGTTCAGGAACAATTATGACCCCTCACCCATCAGGCTTCTGAACCAAAAGGGATAATTTCACTCATCTTTACTTGTCCCATCGTTGGAATGTTCCCACAACCTATGGACTCACCTTGAGGAATTCTTCATCTTACGTTCTCAATATTTATTTGAGTCACTTCCCTCAGAGACGCCATTGGCTCGAACTGCTGACCTTGTTGCCGATTACCGGGCTGACTATTTGGGGTTTGATGTTCTTGTTGTTGTTTCTCCATGTGGGTGATTTGTTAGTTTTTGTGTGAGGAAGTGGTTGAGGGAGTTTGGGGTTTGTGAGATTTTGTTTCTTTTTCTTTTTGTGCGGGGGTGGGATTGATGTCTGGATTTCAGGTTTTCTGTATTTGATGGCTATCTGGAGAAGACAAATCTCAGTTGTATTCTGCATACTTTGTTGGTAAAATGAATTTTGAACCTTGGATTTATTGCTTATTATTATTATTATTATTTCTTTATTTTTGTTTTTGCACGGTTTGTTTTCTTTTGCACAATGGTTGAATGTCCAAGTGGTCTTTCATTGATTGTGTTATGGTTATTATTCTATTCTAGATTAATTGAGTATGCCTGCAAGAAAATAAATCTCTGGATTGTATATGGTGATACGTATGTACAGTGATAATGAATTTACTTTGAATTTTGGTTGAAAACTGATTTATCACCAAAATTATCCATTCTCCATAAGAACATAAGGCATTAGAAAATAATTAGGCTGTTCGGCCCATCGAGTCTGCTCTACCATGGCTGATTTATTATACCTCTCAATCCCATTCTCCTGCCATCTCCCCATAACCTTTAATATTGTTACAAATCAAGGACCTATCAACCTCCACTTTAAATACTCCCTCTTTATGATTACTAATAAATTACGGCCTAATTTTGTAGTTATCAATGTAGAGATGAACTGCAAAGAATTTTGCATGCATTAATTATGGTGCGAAGCTCCCCATTTCTGCTCAGATGTCAGTTCTACAGGATCTCAATAGGCAGCTGCGGTTTTAGCAAATTGGTTGAGGTGCCATATATAAAGAACTTCAAAGTAGTAAGCCTTGAAGAGAAAAAGAAACAAACTTGCGAGATTGAAGTAGAGGGTGAAAAAATCGGGAGCATTTATAGAAAGTGAAAATTTGAATCACTTTATTATTTATCTGTCCAGTTTTTGGCTGTTGGAATTGCAAAGTTATTTTGGTAAACAGCCATTACATCGTTCAGTGTCATTGAATGATTTGTTTAAAACATGTTTTCAAGTAATTTGAGTGTGAGCTTTTCCATAGCAGCTACAGTTGCCATCATCTCAGCTGATTTCCTTTGGTTCTGATGGAGATGACAATTGCCATCTACAAAGGAGAGTGAAATTGCTGACAGCAACTTTAGGAATTCTACAGTAAACTACTGACAAGCAGTTTGTCCCTAAGTTGTTGTCAGTTTCACTGTGTAAAGACAGCGATCAGCAATACTTGCTTCTTCATTACAATTGCAAAGTCTGCCACAGTATTGCATTGTTTCATCCATTTTGCAAGCGAATAAAGTGACGCCTTACATCCAGCCAAATCTGTAACCCTCTGAAGGTGGTGTGTTCTGTTAACTTTGTGTTGTAGAGGATGCAGAGTGAGCCTGCTTCTGAGGCGGAGCTGACGCCGCTGATCTCAAAGAATGAGGTATTTAAAATAGATGTCAAACTGTAGTACAGCTGAAACGTTTTTGATTCTCTTCATTTACAAAACTGACAAACCATCTTAAACCCTGTTTAGTTTCCTCATATCTAATATTACAGGCAGTTTAGCTGGAAGCCATTTCAAAGTGAAAGACAAAGTTAGTTCTTTATTTCATGGTACATTTACTCTTGGGAAGATAGAGCATTTAAATCTCAGAGTGCATTGAGAGGAGTGAAGGAGAGTGCACATGGCAAGGTGCTTCAGAAAATTGTAATGCATGTGCTGCGATTAGGTTTTATTTCATGCTACATTTACAACATTTTTGTTGTATTTTTTTTATTTTGAAGGATGGGAGCTCAATACACATTTCTAGAGCTATGATAAAGAGTTGCTCCTGTTAGCTAATTTAATTGCTAGGTATCTCAAACTGACACCCAAGATGCATAGATAAGGAGGAAACTTGACTAGTCCATTAATTTAAATTCTCCCTGCAGTTGTGGGTGGGGGGGGGGGGGGGTACATGATACTTGTACCTTGTTTAGATGTATGAGGGAGGTTCTCACTGAAACTCATTGAATATGGAAAAGCCTAGATCAAGTGAACATGGAGAGAATGTTTCTTAAAGTGGGGGAGTCTAAGACCAGAGTGCACAGCTTCAGAATAGAAGGACATTGTTTTAGAACAGATGAGGAATTTTTTTTCAAATTCTAGAGGACGATGAGTCTACAGAATTCATTGCCGTGGGCAATGTGGAGGCCGCATCATTGCGAATATTTAAAGTGGAGTTTGATAGGTTTTTTGTTAGGGGGAGAAGGTAGGAGAATTGGGTTGAGAGAGTTAATAAATTAGCACTGATGGAATGGCAGATAAGACTCAATTTGCTGCATGACCTAATTCTGCTTCTGTTTTATGGTCTTATGTCATCATTTATTACATGGTATGCATTCTCTGATTCTAAACCACTGACTCACCGTTGCTTGTGGTCACAGAAAATATTGAAGAGAACGGGTGCCTTGAACTTAATCCTTTAGTATTCGTCCAAAAAATGTTCATTTAAAATGCTCTTTTTTTAATGGATTATTAATCCATTTTTGAATGGGTTTAAGTTCTCTGTTAAACAAAGAGAAAGCATTTCCTACAGTGCTTATGTGGATGCAGACATTCAGGCATCATTTCAAGGCAAATACGTATGTGGTTTCCAATACTCACACACGGATGCTCAGACTTGACAGAGTCTGCTAACACAACCGGCTTGTTGCTCCATAAGGTTTCATTCAAGAGTGCTCCATCTTAGGGCAGCAAGGTTTGAACTCAGAAGCTACTGCACGGTTTGCAACTGTACTGTGGAGGGCAATACAATGTGATTGTTACATATTATTATATTAGAATCTCTCCTGTTGCTTGGATACACGATTCAGACCTACATCGGTGGAACATTTTGCAGTGCTCTTTGGCTTCCTGACTTTTTAATGAACGTGCTTTTAGCTTTTGGATTAAAACACTGGTACTGAGAAATCCTGGGATTTATTTCAAACAGAATCTGCTTGCTTAGGCCAAGAATTGCAAGATTTGTTATACCTTTTATTGTCATCTTTTTTTAAAAAAAAAATGGGCTCTTTTGTGTTTCCTTGTTTTGTGGCTGCCTGTAAGGAGTTGAGTCTCGAGGTTGAATAATGCACAGTATACCTACTTTGATAATAAATGGAGTTTGAACTTTGATCTTTTATTGCAGCAATCTTTTTTTAAAAAAACGATCGGTACATATACGGGCTTGTTGTGGCCTATTTGGAGATTGTACTTTCTCACTACTCTTATTGATCTGTTTTTTTTCCACAATCCAAAGGCACATAGAATTGTTGGCTAATTGGCCACTGCAAATTATTTTGAATGTTTAAGTAAATGGTAAAATCTAGATCAGTTAATGGGAATGTTAGGGCAAATAGCTGCTTCATGGTTGGAATGGTCTTGTTGGGCTGAAAGGCTGGTTTCCATGTTGCGTCCTTCTAGATTCTTCATTAAGAAAGTTGATGCATTTACATCATTGTTATTAATAGGGCTTCACTGTTGTGAGATTGTATATGAGAAGCCAATTTGGCCTTTGTTTATGCATAGCTGTTTTGCAAAGATGTTCTCTGGAAGAAGCACTATAACCAGTTATAAATTTGTGTTCCAGCCCCATTTTGTCAATTGTTAATTATACGTACTTGAAGTCAGGAGTGCAGAAAGGAGTGGCTGAGATAAAAGAAATAATGGAATCATTCACATTTTATCATTTGTGAAAGGTTGATAGTTTTTATTTTTGCAATTCATTCAGGCTTCCCAAGTCATTCACAGCTAAGAGTCTGTCCTGACAATACTATTGCATTAAATGTCCCTCTGATTCCCTTGTCTATTCACCCCTCCCCACTAATCTCCCTCCTGGCTCTTACGAGTATTCCTGCAAGCGGAAGAAGTGCTACACCTGTCCATTCACCTTCTCCATCAGCTCCAATTAGAGCCCTAAACAGTCTTCCTAGGTGTGAGGCAATGCTTCCCCTGAAACTCAGCTAAGGTCATCTACTGTTTCTGGTGTACCCTGTGCTGCATCCATCATACCTGCGAGACCCGATGTAGGTCAGGGGACAGCTTTGTTGAGCACCTTTGCTTGATCTGCAACAAACAGTCAACTGTTTTAATTCTAATCCCCATTCCCATTCCAACATGTTACATGACCTCCTCCGCTGCCACAAAAAGGCCATTTTCAGGTTGGAGGAGCAACAACACCTATTCCATTTGGGTAGCCTCCAACCTAATGGCATGAACCTCAATTTCTTTAACTTCTGGTAATTCTTCACACTCTCCTTTCTCTGTTCTTCCATTCCACACTCTGGCTCCTCTCTTACCCTTTCTCTTCTCCTCATCTACTTATCACCTCCCTCTGGTGCCTCTCCTTCCCTTTCTCCTATCTCCTTTCCTATCAGATTCCTTCTTCAGCCTGTTCCACTACTCACCACCCAGCTTCTCTCTATCCCCTCCACCCCACCACCTGGTTTTAGCTGTCACCTTCTAGTGTATATACCTTCCCCTCCCCCCCTACCCCTATCCCTCATATTTTTACCCTGGCTTCCTCTGTTCTCTCTGGTCCTAATGAAGGGCCTCGGCTAGAAATGTTATCTGTTTATTCCTATCCATGGGTGTTGCCTGACCTCTTGGCTTCCTCCAGTATTTTGTATGTGTCTCTAATATACATAAATATCTTTATGCAAATTCACAGTATTGCAAAACTTTGGATCGAGGGTTTGACTGAATGGCAACCAGGATTTTCCACAGCCTCGCCTCTGGATCTCTTGTAATTCTGCATTGTACTTGCATTTTTTTTCCCTACGTATGTTTCCTACTGTCACATGTTGAAAGATTGGAGCAACTGGGCTTGCATACACTGGAATTTAGAAGGCTGAGAGGGGATCTGATTGAAACATATAAGATTATTAAGGGATTGGACATGCTAGAGGCAGGAAATATGTTCCCAATGTTGGGGGAGTCCAGAACCAGAGGCCACAGTTTAAGAATAAGGGGTAGACCATTTAGAATGGAGTTGAGGAAAAACTTTTTCACCCAGAGAGTTATGAATCCATGGAATGCTCGGCCTCAGAAGGCAGTGGAGGCCAATTCTCTGGATGCTTTCAAGAAAGAGTTAGGTAGAGCTGTTAAAGAAAGCGGAGTCAAGGGATATGGGGAGAAGGCAGGAACGGGGTACTGATTGTGGATGATCAGCCATGATCACAGTGAATGGCGGTGCAGGCTCGAAGGGCCGAATGGCCTACTCCTGCACCTATTGTCTATTGTATGCAAATAAGAACCCTCTAGACAAAATAATAACTCTTAGGCAACAGTCTACATCTCTCCTCTGCCTAGGCAATGCTGATTTATGGTTCTTAGTACAAGCATATGTTAAGCACGACCCCTTATGTGCTGCCTCAATAAAAGCACCTGGTATACTGTATATCATCAACAGCGTTTCTAAAATTCCAAGATGGCGACGCAACGCAGCTTGCAACGGCCACTCTCCGGAGCTGATTATCTGTTATTTGTGAATTGGGGTGTTGTGCGCAATCATAATCGATTGAAAACGGACGTTGGAGCACAGAGGAACATTGCGAAATCTCCAGGAAGACCTTCTTTGTTGCTGCTGTGAGGCCCGGGACTCTGCTGGGAAGAACAGGCCCCCAGCCCTCGGGGTCGTATTGCCGATGGCCGTTGGCGGGGCCGTCTTAATATGTTCGGCAGAGGGTGGTGCTCGGAGAAGCTGTGCCAGAGGGGATGGACATCGGTTCAGAGGTTTGACGGACTCGGAGTCCGCTGCGCTCAGGTCGCTTTCGGTGTGTGCTGCGTCTGCGAGGCTGAGTCAGGCGGCGCCATGGAAGTCCATAGCGGGGGTACTCCCTTCTGCCGCCGGCGTGGGATGGCGAGTCTGTCGGGACCCTGGGGACTTGTGGAAACTGTGAGGTGATTTCTTTTGAACTTATAGTCCTTTAACATCCTTGGACTATTTTTACTGTGCCCATGGTCTGTTTTTTTTAAATCAATTATGCTATTGTTTGCACTGTTGTAACTATATGTTGTAACTGTGTGGTTTTGTGCAGGTCTTGTAGCTTTAGTTTTAGGTCCTGTTTGTCTGGTGGATTTGGAGCTCCTTTCCGGGGAACGCGCTAAGACGGTAGCGCGATATTAATACGCAGCAGCCTCTCCGGACTCTGGATTGGGGATTGCCAAACATTATGTGGATTTTCTGGTGGTGTCTGTGCTTCTGTGATATCATTCTGGAGGAACATTGTCTCATTTTTTAACTGCAATGCATTTATGGTTTCTAAATGACAATAAACTGAATCTGAATCTGAAAAAGGAAATGCCCCAAGTCCTCTCATTATACCAGATAAAACAGAAAACTCTGCTACATTTGGTGCAGGTAACCAAAAGCTTGCTAAAAGAAATGGGTTTTGAGGAGACAAAAAAGGTTAGGGAGATGTAATTTCAGACTTTAGATCCCTGACAGTGGAAGGCATGGTCAACAGTGATGGAATAGCTAATTTGGTGCTTGATTAAAAGATGTGAACTGAAGGGTTGTGGACACCAAAGAGAGTAGTATATCATAAGCACAAGATTTTGCAGATGCCGGAAATCCTGAGCAACGCACAAAATCATAATGAAGGGTTGTGGCTGGAAATGTTAGCAACCATTTACTACCTTCCATGGATACTGCTTGACTTGCTGAGCTCCCCCAGTATTTTGTGTGATACAGAGGGTAGAAAATTAGAAAATAAAGAAAATGAGATGATAGATTTGAAAATTATGTCTGAGGAAATGGGTCCATATTATCCACCTGACTATCAAATATCTTCCTTTGGCATTGTCTGTGTGGGTTTGCATGTTCAAACTACAAAATGCATGGGTATCCCCTGACTGTTCTGGATTCTGCCCATATCCCAAAAGTGTGGCGTTTGGCTGGGGTAAGTTTGACTTGCAGTAAAGGGGTAAAGTTAAAAGCTACTCTATGTGAACTTAGGTGGTAGGAGAATTCCAGGTGGAATTGGACCACAAGATCTAGGAGCAGAAAAATCCCTTTCAACACCCATTCTCCTATTGTCTTCCTGTAACCCTTTGATGCCCTGATTAATCAAGACCCTATCAAACTCCACTTTAAATGTACCCAATGCTTTGGCCTGAACAGCCGTCCCTGACAAAGAATTCCACAGATTCAGCATCTCTTTTCTAAATGGATGTCCCTCAGTTCTGAGGCGGTGCCCTGTGGTCCTAGACTCACCCACTATAAGAAACCTCCTCACCACATTCATTCTATTTGGAACTTTCAATATTTGATAGGTTTCAGTGAAACCCTACCCCCCACACCCCACTATCCTTCTAAATTCCAGTGAGTACAGGCCCAGAGCCATTAAACGCTTCTCATATATTAACCCTTTCATTCCTGGGATCATTCTTGTGAATTTCCTCTCGACTGTCTCCAATGCCAGCATGTTTTTCTTATATAAGGAGCCCAAAACTGCTCACAATACTCCAACTGAGGTCTGGCCAATGCTTCATAAAGCCTCAGCATTGCATCCTTGCTTTTGTATTCTCGTCCTCTTGAAATGAATGTTAACACTATATTTGCTTCTCTTACCAACCTGCAAGTGGTAAGGCTCATCTTGCCAATTAACCTTTAAGAAATCATGCATGAGGATTCCCCAGTCTTTCTGCATCCAAATTTTGAATCTTCTCCCTATTTACAAAATAGTCTGTGCCTTTACTCCTTCTGTCAAAGCACATAATCATGCTCTTCTTTACCTTGTATTCCATCTGCAAGTTTGCCTATTCCACCAATCTATCAAAGTCCTTCTGCAGACACTCTGCTTCCTCAACACTATGTGTCCTTGCACCTATCTCCGTATCGTCTGCAAACTTGGCCACAAAGCCACCAATTACTTCATCCAAATCATTGACATACAACTTGGAAAGAAGCAGTCCCAACACCAACCCCTGGTGATCACCACTAGTCACCAGCAACCAACCAGAACAGGCCTCCTTTATTCCCATTCGTTGCCTCCTGCCAGTTAGCCAATCTTCTATTCATGGAAGTATCTTTCCTTTAATACCATGGGCTCCTACTTTGTTAAGCACCCACCAATGTGGCACTTTGTCAAAAGCTTTCTGAAAATCCAAAGATCAACAAATACTGACTCTTTTTGTCTATCCTGCCTTTACTTTCCTCAAAAAAAAACTCTGACAGATTTTTCAGGCAAGATTTCCCCTTTGGAAAGCCATGCTGACTTCAGCCTGTTTTATCATGTGCTTCTAAGTATACTAAAACCTTTTCCTTAAATATAGACTCGTACGTCTTTCCGACCACTGAAGTCAAGCTAACTGGTCAATAATTTACTTTCTTAATTTTCCAGTCCTTGGGAACCATTCCAGAATCTAGTGATTCTAGAAAGATCATGACTAATGTCTCCACAATAACTCCATCTACCTCTTTCAGAAATCTGGAGTATAGTCCATCTGGCCCAGGGTTAAACAGGGGTTGCAGGATGGTGCAGCTCAGAGAGTTGGAAGGGCCTACTCAGTACTGTATAAATAAATAAATTTTAGCTTCTCCTCAGACTGCCAGGTGAATTTTTATCATATTATGATCACTGTCTCTTAAGGGTTCCTTTACCTTCAGATTCCTAATCAAATTTGGTTCATTACTTAACACCCATTCCAGAACTACTGTTTCCCCAATGGGTTCAACCACAAGCTGCTCTAAAAAGCCATCTTGTAGGCAATTTCCTCTCTTGAGGTCCAGCCACCAAATGGATTTTTCAATCTACCCGCATATTGAAATCCACTTTTGACATGGCTTTTCTAGCTCCCATTGTAATCAAATCCTGACTCCTGTTCGTAAGACTTTATATAACTCCCATGGGCGTCTTTTTACCCTTGCGTTTTCTTAACAATACCCACAAGGATTCTACATCTTCCAATCTTTTGTCACCTCTTTCTATAAAATTGATTTCATTTTTAAACCAACAGAGCTACGCCACCCTCTCTATCTACCCGCCTGTCCATCCAATACAATGTGCATTCTTGAATGTTTAGCTCCCAACTATGATCTTCTTTCATCCATGACTTGAAGATGCCCACAAAATTATACCAGCTAATCTCTAACTGTGCTACAAGATCATCTGGGGGCAAAACTCACAACATGCTAGAGGAACTCAGCATCCATGGAAATGAATAAACTGTATAGGTTTTGGGCTGAGACCCTTCATCAGGACTGGAAAGCAAGAGAAGTCTTTATTCCTTGGTCACCTACCTTATTCTGTATACTGCATGCATTCAAATATAACACCTTCAGTCCTGTGTTCTTCACCCTTTCTGATTTTCACTCCCTGTTACACTTTAGCTCATCCCATTGACTGCAATTTTTCCCTTTCTTCTGCTCGTTATTCCTCATAGTCTCACGACTCTTTGCATCTACTTGTATACCAACTGCCCCATCCTCAGCCCTATCACTCCAGTTTCCATTCTCCTGCCAAATTAGTTTAAATCCTCACCAACAGCTCTAGCAAACCTGCCCTCAAGGATATTGGTCTCCCTTGGGTTCAGGTGTAACCCATCCTTTTGTATAGGTCGTAACTTCCCTGAAAGAGATCCCAGAAATCTGAAATCCTGCTCTCCTGCACCAATATTTCAGCTAATGCGTTCACCTGCCAAATAGTCCTGTTCATGTCCTCGCTGGCAGGCAGTGTTGCAGAAATTACTTCCCTAGAGGTCCTACTTTTCAGCTTTCTGCCGAACTCCTTATATTCTCTTCTCAGGACCTCTTCGCTTTTCCTACACACGTCGTTGGTACCAGCCTTTTAGGATGCTGTGGACATGATCTAAGACATCCCTGACCCTGATACCCGGAAGGCAACATACCAATTAATCACTATGAGAGGGAGAAAAAGTTGCAGAAAAATAATAGGAGAATTGGATTGATGGTAATGCATTGAGAGCTGACATACAGTTAATGGGCTTGGTTCTACGAAAGTATGAAAGTAATTATACTCTTCCTGCAACTATTATCTTTCTGTACCAGCCGTCATTGCCAAATTAGCCTGGAAGATTTTTGCTTTGGAGGGATTTTGTAGTTAATTTGAAATCTCTCGCAGTGACAGATTCTAGAAGTAGTTTCCAAGGGTTGTTTTGTTAGTGGTAGAAGGTATTTGTTCTCTTGCTGGAGATCAGCTGGAGAAACTGCTGGAAAACTTTTTATGTACCGATTCAAATAGAACTTGGAAGCAAAGGGTTGTGGTGTTCTTCTGTTTCATTACAGAGTTCCAGGCATTCCACTTACTTCCATTTTTTTTTCTGTGTTGTTTTTATGAAGTTCAGTGTAGCTTTTGTACTGTTTCATGTAGTACCATGGTCCTGAAAAACATTGTCTCGTTTTTACTGTCGACTGTACCAGCAGTTATGGTCGAAACAACAATAAAAAGTGACTTGACGTGACAAAGTCATAACATACTCTAAATTCACCACCAAACCATAGGTGTGGAGCATTATTTTATTTAGAGATAAAGCGTGAGATAGGCCCTTCTACCGCATAGCAACCCACGTATTTAACCCAAGCCCAATCAGAGGACAATTTACATTGACTAATTAACCTAGGAACTGGTATTTGTTTGAACAGTGGGAGGAAAACGGAGCACCCTGAGAAAAGTCACGCAGTTACAGGGTGTATGTATAGACTCCTTACCGAAGGTGCTGGAATAAAGAAGCAGTTTAAGAAATTATAAATGGTGTTGCCACGGTTCAAAGGGATCTCCATCCCTTCATGTAGATTGCTCATTTAGAAATGATGGAGACAGTCCCATTTGTGCTAATTTTGAGTCCCTGTGCTGTACTGATGTTGCTTATTTATGGGTAAGCATGTGAGTCATATCCCAAAAAGAGTCAGATATTCAAAGCTGTGACTGGTGCTATAAACTCATCCCGACAGACCCAGATTTTTAATATGCTGAACCACTTTTGGCAGTGAAACTGACATTACCAACACGAATGAACAGGCTTCCAACATCCCCATTGTGTCAAAGGAATAATTTGTTTCTCAGGAATCCTAAAGAAAGGAATAAGAAAAAACCTTGGAATTTTAAGGTTGTAAATGTTGTAGCATTGTACACTTAATAACTGTGAACAATTTGTTTTCTCTAGAGTTTGAGCATTTACTTCTGTAGCTAAATGTCTCTTTCTCCCTGAAGACTCTTCTGACACATATCATAGCTGTTTCCAATAGCAACATTCCAATTTGACCTCTTTTAGCAGCATTGCAAAGCAAAGAGCATCCATATGATCTGAAGTACACAATGTGACGCGAATGACCTTTAGTGATATCCCTACTTCTGACCATTTACTCCCTGCTTTCTTGCTTCATGAAGCTTTCACTTGATGAAGAAATGGCACTGGCTCATTCACATGTGCATTATTTTCTGGTTTTCCAATTAACTTGACAGATTAGTTTATAATTAGATTAATCTTTATATGGTTGGAAATACTGATCCATGTTCTGTATTCTTAAACACTCAAATCAAAAGATGCTCTTTATTTACTTGTGTTAAATTCAAAATCTTTATTTGTATAGAACATAGAACAATACAGCACAGGAACAGGCCCTTGGGCTAAAATTTTGTACTGAACCAATGAAATTAGTTTTAGGAGCCGTGCAACTATTTTCTGTCAGCATTGTGTTCTGTGTTATGCTTCTTTGTTTATTACAGTAGGCAGTTGGATGGGTGGGAATGTAGTAAAAGTGAAGAATTTAGTTACGTATTCATGCTTATTTAGAATCAGTTAGAGCTAAAGACAACTGGGATTATATCTTTTTTTTGTTGACTTCTTAATTGTGTTTAAGTATGCTAATTTTTAGTTTTAGTTGTATTGATTCAAGATTGGTTGTTTTGCTTAATAAAGGATCAAATACATTCTTTGATTTTGAGTATTGTTATTGGATTGGACCAGAAGGTGCGTCATACAGGATAACTCTTCTGCGTGGTCTTGATGGTTAGAGTAGCCGTTACATTAGTCACCAAAAAGCCAGCTAACTTGGTCCCTTCTGACTAATGTTGATATTCAATTTTTCTCACGTTCATGTGACTATCTCATAATTATTTTTTTATCTGTTTATTGACATATAGTATGGAATAGGCCCTTCTGTCCCTTTGAGCCGTGCCACCCAGCAATCTCCTGATCCAATCCTAGCCTAATCACATGGACAATTTACAGTGGCCAATTAACCTACCAACTGGTATGGCTTTGGAATATTGGAGGAAACCTGAGCATCCGGAGGAAACCCACGTGGTCACGGGGAAAATGTGCAAACTCCTTATAGGCAGAGGTGGAATTGAACCCGGGTTGCTGGTACTGTGTAAAGCATTAAGCTAACCACTATTCTACCACATATGAAGTATTCTAAATGAAAATAACTCCATTTTAAAATATAAGGTAATATTCATCTTTTAGAGTGGTTTACAAAGAAACTTGTAAGAGCATTTGATTATTTTTTGTCATCAGCACAGGCATGGTCTTATTCGGATGCTTTCCACACTGTCTAGTCCCAGCTCGTACCCATACTCCCAGTGGGGAAACCACATGCAGCATGCCACTGTTTAATTACTTCTAACATGGTCTTACACAAAGCTGGCAGTTCTAATTCACATGATCACAGATAATGTTATCTTAATACCTTTGTTTTCCAGAATGCCCTTAGAAGAATCTGCTGCTAATAAGCTTTTGAGTTTAATGGAGCTTTTATGCTAATTACCATTTTCTGGTAAATGGACCTCTTATCAACTGAATGTTTTGACACTGACATTGTGTTGTGTAGCTTGTTTTATAACTCTTATTGCGTTATAAGAGCAAACAGGAGGAAATCTGCAGGTGCCGGAAATTCAAACAACAACACACACAAAATGCTGGTGGAACACAGCAGGCCAGGCAGCATCTATAGGAAGAAGCGCTGTTGACATTTCGGGCAGAGACCCTTCGTCAGGACCAACAGAAAAGAAAGATAGTAAGAGATTTGAAAGTGGTGGGGGGAGGGGAAAATGAGAAATGATAGGAGAAGACTGGAGGGTGTGGGATGTATCACTTTCGCCAATCACCTTTCCAGCTCTTAGCTTCATCCCACCCCCACCAGTCTTCTCCTATCATTTTGCATTTCCCCCTCCCCCCACTTTCAAATCTCTTACTATCTTTCCTTTCAGTTAGTCCTGACAAAGGGTCTCGGCCCGAAACGTCGACAGCGAATTCTCCCTGTAGATGCTGCCTGGCCTGCTGTGTTCCACCAGCATTTTATGTGTGTTGTTGTGTTATAAGATATGTCCTAGGAACTGGCTGAAAGACTTTTCAGGGTTTTAGAGATTTAGAATTGCACTGAGCTGCTTGCAGAGTTTACTAAAATGGTGGATTAAGAAAACAAACAGAATTCTCAAAACCCAACAATGAGAATTGTAAGGGGAAAGGCAAGGAATATGATAGAAAATTATCTGAGAATGACACATGGAGAATGACTCGGAGCTAAGTATAGGAAAAAGTATCTGCAACTGGTTCCTGGATAGCTTGGGGAAGATTAGGAAGAATTGGGAGCTGTTCAACAACATAGTGATTGCAGAAGAGAAGAAAATAGATGGGTTAAGTTTTCTCATGGGTCCCATTGTCTATGAGTATAAAAAGAACAATGTTGCAGAGGAAGAGTTATTTTGGAGTTGGGTAGAAAGTTGTATATTGCACTTGTGAATATTTTGCATGGAATAGTTCACTGTTATCGTTGACTACAGGGGAATATTGATATTAGCAAGGGATGTTAGTGGGATGATTTGCTTTAACACCTGACAAGTTCTCCAGTTGCAAACAATACAACTGATCAGTGTTGCCTAAATTCTAGAGAAAAAAGAACTTTGCTTCTCAATTTACAATGGTGACAATGAGTGCTGCCAGGGATCCAGAGTTTCAGCAGGTATTCTACCACCATGGCAGGTGAAACTTTCCAAAGTTACAAGAATTTTCAAAGACTGGAAAATTGCTAGTGGTCAGGAGGATATTATTGTATCAGGAAAAAGTGATTAAGCATTTTTCTTGGCCTGTAGTTTCAGAGGTGCAGGCTTTTCTTACTGAAGTTGGGCAAGGTGAGTACTGGAGGCCATGGGTTAAGGGGTGAAAGGTGAAATGTTTAAGGGAACATGAGTGAGAACATCCTCAGAGGGCGATGAGTGTGTGGAATGAGCTGCCATCAGAAGAGATGGATACACGTTTGATTTCAACATATAAGGGAATTTTGGTTAAGTACATAGATGGGAGAGGCATAGAGAACCATGATCCAGGTTTTGGTTAATAGTACAAGGCAGAGTAATAGTTCAGCATGGAATATATAAGGATTGAGAGGCTTAATTTCTATGCTGTAGTGTTCTATGAACCTGACTCATGACAAATATAGAAGCACAGAAAGTAGGAGTAGGGGTAAACCTTTTTGGTCTTTGTCGCCTTCTCCATTATTCTTTATAATTATTCCCAATCCTCTACCTTACTACTATATTCCTGCTCTCTCCCATAATGGCTCTACCTCCTCAAATATATTGAGTTACTTGGCCTCCTTTAGTGGTAGTTATCCCTTGTGGCCAATGAAACTTCTCTCCAACCTGATCCAAGCTGCCTTGCCCTGTTACTTCTTGTTATGGAACATCCAACCAGGAGAAACATATCTCCTACATTGAGTTTGTATACCTTTGCCAAATCTGTGTACCTTTCTATGACATCTGCTTATTCATCTGTACATTAGAACATCTGGAACTGGCTGACCTGATCTCTCCTCACTTGTCTGTCCTACTATCTCAGGAATCAGTATGGAGAGCCTTTAATACAACACTGCAGTAATATGTAAGCCTTTCTTGGGCAAGGAGGCTAGAACTGCACATAATCTTCCTTCAGTGAGGCCACAGCAGTGCCATACAATTTTTGTAAGACATCCTTACTATTGTACTCAAAACTTCTTGCAATGAAGGTCAGGTTTCCAATTGCCTTAAGTTTCTGCACGTCTCCTTTCAGTGATTTCTGTACATGGACATCAAGCATCAAGATCCCTTTGTACATCAACATATCTCCATCCATTACCATTGAAATAGTGGTAGTAGTGTAGTCACTAGAGTTGAGCATTATGTTGTCTATTGGAAGTTCCTCAGGTGGCGGTAGAAGCTGATTAGGGATCCATGTATTCTGGCACAGTGTGGGGCCAAGAGTAGCGGTGGTTAGTGGTTGGGGTTTTTCTGGTTGTTTAGTTTCTCTTTTTGCAGCTGCCCCTTGTTTACTGCAGCACAGCTGAGGTCACTCTCACATAGTACAACTCCCTCTTGAACAGATTTCCTCCAGGAGAAACTTCTGGGTGAAACTTCTTCTCAGTTTTTAGATGCAATGTTGAATTTCTTAAGGCTGATTTTTTTCATGTTATCTTTGAAGTGCTTTCTTTCCCTACCAGGGCTCACTGCAGATCGTGCCGCGATGATGGTGTTACCTACGTAAGGAAGCTCCACAGTAGTGGAAATGCTGACCTTTTCCTTGGCCTTCAGCTGCTTGAGATTGCAAAGCCTGTTGTCCATTCTATATATGATCGGGATTCCCTGTGGCAGGTTTTGACCAACAAGGTGAAGGATGGCAGAAATAAAGATGGAAAATAGGATGTGTACAATGATACAGTCCTGTTTGACTCCTGGCTTGACAGTGAAGGGTTTTGATTCAGTGTCACTATTGCTGAATTCCACAATATTTGTTAGTACTTGTCAGGGCATCCACATCGTGATAGTATATGCCAGAGAACTTGGTGATCTACTTCATCAAATGCCTTTGTCTATAAAAGTCAAGAACAATAGTTGCCTCTGTTCATGGTATTTTTCCTGTAATTGGCATGCTGTGAAGATCATGTCTACAGTGCCTCTAGATAGATGAAAACTGCAGTTGATTTAGGGAGCACTTCTTCAAATAGCAGAAGGCATCAGTTGTCAAGGATGTGTGCAGCATTTAAATAATACTCTGAATTCCTGATTTTCCTAATAAGGTAGATAACTTCACATTTGTCCATATATTGTTGCATCGCCAAGTCCTGTGCAAGTCACTCTGAAGGCTCTTTTCACTCTGTTTCTAGTCACAACTTGCATTCCATTCCAGTTTTATGTTACCAACACACTTAGAAATAATACATTTTACTTTGGTGTAAATTGTGAGTAGCTGAGTCCCAAACACTGATCACTACAGCGCCCCACGAATCAACCACAAAGCCCCTTTTATTCCTCCTCTCTGTTTCTAGGCTGTCCATTGGTATATCATCCTTACTCCATGCACTTCAACATCTTATATAGGGGCTTTAATCAAAGGACATCTGAAAGTCCAAATACACCACCTTGATTAGTTCAACTTGGTGTTCTACATTTTCAAAGAAAACTCAGTAGTTTGTCTTAAATCCACATTTCTTATTCTAGCCCTGGCAGAGGCCATTCAGCTTTCAGGAACATGACAGCTCTTGGAGCAGTGATCCCATCAGACCCCTCCCTCCCTCATTATTTTCCTGCACCCCAGAAACCTACAGTCTCTTGAATCTTTGATCTTTTTGCCACTTGCCTTCACTTAGTTATTTACAGTAATTAAATTGATTGACCTTATCTAATACACAGGTATTTTTGGTCATACCCTTTATAATGGTCTCTAGGATCTTTCCTACTACTGATGTTTGACTGATCAGCCTGTAATTCCCCGTTTTTGTTCTGTCTGTCATTTTAAACACTGGTATCAAATTCACTACCCCCTTAACAGCTGCAACCTGTGAGATTTTGGAAGATGATAGTCAAAGCATTCACTATTGCTGTAGCTACCTCTACTAATACTTTGGGATGTAGCTCATTAGACTGAGAGCCACTCTCAGTCCCACTGGCTTCTCCTGCATTTTTTGATTTTAAATACCAAGTTCCCTTACTAATTTAAAAAAAAATTTACTTCTAATTACATCGCTTTTCTGGGAAGTTATTTGTGTTCTCTTCCACAAAGATGAAGTAACTCATTTGATTGTTTTACTTTTTCTTGTTCATTATCATTTCTTGTATTACTGATTTCAGACATTTATTGTAAAAAGACTAAGGTAACTGGGAACAACATGGTTTTTAATGGTCCATTTAATGCTCCTTTTATGTTTTCTTATTTTCTGTTCTCCTCTCTCAATCAAATTCTTGTTTTGCTGAATTCTAAACTACTCCTAGTCTTTGGGCAGCGTTGCATGCCTTATCACTGAATAGTTGCTTTCAAGGATAAGGATACACAGAAGTTGCAGTCGAAGAGATTAATCTGCGCAAATAGTTGGAATGAATTGTAAATGTGGAGGGTATATGCGTGACATTTGCTGTGTGCTGTTTTGTGCTCTCTGATGCATGGTTTTGTTCCACTGCCAGATTCCCAGTTCTATTGCACCTGTTCCCAGCTCTTACAGGAATTGGAACCCAAATTCATTGTGGTTGCTGCCTCCTGCTAGATATGATGTCCTGAGGAAGATATCATGGCGTGTATCCGCCTCATTTTGCCAGCTGCTTATAAAATTGATCTAGTCTTTTGTGCAGCTCCACAATAGATTTGTCTCGTCTTTTTTGCCAGACACCATCCTTCTCGTAACTAGTTTTCTTTGCTGAACAGCCCTTTTGCATTTAAAAAATTTAATTATTTCAATTTTGTGTCATTATAATATGATTATATCATTTCAGGTTTATTTTACAAGCTGCATTTTAAGCTGAAGAGCTGAGATAGATAGGAACAATTTGGTAATAGAAAATAGTTTTAAGTGCCTTCTGCCATTTATGTATTTATGCACATTTTCTTCCATATCTGTCCTTTAGATTCTAACTTTTTACATAATTCTTTGTTATTTATAATAAGCCACTGATGACTGGTTTTGTGGCCATGGACTCACCTTCATGAAGTTTAGATCTGAATGTTATTTGCTTACTTTTATTGTTTGCATGATTTGATTTTTTTTTCCCCCTGCACATTGAGTGTTTGATGGTTTTTTTAAAATGAGTTCCATTGGGTTTCTTTGTTTTTCGGATTTGAAGGAGATGAATCTTAAGGTTATGTTTAGTATACGTACTCTGATAATAAATGTGCTTTGAACTTTGAATGTTACTGATTTTTGTTGCATGTCACACCCTAACTCTCTCACCACAACAAATTCCTGATGCATGTAAATGTGTATGGTGAATAGACTTAATCTTTGAAGTTTTTCAGCCAAGTGCTAAAGGTTATTATTTTTAAAAGCTGGTTCTGAATATACCCTGCAATTCTGTAAAGGCATTTAACATGCAAATATTTCCCACATTTTTAGGTAAGCTTAATGCACAAGGTAAGAGGTTGGTAGCAAGTTTTGACATTCTGCTGAAATGGGTGGATTTTACAATAGATTCTAAATTTACATTTTCATATAGTGTGCATTTTCTGACTTTAATTAACTTTAATTTGATATCACACCCATGATTGCAAAATCAGCTTTTGAGCTTTGGGGCCATTTGGATCCCTGATGTCAGTGAAACTGAAGTGTTTGTATGATGAAGGAAGCTTTTGTGTTTTTCAGAGCCAAACAGATTGACTTTCCTGGGGTTGGCATTTCGAATTGGAATTCATTTGTATTGTCACATGTTCCAGGTGACAGAGAAAAGCTTGTCTTGCATAATTTTCATACAGGTAAATTCACAGTACATTGTGGTAGTATAAGGTAAAACAATAATGGAATGCAGAATAGAGTGTAACAGCTGCACGAAAAGTGCAGTGCAGGTTAACAGTAAGGTGCAAGATTGTAATGCGGTTGATTGTGAGGTCAAAGTTCCATCTTATTGTTCTAGGGAATCATTCAATAGTTACAGCAGTGGGGTAGAAGCTGTCCTTGTACTGTACGTGCTTTCAGGCTTTTGTATTTTCAAACAAGACATGGAGATAGCGTAGGAGAGTGCATGTGGGCAGGATGTAACAAAAATCAGATTCTTTAAAAATGCTCTCTATTTCGAAGCAAGCTAACTGTGTGTGAAGGCAGGTCCGCAGTCAATGAGCAAGGAGACTTTGAAGCCCTCCAATGGTCAGGGTTGAGCACGGATGTTGTGTGCCAGCTGTCTACATGATAGTCGAGCCAGTGCAATATGATATGGAGAGCAAGTTGTTGCTCATGTAGCGGGCTGCCCCTCCCCACGCAGCTGATGAATTCAAAGGCGGAGACTGATAAAGTTTGACACCAGCGGCATCACAGGAGTTGCCAGTCAGTGTTGAACTCAATGTAGGACTGTCTTAGGAACTCAGGCTCCAGATTTTTCCTTGAGGTTTACTCCTGAAGTGTTAGTCATGACTACCCTCACTAAGGGGAGTTTATATTGTAACTACCCGATTTTCAAAAATGAGTTAACTTCCCTATATATTCTCCAGTGAGGTTACCCACTATTCAAGTGGTAGGTCCTCCCTCCCTGCTAAGGAGAAGATACTTCCAGCTAACAAAGGAGTTTAAAACGCAGTTCATTTATTTTCAACGATACACATGTAAATCCAAACAACAGTCTTAAACCATGTTTAAAACTCAGATGATTTCTTTCTTATAGAAATCCAATTTACAAACTATTTTTAACACACAAAGGACAGAGGATTTACAAAACACAGGTACAATTCCTATAAGCTAAACATACATACCAAAAATGCAGACTAGACATTCTCGTTGACCCTGTGTTTCTTTCATGCTTCTTGATGTTCATTACCCCATACCTAATCTTGAATGGCTGTTCACATGTGCACAGTTTTTTTTTGGCCACTTGGGTGACTTCCCTCAGATACCCTTTTTACAGAAAAATTCCAAAGAATTTTTGGAGACATAGTTCCCAGCTACCCACTTAATGCTGTAAAGCCAACTTCCTAGAGTACATATAATGTCCAACTTGTAATAGATCAGTCATTGATATGCTAAATGTTTGTATCCATCTGGCCTGCAAGCTTCCTTGAACTAAATAACTTATCCAGCTTGTCAGTTTTGAAACGTCAAATTAAATAACCCCTTGACTTGTACTGCTCCTCTTGAACAGTAAAACGGGATGCTATGAGCCAGCAAGTCTAAGCAATAAACAGCTTGTTTGCAAAGCTGCTCTATAGAGAGTGCTTGTTTTAACTTTAAACTGGGTACTGCTTGTCATTTATATTTTAAGGACTAATGACTGACTCTGATTTATGACAAAAAGCAAACAAAGTTAGTTGGAAGTTTAGTTACATCTGCTTAATTCCACAAGTGGTAGCTGCTGCTTTTAGAATGTGAGCTTGGCAAACGTTAGACCCCCCCCGGCCAGGGAAGTGAATACCTATCACACTTGACTCTGAGGAACTTCAGAGGTGAGGTCGCACGGAGCCAATGAGATCTGTGGATATGCAAGGCATCACATGATGCAGCAGGAAGGGTCCTGACTATTAAGACCATAAGACATGGGAGCAGAATGAGGCCATTTGGGCCGGCGAGACTGCTCTGCCTTTCAATCATGTCTAATTCTGTTTTTCCCCCACCCACTCATGGTCTTCTCTCCGTCACCATTGATGCCCTTGCCAATCAAGAACCTATCAATCTCCACCTTAAATACACTCGATGACCTAGCCTCCAAAGATGCCTATGGTAACAAATTCACCACCCTCTAGTCAAAGACAGCTCTAAAGAAAATCTTTATTTGAGAAGCCAAGCCCTTTGGCCGAATTAGCCGTCAAATGTGATGAATTTATTTATTGAGGTACAGCATGGAATAGAACCTGCCAGCCCTTCAAACCATGCCTCCCAGCAATTCCCTAACTTAATATTAGGCTAATCATGGGGCAATTTACAATGACGAAAATAACCTACCAACTGGTACTTCCTTGGACTGTGGGAGGAAACCAGAGCACCCAGAGGAAACCCATGTGGTCACAGGAAAAATGTACAAACTCCTTACAGGCAGCGCTGAGAAATGAACCTGAGTTGCCTGCACCGTGAAGTGTTCTGCTCACCACTATGCTACCGTGCAGCCACAAACTGATGTTTCTCTAGCATTCAATAACTAGTTAAAATATTCTACAATTAAAGAAGCTATTAATTTCTAAAACATTGAAGAACATTAAATACTTTGCAGTGTCCATCGAGCTTGGCAATCAGCTTGCAGACATTTCATCACCAGTCGAGTTTATATAGGCCCTCGTTCACTTGCCTCGATGCTGATTGGCTACCCCTTCTGATGAACGTTGACAAACTCAACAGGTTCACAGGTGAGGTGTTGCCTCACCTGTAAGGACTGTTTGGGGCCCTAAATGGAACTGAAGCAGGATGTGAATGGGCAGGTGTGGTACTTGGGCTGCTTGCAGGGATAAGTAACTAGAGGGAGATCAGTGGGGAGGGATGAATGGACAAGGGAATCGCAGTGGGAATGATCCCTATGGAAAGCGGGGTGGGGAGTGGAGGGGGGGAAGGAAAAGGTATATTTAGCGGTCTATTTTGTCTGGTGCTCCCGATGCGGCCTTCTGTACATTATTGAGCCCTATAGTAAATTGGGGACTGCTTTGCCCAGCACTTTCGTTCCATCTGCCATAAGTAGGACTTCCCAGTGGCCAAACATTTTAATTCTGATTCCCAGTCCTGTTCGACATGTCGGTTCATGGCCGCCTCCTGTACCAAGGTGAGCCCAATGTCAGGATGGAGGAGTAACACCTTGTATTCCGTCTGAGAAGCCTCCAACCTGATGGCATAGACATCGATTTCTCCTTCCAGTAAACAAATTCCACCCTCCCCTCTTCTGTTCCCCACTCTGACCTTTTACCTCTTCTCGCCTGCCTGTTGCTTCCTCCTGGGTCCCCTCCTTCCATTTCTCCTGTGGTCTACTCTCCTCCCCTGTCAGGGGCTGGAGAAGAAAGAATCTGACCTTTCCCACCCACCTAGCTTCCCCTACCCCCCTTCCTGCCAGCCTCTTTCCTCTCCCCACACCTTTTTATTCTGATAACTTCCACCTTCCTTCTCAGTCTTGAACCTGAAATGTCGACTGTTTGTTCTTTTCTGCCTGACCTTGCTGGTTTCCTCCAGCATTTTGTATGTGTTGCTTTGGATTTCCAGCATCTGCAGACTTTCTCATGTTTGTGATTAAATTCTTTATCATAAAATATTTGAAGCTTTTGACTTCACAAGTGACCTGATATAGACATATAAGACTGGGAGGGACATAGATAGCATTTTATCCAGGGAGGAGTGCTAAAAACAAGAGGGTTTAGGTTTAAAGTCAGAGATTTCAAAGGGCATCAGGGATAGCTTCTTCATGCAGATGGTAATGCATGTTTGAAACGAGCTGTCAGAAATGGTGGCTGAGGCAACCACACATAGCAACAATTAAAACTATCGAGATAAGTGTATGGATAGGACAGGTTTAGCAGGCTAGTGGTCAAGCATGTGCAGGTACGACTAGCTCACTGGATGACAGTCAGTAGAGATGAGATGGGCTGAATGGCCTGTTCCCATGATTCCAAGTGATTTTTTTTTAAGTACTGTAACTAAAGACAAACTTTGTCCCTTGTTCTCCAAATGCCACTGGTTATTTGAGTGAGCTTCCCTGAGGAAGTCCTGAGGAACTGGCACTGGTAACTTGCATTAGCAGCCCACTGTCAGAGCGCATTTTTTGAGAAATACTGTAAATGTCTGGAAGCTACTTCTGCATTGATGCAGAAGTCCAAAGTTACTGTCAGTTTGGCAAGGAACTGTCAGTAGTAATTTTCCTGCAAGATAGACTTTTTAAATTTAGTCTTTTTCCGAGAGCATGATATCTCTAAACCAAAATCGAATCAGCTATTTTAGCAAAAAAAAATCTGCTCTGCCTAAACCTAACGCATACTGGAGTTATCTCAACTCTCTCATCTGCTTATCTCGCTCCTAAGCTTGGAAGCCTAAATATCTATTTCACACAAAATATGAAGAAAAAAAAGAAGTCAAGACAAGAATACAGAAATGCTGAATAAGAATTGCAATGCGATATGATACAACGTTGTCCTTTATGTTTCCAAGCTAGTGTTAATGGTTTTTCTTGTAATTTGTGTTCATCGTGGATTGTTAAATTCTGAAGTATGCATCAGTTCTACTTAATTTCAGTAGAATAAATGTACCAAATAAGATACAATTCAAATATTATTATTGTCAATATATGTAGCTGAAGAAATGTGCCTGCAACAGAAGGGCATGAATATATATGTATCTTTGAAAATAAATGCTCATAATTTTAGGAATGACACCACAGTTGGAATATAGAGCTACAAAGTGCAGCTACTGTAAAGAATTTTAACATTTACAAAGGATATGGCCTTGTCAAGGATTCTCTTAAATACGCAGAACTGATGTGGCACCAAGTTAAAATTGTCCATGTAGATTTGGATTTAACTATGTGATATGGAATAGATTGAATTGTTTGAGGTGCCTGCTCGTGTCACTTCATTATAATGTGGTTGTCTCAGAATGACTGCAGGTTGCTATCAGCAGAACAGCAGGAAACTCTGTGCAGTTAATATGAAGGTGAGTAAATACCAGACACAGTCGAACCTTCATTATTCTGCTCCTTGTTTGTTATCTCCTGGCATCACTATTTTGAGAAATTTTTGTCAGGAATTGAGGATGGATGTTAGGGGTCATGAGGTTTTTTTTTTAATGATGTTTAAGCAATTCCAGCAGGGCATGTAGTCATCAGTCTCTCAGAAAGCTGACAAGATGCTGTTTTCAGTATTAAAATGATCAGCTGCTGAGGGAAGTTCATGGATTTCTAGCTTTGCTTGAAACATTCACAATATACATGGTCAGACTTGTTCACTGATCCAAAAATAGCAAAGGGGCTTCTTTTAAAGGTGCTTTTTCCAGAGTATATTATTTGAATGACCCAACATGGAAATGCTTACATCAAAATTGTTCTCCATGTATTTGCCCTTTTTCAAACAAAAATGCCGCACATGCTCCGTAACTCGTGCTTGTTTCTACACTTGAAGGTAAGGCCAATAGTGCTTATTGAAAAGGCTGAGGCAGGTGCACGGTCATTGGGTAAGGTCATGTTAGTCACAGCAAGAAAGTGCTGAAGGAACTCAGCAAAGAGGGGCAGCATCTATGGAGGGGAATAAACAGTTGACTTTTCGAGTTGAGGCCCTTCATCTGGAAAAAGAAGGGGGCAAAGGCCAGAGTAAGAAGGTTAAGAGGAGGGGAAGGTGCACCAGCTGGCAGATGATAGGTGAGATCAGGTAGGATGATGGGCAAGAGAGGTGAAATAGAAGCTGAGAAGTGGAAAAGGTAAATGGCTGAAGAAGAAGGAATCTGATTGGAGAGGACGATGGACATTAGAAGAAGGAAGGAGGAGTCATTTCAATACAACTTCCCATTGCCCTTCTGACATGTTTGTCCTTGGCCTTCTCTACTGTCATAATGAGGCCAAACTCAGAATCGAGTGGTGTACCTGTGTAGCCTCCAACCTGATACCTCCAACAATGTTACTCCAATTTCAGTTAACTTCCCTCCCCTCTCTGCAACCTGGATGCTGCCTTCACATCTCTATTATCTGTTTAGCAGGGTGCTGCTGTGTTTCCTCTCTGTTTTAGTGAGTGATTCAGATATTTTCCTCTCTTTTTAGGATGTTGTCTCTAACCAGGGCCCGTGAAGGCACAGCTGTAACAAATCATCTCCTTTACCATTCTCCATCTATTCTGGCACTCCCTTGCCAGATGCCCTGGTTTCTGGCACACAAAGCAAGGCCTCTGGTTCTTCACACCAGCTACATTTACTACAGCCACTTTATGACTTCTCTTCCCCCTCCTCCAATCCATCTCCCTGGCCCATGATGCAATTACTCGGTGGGTCGATCCCACTGCTATCCCCAAAGCTAAAACATCCTTAGTGAGCTGAGGTCAGGCCTTCCTTTGGCATTTTCAGCAGGTTTGGATCGTCCCATCCTAGACTGTCCAACCTTGAGTACTGTCAATATTTCAAGCTGCTATCATCCAGACTGGAAAGGAAGGGGGCAGAAACGAGAATATGAAGCTGGGAGGTGGAAGAGGTAAAGGTTGAAGAGGGAGGAATCTGATAGGAGAGGACAATGGACTGTAGATGAAAGGGAAGGAGGAGTCATTTCAATATGACTTCCCATTCCCCTTCTGACATGGCCTCCTCTACTGCTATAATGAGACCAAACTCAGGTTAGAGGAGAACACCTCGTATTCCGTCTGGATAGTCTCCAACCTGATTTCCTCAACTTCCAGTGATTTCTCTCACTTCTTTCCATCTCTCTTTTTTCCGTTCTACAATCTGCTTACCCTCTTGCCCTTTCTCTGCTCCTCAGCTGCCAATCACCTCGCTTTGGTTACCCTCCTCCTTCACTTTCTTGCATGATCCACCTACCTCTGCCATCAGATTCCCCCTTCAGCCTTTTATCTCTTCTGCTTACTCCGTTCAAGTTTCTGACATCGTTGCCCCTTCCACCCACCCACATTCCCCGTACCTGGTTTCACCTACCAACCCATACTATTTCCCCACCCCCACCACCTTATTCTCACTCCTCTTTTCTTCCTTTCCAGTCCTGATAAAGGGTCTTGTCCTGAAGTGTCGACTGTTTATTCCCGTCCATCGAAGAGGCTTGACCTGCTGAGCTCCTTCGCCATTTTGTGTCCGCTGCGTCAGCAGAATGCCCTGTGTTCACGTTCCACATCACTGACGAGAACTGTGGGACACAGCGTCATGGGATCAGTGCTGCTAGGCAACATTGGGAGTCTGCGCTCCTTGAATCCAGTTAGCGAGATATCATCTGTATGTGTCCATCGATACTTGGGTCAAGAAAAAACATGGCTTGCCTGCAATAAACCTGCCCTGTTGATGTTCCAGGAAATATTCCGAAGGAGTGGTGAACTTTGCAGAATTCCCATGAGGTTAAGAAGTACTTAGGCCTATTGTATATTTTGAGACAACACCTGATAAAGACAACTATTAGTGCACACTAAAGTCAATTTGCAGTGATCAGTTTACCTACCAACCCTCGTACCTGCAAACTTGGCAACAAAACCATCTATTCCATTATCTAAATCATTGATATACAGCATAAAGAGAAGTGGTCCCAACACTGAACACTGGCAGCTAACCAGAAAAGGATCCCCTTATTCCAACTGGCTGCCTCCTACCAATCAGCCAATGCTCTAAGAATGCTAATAACTTTCCTGTAATGTCTTGGGGTTTTAACTTGGTAAGCAGCCTCCAATGTGCCACCTCGACAAAGGCCTTCTAAAAATCCAAATATACAGCATCCACTGTATCCGCTTTATATATCCAACTTGTAATCTCCTCAAGGAATTCCATCAGGCAAGATATTCCCTTAAGAAGACAATGCTGACTTTGTCCTATCTTGTTCTGTGTCACCAAGTAATCCATAACCTCATCCTTAACAATTGACTCCAACATCTTCTCAACCACTGAGTTCAGGCTAACTGTTTTTTCTAATTTTCTTTCTGCTGCCACTATCCTTTCTTAAGCAGTGGAGTGACATTTGCAATTTTCCAATCCTTGGCAATCATGCCAGAGTCCAAAAATTCGTTTATACTGGTTAAAACTGGTTGATACTGTTTATACTGGTTAAAATGTATATGCTGGTTAAAACTGGTTGAATGTTATATACTGGTTAAAACTGATCTATATAGGTTTGTGCCGGTAAAAACTGGTTTATGCTGGTTTATACTGGTAAAAACTGGTAAAACTGTTTAAAATTGTTTTTATACCTGTAAAAACTAATTAAAACCGGGTTAAACCGGTATATACTGGTTAAAAACAGTTAAAAGCCATTTAAACCAATTTAAACCGGTGTATACATTAAAACCCGTTAAAACTGGTTGTACTCGTTAAATGTGGTTAAAAATGGTTTATACTGGTTAGTTTAAATTGGTCAAAACCAGTTTATACCGGCCAAAACTGGTTACAACCGGTTTAAACTGGTTACAACCAGCCAAAACCGGTTTAAACTGGTTAAAACCGGTTTATATCGGTCAAAGCTGGTCGAAACCGGTTTATACTGGTTTTTACTGGTTTGTTCTGTTTTATACAACACACACAAAATGCTGGTGGAACACAGCAGGCCAGGCAGCATCTATAGGAAGAAGCACAGTCGACGTTTCGGGCCGAGACCCTTCATCAGGACTAACTGAAAGGAAAGATTCTAAGAGATTTGAAAGTTTATACCGGGAAAAACTGGTTTATACTGTTTTTTACAGCTTTATACTGGTAAAAACTGGTTTATGCCGGTTGTGCATCTTTACTGCAAAGCAAGCAAAATGACTAGGATCAAAATACAGCAAGCAATAAGGAGCTTAAAACAATGTCCTGGGCCTTTAATCGATCAGGAACTGTGCTACTGTACAGCCCCATGAAGGTTTTGTACTCGATCACCTTGCAGCAGTCTAGAGTGAGGTGCAGTTGGCCTTTAGAATCCTAAAGGACAGGATATTTATGAAGAAGCCTGGCGCAGTCTTTTATATATCACATTATTCATTAAGTATCTCTCACCCACCAAACTTGCAGCGGTCGTCTATCCTATACACTGGGCAAGTGGAGCATGAGGAGTTAGTCCTGTAGATGGTTCAATGCCTTCTGTCTTGGATAATGTCCAGACTACATAATCTTGCTGATGTTCCAAATGATAGAAGGAGCAAGGAATGCTTGTAATCAAATTTAATAGTAGGTATTTTTGCATTTGCCTAGTTTATGTACTTCTCCAATCTTTGCCGAAGATTGATGAGATGAGGTTGAGTAAGTTGCTTAGGTTACTTTAGAGGAGTACATAGAGTAACAATCATAATGCCCATAAATCTGTATTCAGTTTCTCCTCTTGAACATGCGGATGAAATAATAAACTGCATTCGCTTTTGATTCTGTGGCTTTATCTTGTTTTCAGCATTGCCTTTCTTTGGAACTATATCCAAATGTGAAAATTATCCTCCTGTATTTATCATTTCTCGGTACCTCTCGCCTGCTTAAATAATGCTGGACTGAGGTTATGATTTTCCTCTAGTGGTGATTTGTCAGGCAACATCATCCTGGCCTAAGACAAATCACCCTTATAGTATCTGTGTGAAGCAGATTGTAAATGGTGTCATTTAACAAACCATCCCGGTTGGCTTCAAACCGCTTATTTTATGGCTGGCCAATAGCCTTCTTTTGTTCTGAATCTGTCAGCATACAAATACAACACGTGAAAAAAATCCCAATGTTCCTACTGCTGAGGGCAAGAAATTTGACTGGTGGTCTCAAATTGTAACATTACCCAATTCCCAAAGCTGAATTTCAATACTCAGTATTCCATCATATTGGAAAAAAATCATTGTAAGATAATGAAGAGTGCTTTCTGATCATGCTGCTGCCAAGTACTCTACATTGTCAGAGTTTCTATGTAGACACGAGACCGCATCTGCTGGAAAAAGAAGTAATATATGAAGCAATGAAGAAACTCGGTATGCCAGGCAGCATCTATGGAGGAAAATGGACATTCAAGGTTTTGAGTTGACTCCTTTCATCTGGACCTGTCCGTCATCTGTCTAGATGATAGCTCTCAACCTCCACTGTTAACTGTCCATTTCCTTCCATTCCCTCTACCAGACCCACTGAGTTTCTCTAATGGTCTGTGTTTTCCTAGAGTTTCTGTGTTCTGTGAATGAATCTGTCATTGTGGGCTGATGGACTTGCTCCTTTGCAGTACCATTCCAAATGTTTCCAAACCAAAGTTTTGTACAGTTGCAACTTCCCAACTTTTATACTTGGAGAAGCAGGCATGCTATGTGCTGCTTTACACCCTATCTATTTATGTGGAGCGAGCTATGGATTTGCATCTGGTGATTCCTCTGTACATCAATGCTTCCAAGTATCTCCTTCAGTCTCTTTGCTCGTTGCCCGCAGTATTCTGCAATGGATTCCATCAGCCCTGGGATCTTATCCACCTTAATATTTCTCGAGAAATCCAACACCACCCCTGCCTTAACATTGGCGTGCCCTAGAACATCAGATTCACCTTTTACTCTCAGCATTGTCCATGACTTTTTTTTTGGTGAATGCTGATGCTGCATGGTATTACTTGCTTAGGATCCAGCCTCTTTCTCTGTCTCCTCACGTAAAATTCCCCCTATGTTTAGGGCGCCCCTACTTTTACCACAGCTACTCACTTGCTTTAATATATGTACAAAATGCCTTGTGAGTCTCCTTAAAGAGAATCAGTTACTCGAACAAGTAACTTTTATCCCTTTTGAATATTAGTCCCAAAAGTTTTTTGTTATTTGTTTTTAATTACCCTGAAGTTAATGATGTGTGGGGGAGGTGAGTCCATAATGAGAGGCCATGTAAAAAAAAAATATGGATTTTATATAATAAAAAATAAAAGGTGGGATATTCTGTTATTCCAATTCACTGCAAAAAGAATTAGGTGCTTTCGCAGTGGGTTTTTATTTCAGGGATATGTACTGAATTGCATGTGTCAGTGAAGAATTAATTATTTGGTCACAAAAGCACAGTTACTATAAATCATCAGTGTAAATCAATGGAATTTGCTTTCAGTTCACATTTATTGTACCTTCCTTGTGGTGCAAATCAAAATTGGATCTTTTCTTCTATAAAAATACAATTCTGCCAAACCAACATTGTTAGACTCTCAATTCATTTCCCTTTGATAAATATTTGGTGCAAACTGACATTTATCAGTTGCGTTTTGATTTGAATCAACCTTGAGTCGCGACCGTGACAGTGTTAGAAAGCGTGAGTGCAGAGTGTTTGGCCAATCAGGGCAAATACTTAATGTATCTACTTGCTAAAGGCTGTTTTTAACTCTTCAAATCAGAGCATTGCAGGCAAGGTCATCATTTATTATCCATCCCTACCTGCCCTTTAGAAGCCAGTTTTGAGCTGCCTTCTTGAAGCAAGACAGTCCTTCTTCAAAGTTTGAAGCAACTTTAAGTTCGAATGTACTTTGATAATAAATGTTACCTCATACTGCTCTGGGATTCATTTTCTTACAGTCATTAACAGTGGAATACATACAAGCAAAGGCTGACAAACAAACAATGCGCAAAAGAAGAAGATCTGTGCAAAAAAAATTAAATAATTTCAAGAACATAAGTTGTAAAGTCCTTGAAAGTGAGTCCATAAGTTGTGGAATCAGTTCAGAGTTGAGGTGAGAGAAGGTGTCCATGCTGGTTCAGGAGCCTGATGGTTGAGAGGTAGTAACTCTTCCTGAACCTGGAGGCTTGGGACCCAAGATTTCTGTATCTCCTTCCTGATGCCAGCAGCGAGAAGGGAACGTGGCCTGGATGGTGGGGTCCTTGAAGATGGATGCTGCTTTGTCATGGCAGCACTTCTTGTAGTATGCTCAATGGTGGGGTGGGCTTTGCCTCTGATGGACTGGACTGTATCCACCACTTTTTATAGGCTCTTTTTGGTGATGATCTGCCTACTGTGCTGTTAAGAAGTGAGTTTTAGAATGGTAATGAAGGACCAGTGATTGTTTCCAAGTCAGGATGGTGCACAACTTGGAGGAAAATCTTCAAGTAGTGCTTTTCCCATGCTCCTTTTTCCCTTCTCCTGCCTGACGGCTGAGGCAGCAGGTTTAGGTGCAGCCTAGGCAAGTAGCTTAAAATAGTAAACACAATAGCCATTGTGCACCTGTGGTGGAAGAAGTAACTATTAGCCTGTTTCTTAGACTCATTGGACACTACAGCACAGAAATAGGCCCTTCAGCCCACCTAATCTATGCCAAACCATTAATCTGCCTAGTCTCATCAACTTGGATAATTGACTTGGATGCAGTTGAACTTTCTGGGGGATGCTGGAGGTGCACCCACTGAGACACGTAGAGATATTCCTGACTTGTGTTTTGTAACTGGTGGAAAGGCCTCAAGCTGACTGAATGTGAGGCTCTCACTGCCAGATACCCAGTTTCTCACCTGCTATCGTTACAATCTTTTTGTGGCTGGTTCCACTGAGTTCCTGGTCAATAGTGAGCCACGGGATATTGGTGATTGGGCACTCAGTGACGGGGATGCCACTGGATGTCAAATATGGGTGGAAAGACCATCTGTTGCTGGAGTTTGTCTTTCCTGTACATGAATGGTGAATCTTGGATTCCTCAAATTCTGTAATGGGGTCCTTGTAACCTCTAACTCCACTAATGAGAGCTGTTTTGTATGCTTGACTGATGCTACTATTAGAAGAATTGGGAAATATAAAAGGTATTGTGGAAGAGAAGTCAGCAGGGGTGGACATTAGATAAACATTGAGCATCTTAATTCAAATACTAAGTGGCTAGATCTGGCTTGGGGCATGGCTAAAGGACACACTATTTCTATCCAATACGGCAGAGCATTTCCAGGTGGTGATCTTGCCAGCCTTTTCCCACCACTTGTCCCAATCCGCTTCCAGATCTACTTCCCCTAATGCAGATCATCTGACTCTTTCTGAAATTCGTGACTCTTGTAAGGCAGACCTGTTGTGAAAGGATAGCATGGAAGGGAAGTGCATTTCACATCCACTGCCACCCTTTCTTCGGAACTCAATGGACACTTATTTTTGCTGCTCCATTACAGAGAAACGATACCCATGATGAAAGAATGGACAAATTTGAATAATTTTGTGTTTCTGGTGAGGTTGCTTGCCATAAGAAAACATTTGAAATTGCTCTCGGTAATTATTCATTAAATTAATGGAATGAAAGGTAATGTGAAGCTGGCTGTCTACTTTTTGATGTGTGTGCTCCTGGTGTGTTAATGTCCCACTGGAAACACTGTTTTATAAATCAAACAGAAACATATAGCCTACTTATTTCCTCATTACAGTTGGAAAATTCTCTTTTCTGTGGTACTTCCTACCCAGTTGGGGACTTGTAATTCTGTTCTGAAAACTGTTTATCCCCATCATCATTCACAGGACAGTTCTACGAATAGTCTGCAGCTTAACTGGGCAAAATACTCAACTGTTTGACTACAGAAGGCTGGGAGAAAGCAGCAAAGGTGATTGCTGAGATGTATTGTACTCATTTTTTTTTAAAGTATTCATTTAAGTGCGTGAGAAATTTTGCCGAACGCTTTAATGTCCTTGCAATTCCACTTTCCCCTGTTGAGTACTAACATCTGGGTTTAGTGAGAGGTTTGTTCACCATGGCAATATGTTACAAATGAGCAATAACCTTCTGACAGACATTAAAAAAAACAATATCCATTTCACAATAATATGGTTCACTTTAGCGAAGGATCAAACGGATCAAAGGCTGCGGGAAAGCTATATTTTTCCTGTGTAATTGAGGTTGTTTACAAGTCTGTAACAATAAAGAATTAACTGTGATTCAGAAAGTAATCATGATTTTGCCTGATCAGGAATAATCAAAGTCAGGGATCACAGAGAAATGCTCTGCTGTAATTTTCAGTTCCAGTGCTCCTGTCTGCAATACAGAAGCATGGTACATTCATCCCAATCACAAGATTAAACGCGATCCTCAGAATCTCCTGTTTTTATTGTCTGGATGCTGTAAATTGTCAATTAACTGTTTGATGGGTTCAAGCCTTATTGTGGGGAACTGAGCACAATAAAGGAAGACTGACACTTCGATGTAGTAGAGAGGGAACATTCACTGTTGGCCAAGCTGTTATCACGAGCCCATATCTCTTTGCTCAGCTGAGAACACAAGAAATGGTGGTAGGTATAGGCCAAATGAGTCTGCTCCAACCTTTAATACAATTGTAGTCAGTCCAGTCTTAGCTTCCCGCCTCTTTGTCACTATGACTCCGTAATACTAAATCACTTATAGTTGAAATGTGTGTTGAAGCTTTGGATGTATTCAGAGACTCCCTACTGCAACACTGAGCGTCATAGGAAGTCACTCCTGCCTGTAGCCATCAAACTTTACAACTCCTCCTTCGGAGTGTCAGACACCCTGAGCCAATAGGCTGGTCCTGGACTTATTTCCACATGGCATAATTTACTTATTTAATTATTTATGGGTTTATATTGCTATATTTCTACACTATTCTTGGTTGGTGCAGCTGTAACGAAACCCTCAGGATCAATAAAGTATGTCTGTCTCTCTGTCTAGGGTCGAGAATTCCACAGACTTGGAACACTCTGAAATGAATGGTTACTCCTCAATTCCTATTTGAAATGAATGATCCCGATTCAGAAATTATGCTGCCTAGTTTTTAAAAATATTTGCAGTATTTGTCAAATGCACAGTGAGACATACCATTAGATGCATCATTTGTGTCAAATCCAATCACTGAGGATTTTTCTGTGGGCAGTTGGCTAGAATTGCCATACTTCTAGTGTCAACATAGTATGCCCACAACTCACAAACCCTAGCTACATGTCTTTGGCATGTGGAAGGAGGCTCTCCCTTTTAATCTCAAATGTTTGATACAATCACCTCTTATTTTTCTATACTCTAATCTCGTCCTTCCTTTATACATTAACTACCTAACCCAGGAATCATCCTAGTGAAAATAAAAGAAGCCAACCCTGGAACTCTGCTAGAAATATAAGATTAAAAACAGGAAGTGCTAGAGATACCCAGCAGGTCAGGCTGTATCTGTGGGAAGAGGAGCAGAACTGGGATCTGATCTGAGACAGTAACTTTATTCTCCTTCTCCCACATGTCGCCTGATTTGCTGAATATTTTCAAAATTTTCTGTTTTTTTTTCCATTATCAAGAGAATGAATCTTTCTTGCACTGCCTGCAATGCAAGTGTATCCGTCTTTAAATATGGAAACTAAAATTGCACGTTTCAGGCAGCTTCACTAGTGCCCTGCATCAAAGCATCCTTATTTTGATCCTCCAAACACCTTGAAATAAAGGCCATTATCCTACTTGTCTTCTAATCACTTCCTGTTCCTGCATGTTTTCATGCACGAAGTCCTCCAGCTTCCTATGATCTGCAACATTTTAAAGTCTCATTCCATTTAATTAATAATTTGCTTTCCCTCTTCTTTCCAAACAGAGGAACTTGCATTTTCCCACAGTTTCCTCCATTTGTCAATTTCTTATGGACTCACCTAACCTATCTACTTGCAGGTCCATTGTCTCACAACTTGCTATCTCTATCTCTTCTTAATATCATCCCAAAGGAAAAACTGGATGTGAAAGAAATTTTCCACTGTTTTGTAGAGCAGTGGGGAATATCCCCATTTCCTGGCCAGTGTTGACAACTCGAGTGGCAAGGAGAAGCACATTATTGGCTCACGAGGCGCGCACACACAAAATGCTGGTGGTCAGGCGGCATCTGTGGAAATGAACAAATGGTCAATTTTTAGGCCAAGACCCTGCTTCAGGATTTCTTGAGATTCTCCAGCATTTTGTGTGTTGCTTTGGATTTCAGCATCTGCAGACTTGCTCGTGTTTATTATTGGCTCATTTTATTTTTTAATGGTTCTATTTAATATCAGGGGATGTATACAATATACAACCTGAAATTCTTGCTCTTTGTAGATGTCCAGAGACAGATGAAAAACCTCAAAGAATGAATGAGAGAGAAATGTAGAACCCCAAAGCTCCTGTCCCACACACAAGCAGCAGCATAGCATCACCAACCCCCTGTATATCAGCAGAAAACATTTGCCCCCCACCACCTACCATGTAAGCTTTGGTAAAGCCCCTGAAGAGACCATGATCTAGAGTCCATCAAAAAACTCTGTTCATCCCAACAGTTTGATATACCACAGGCTCTCTCTCTTTCTCTCACTAACGAGGGAGAGTTATCACTCCTGCTGCAGCAAGGGGTGGGGGGAAGTCTATGGGGAGGTTACTACATAATTTGATTGGAATTCTTCTGAACAAAATGATTGCACTTTAACATGACAACTGGGCTGTGATGCATTTGAGGATATTCGGGGGGGGGGGGGGGGGTTCTGAGAAATGCCACAACTGCTGCTCATTTTTACCTCCTTTCTGCCATTGCTATTTCCTCTATCTTTCAAATCATTTGTGAAATTGTTCTACATTGGTTCACAAAAAAGCAAATTATGTAATTCAGCATCTGCAACAAAATTGTCAGAGTTGTTACATTTCTGGTGTTCATTCTAGTAACCTTGACAAAACAAAATATTGCATTTTCCAAAGATTTGTTAAAAAGGCCCATTTTATTTCCCTTTTGAAAAATGGCCTCAATTGTGATCTAATTGATATTGCCACGTTTCAGCATTCTTCCTGAAAATCCTGCGGCACAGCCAAGCTTCCCTGGGGTATCTTGATAAGTTGACAGCTGGTTCAAGTTGCGATGGCTAATCAAAAATCTGAGGTGGCTGAACTATTGAACTTGTATCGTGCAATTAGGTTAAGCAACTATAGGATTCACCCTAAAATATTCAGAGTAGGCTCAGGGTGGGAGATATAAAGGACAACAAATTCTTATCTTTAAATGAGGAACTTCTCAGCAAAATAAACACTTCAATTCTCCATTGCGATTTGGCTGCTTTAGGCAAAGAAATTCCTGTCCCCCTGAGAAAGGAGGCAAATCTGCATAACATACAGGAGGCCTATTAATAGTAAGGAAGCTGGTATCCCTGGCAGAAGGCAAAGAGTGGAATAAAGGGAACCTTTTCTGATTGGCTGCCAGTGACTAGTGGTGTTCTGCAGGTCCACTAGTTACATGCAATAGTTAATGATTTGGATGATGGAACTGATGAATTTGTAGCCAAGTTTGTGGATGATACAAAGATAGGTGGAAGAGCAGTCAGTATTGAGAAAATATGGAATCTGTTGAAAAACATGAACAGTTTAGGATAATGGGCAAAGATAGAATGGCAGATGGAATACAGAATGGTTAAGTGTATGTTCATGCACTTGAGTAGAAGGAATAAAGGTGTAGACTAATTTCTAAAAAGGAAGTGAATTCAGAAATCGGAGGTACAAAGGGACTTGGGAGTCCTAGTGCAAGGTTAACTTGCCAGTTGATTTGATAGTAAGGAAGGCCAATTGCAATGTTACCATTCATTTTGAGAAGATTAGAATATAAAAACAAGGATATGATGCTGAAGTTTTATAAGGTATTGGTCTAAGCATATTCGAGCAGTTTTGGTCCCTGTATCTAAGGGACCTGAGGAAGTTTGCAAGAATGATCGTGGGAATGGAAGGTTTAATGTGGAAGGAGTGTTTGATGGCCCTGAACCTATACTCGGTGGTGTTTAGAAGAATGAGGGGGAAATCTCATTGAGGCAGACCAAATATTGAAAGGCCTAGATAGTGTGCATGTGGAGAGGATGTTTCCAATAGTGGGAGGAACTGGGACCATTGGGCACAGCTTTAGACATCCCTATAGAATAGAGATGAGGAGTAATTCCTTGAGCAAGAGGGTTGTCAATTAGTGAAATTCATTGCTGCAGAGGGCTCTTCTAATTGCATATGACTCTTGTCCCTCTATACTCTGTATATTTATCTGTCTTTCCAAAATTTCTTTGGACAACATACTATAACTGGCAAGAAGCCAGTTCCTACCTGATAAAAGAGACTAAACAACAGATAGACTCCATCTCATGAAGTGTGATGGCCACATATACTTATTTGATTCATACCTGTTTGAGCATTTGGTTAATGTTTACTTAAGAAATCACTTTGAGTGTTTACAGATATTGTTAACTATCAAGCAATTTGACTATTTACACAAAATGCTGGAGAAACTCAGCAGGCCTGGCAGCATCTATGGAAATGTATAAACAGCTGACGTCTTGGGTCGAGACCCTTCTTCAGGACTCGCTATTCATTTGGCCAGAGGGCATGCTTAATCTACTTTAATGGCATTCCTGTGAGATTGATTAGTGAGGAGCTGAGCGACCCAGACCTTTGATGGTCTGGTCTGGTTTTGCCGCAGTTCATGCTGTAAACGTTCAAGGTAGTTTATCGTCTTCCTTCAGTATACGTGTGTAAAGAAGAGCAAAATGAGTGTTTCTCTGGATCCAATGTAGTATAAAAAAGAGCAAAAAACATAATAAATATAAATGTAAAGACAATCCTATAAAATGCAATGTATGAGTAACTGAGTATGGCCATATATGCATAAGATTAGCCTATATACATAGACTGAATGCATATACATAAAATGACTTTAGGTACAGTAGAATCTGCACACAAGATGACTCTGAGAGGAAATGATAAAGTGACAACTGACTCTTGGTGAAAGGAACTCCTTGGGGTAGCAGCAGGGCATATAAAAACACGAATACAGTGAGCGCAAGTGTAAGGTGGCAATGCATGGGTGAGGGGGATGAAGGGTGGATGGAAACTGCTGCCGTTTGCATGTGGCCTCCTCGTTGCTGGTGCTCAGTTCATCCACTGGCATCCAATCAAGTGGAGACCCACTATTGGAAACATCCTTTCATGTCCAGTCTACCTTGTCCTTTCAATATTCAGTAGGTTTCTGTCAGATATCCTTCATTATTCTAAGCTCCTGTGAGTACAGGCCCGGAACCATCAAATGCCCCTCATTTGCTAATGATTTCATGCTCAGGATCATTCTTGTAATTACCTTATGGTCATTCTTTAGACTGCCTTGTTTGTCCACCCAGATCGATCAGAATTAATGGCAGTTTCTACCGAAGGCATGGAACTCGTACAAGGGATGTTCAGTATATCTGTATCAAAGGCAAAGTATTAATAGTATATGATGAAGTTATAGAAGTGGTTCATTGGAAAAGGAAATAAAGTTCAACCTCCTACTTTCTGGCACTTCTTAGCTTCCATCTGGCATTCAGTGTATAGCTTCTGATCATGTGTTTCGGCAGTTTGGAAGAAGAAAAGTTATTTAGCATGACAATTTATTTCAGGATTACAATTTACATTTTATACTTCAGTACTGAGGAAAAAGTAATTGGAATAGTGGTGACAGAACTGGATTCAATTTGCATAACAATGGGGATAATCTGAAACTCCTATTTATTGGGTTAAAATAATGGCCACTATGACACTATACAAGACTACCATTTCATTTGGTTTGAATGGATGCTAATAAAAATTCTGTCCTAATTATTTGTTATCTATTTCCCCTGCAATTTATCCAATCCCTTATAAGAAAATTAACTCAGCAGTGCACTGACTCCCCTGCCCCCACCATCTCCAACCCAATTATTTTGCCTGCTCAAGCATTCAAGTATCTTGATTCAAAGGCTGAAAATGAGAGATCGAGCAAGGTCTATCGTCCTCCTTTTTTCAAATGGATATTTAGAATTCCTCATAATTCCAAATGAAGACCAAATATGTAATGCTGGCAGTGTCCTTTGTAAGCATAAAGAGGAAGAAAGGAAGCAGTATAAAAGGAATAGATTTTATGCAAGACATTAAGGACAAAATAGCCCACAAGTAAGATTTGTGATCAGACCAACTGAGTTACAAAATACTGCACTATATGAATGCAAAGGGGAAAAACAGGCAGCTTC
The DNA here is from genome assembly GCF_030144855.1 of Hypanus sabinus. Taxonomy (NCBI): domain Eukaryota; kingdom Metazoa; phylum Chordata; class Chondrichthyes; order Myliobatiformes; family Dasyatidae; genus Hypanus; species Hypanus sabinus. Next base: position 160,672,907 of record NC_082711.1, on the reverse strand, counting down.
TTCAAAATATTTAAATAGGTGGTAGCTTCAAAGTATTCTTCACAAAATTGTTTTTAAAAGGAAAGTTTTGAGAAGCTCGAACCCAGTCATAATTTGGATTGTTCAATCAATGGCTGTCAAAATAATTATATATTTAAAATGCTTCAGAAATGGTACAGCAGAAGTATTAAATTTATCTTTTAATAGAGTGATGCCATGATGGTAATTCAGATTTAATTAAATGAAATTCTGTTGAACTGTTATGAAATATTGTGACCTTTAAACCATGACTTCTTCCTGAGCTCTGGTTGCAACCATGAGTGTGCAGAGGCCCTTGTATCAGACCAACTTCAGCTGGTGTGCACAAGATGTCTCTTGTAAATATACTGGTCCTGAAAACTCTGTTTGGTCAGTTTTTGAGAGACCAATTTGGCATAATCCTCATCTAACCATCAATGATTTGGTAAATATTGAAGTCGCTATTTCTTCCCGTTCTCTTCTAATTTTTTTTTTTGCCCTGAAAGAACTGAGTTGAATCTCGGATGTGACCAACATGAAAGGCAAGTGAAATCTTTCCAGTGTGTGAGATGTGGAGGGATTTGGAATCATCTCACTACTCCAAATGCAAGTGTGTATTTTGCAGTAGCAGTTGTGAGAGTGACTGTCCTTGACATTATAGAGTCATAGAAACCACAGCACAGAAATGGACCTTTCAGCCATGCTGAGCTATCATCTGCCTAGTCCCATGGACCTGCACTTGGACCTTAGCCCTTCCACGTCCACCCTCAACCATTTACCTATCCAAATCTCTCTTAAATGTTGCATTTGAACCTACACCCACCATTTCTTTGGCAGCTCGTTCCACATTTCCACCACCCTCTGAGTGAAGAAGATTCCTCCTCATGTTCCGCTTAAATCTTTTGTCATTCACTCTTAACTCATGACCTCTAGTTCTAATCTTATCCAACCTCACTGGTAAAAACCTGTTTGCATTTACCCTGTCTACACTCCTCATAATTTTGTATACAAAGCAGACATGGTTCTGCTCAGGGGATGTTTGTTTTGAACGTCAGAGGTCAATCATTCCAACCCCAGGACATCACCGCATGTATTCCTTCTACTGGTGTGTTAGGTCCATCAATCTTCAACTGCTTCGTCAATTAAAACAAAATCATCACAAGGTCAGAAACTGGGGTGGTTGCTCATTCTGCAATGATCAATCTTGCTGCTATTCCTTAGCAAATGCCTACATGTAGCAAGACCTTGATATCTTTTAGACTTTGTTGCTAAGTGGCAAGTACCAGTCACACAATGGGAGTGCCAGATAATGACCATCTCCAATAAAGAGTCTAATTAATTCCCATGGATGTTGAGTAGCTTTATTGTTTTAGACCCACCTCTCACCCCCACCACCACCATAAACATCCTGTGATTATCATAGACCAGAATTTCAACTATCAGTTGGCTGCAAGAGCAAATTAGAAAAAATAACTTGTTGACATCCTAAGACCATCTGCAATGCACACATCAGGAACATGGGACACTGTCCACTTGTCCGATGAATGCAGCGTCAATGATACACAAGAGAAAAAAAAATACTATCCAGAACTCCACTTGATCGGCACCTCATCAAACACGCTGAATGTATATTCTTCCATGTTGGAGTGGAGTACTCGCTGCAAAATGAACTGCAGTTACTTACCCAGTCTACACATCAACACTCCCAACCAAAAGGAGAAAGGACTATCACCATTTGTAGTGTTCCCGCTAAGCTGCACGCTACCCTGACTTGGAAATACATAGCCTTTCCTTAGTTGTCACTGGGACTAGATCCTGGAGTTTCCTGCCCAACATCACTGTGAAAGTACTTTCACCAGCAGAACTATGTTGGTTTAAGAAAATTCCTCACCACCACCAAGGCAGTTGGGGATGGATAGTAGATATCAATGATGCCCAGATCCCATTATAAGTATATTGGCTGATAGACAGGTGATTCTCTTTTTTTTTCTCCCCTTCTCTCCTGGATACAAGTATATTGCTTGGACAGCTACCCTACAGGAGGGGTTGCCAACCTTTTTAATGTCATGGACCCATACCATTAACTGAGGAGTCCATAGACCCACGGTTGGAACTCCTGCCCCACAGGAGAAGTTTAATCTTGTTCTACTGATCCAACTACTTAGGTTACACTAAGATTTACTGTTTGTTGATAAACCAGAAGCACATTACATTCTTCCAGTAAATCATCTTTATTCATAGAAACATTGAATTAATATTGTTGCGGGTGAGGTTTCTGGGATACAGAACAAGTAAGTTGGCACTGGTGTAATTTTTCTTTGAGGATAAATTGGCGGTAAATGTTCAACTTGACAGCCTGGAATAAATTTTATAATTGTTAGATTTGAACACAGACTTGGGATATGGTTTACTTTTATTGACATCCACAGTGCTTTAATGATTAGCCTAATTGAGTACTGTCTGTACTATATGGAAGGAATTGTTTCATTTTCCTTTATATGATCTATATATCATGCCATTTGTATTTCCCATAATTAAGCCAGTGGGACTTCAGAACTTAATTATTTGAATATGCTGCATTTTATTTAAACTGAGATGGTGCCCAAGGAGTTTGAGCACAGTTAACTACTTGTAGATTCGACAGAATGATTTGAGAATACTTTGATTGGTTCTGGCACTTTTCTGAGAAAAGGTGAATGGCTGCCTAGTGATTTACTTTGGACTGTTAAATAGCAGAAGCTTCAAAGATTTATCATTCCTTGTGGAATGATAAGCCAAAGGGGAGATCCCTGAAGTTCCTATCGCTCAGCAAAGTAAAGCCTAAACTCTGAGGGATTTGTTGTGTCTAACGCTCTAGTAATCTTTAGCCGAGTATCTAGGCAATTATGTTTGTGTTTCATTGATAGCAGTTGAAATAGATAACTAAACAGTCCTTTAAATGTCAATAAAACAAAAAAAAAACACTGCAGTTAGGGGGAAGTAAACATTCTGTTCACATTACAGTCTTAAATGTGTGTGTGTGTTAGGAAGAATCAGTGTAGTGTTGATGTAAAACGGATACTAAACAGGAGCCAAATACTGGTAGTGGAATGTGGTGGGGCAAAGCTGTTACAGGGCATGGGAATAAGATGGTTGAGGATTAATTTAGGGAAATTACGTCCACTCTACATTTCATAGTCCTACTCAATGATTCATTTGGTTGTTTTTATTGTTAAGAAATTTAATTGTGTGGTATTTGCATGATATCAGTGCGTTGTTATAATGGGAAACGTGACAGCAACCTCTGGAGCAAAAACTCATGCAGTAAAACATAAATTCCAAAGCTTATTGTCCACGGTAATCAGCTGCTGTGCTTTGTAGCTCCTACTTTTTCTAACTTCCTGTAATCTCCAAGCTGATGATATTAACATCTATTTCTCTAACCTAAGGTATAAAGGAGCTGCACTTCATATTTTGCCTTGGTTGTCTTTATCCTGATGGCATTTCTCAAACTTCCAGTAACAAGTTACCTGTTTTCCCTGTTCCTTTGTCCTCTGACTCCCTTTACCCCTTCTCTTCATGACTGTATATCACCCACACACCCTCTCTAGACCCCTGTCTTCTTCCACTTTCTCCATGGTCCGCTGTCCATTGATCACCTCCCTGCTTCTCACATCACTTCCACTAACAACCCTCAAACTCCTACCTTCCCGCTTTCACCTCGATTCACCAATCTCCTGCCAGCTTGTGCTCCTTCTCGTTCCCCTCCCCCACATGTCTAGCTTGGCTTCTATCCTCTTTCTTTCGAGTCCTGACGAAGGGCCTTGACATGAAATGTTGAATGTTCACTTTCCTCCAAAGACACTGCCTGAACTCTGAGTTCCTCCAGCATTTTGTGTGTGGTGTGTGTTGCTCCGGATTTTCAGCATCTGCAGACTCTGCTACATCTCCATTTTGTGGCTTTTCATTGTAATTAGTAAATAGACAGAAAATTCAATAATTCACAGACTGTTCTCACCACAAATTACATTGAAAATGTATAGTCTTGCTGAATAAGTTGCAACTGATTTTTAAATACCATAAATACTGTTGTAAAATCTCGTGGAGGCCAATTCCTTCTGAATAGTAATTTAAAAATTCCTTGCAAACTGTAAAGTCCGTTCACTTTCTTCCTTAATGCACTGTAAGCCTCAATCTTGTAAAAAGTTTAAAATTTTGGCCAAAAATTAAGAACAATTTGCTATGTGTGGGTTTCTCCATTCTGACTGGCTATTTGACCAAATTTATGACATTTGGTGATGCCTTCTAATTCCATTCATGAGCATCTTGATCATATTGGTGTCAAAAATGTGGGAAATCCACTCAGTGTTACCCACAGGCACTTTATGAGGGAGATTTCTTCAAGGCCAGCAACAAGCTTGGAGAATCCTGGCCCTGAAATTATTGCTTAATATTATAGTTAAATATTAATGCACAGCCATTTGGGAAATGGAGAATCGGAGCTAGTTGGAGCAGTAAAGCTGTAATGTAGATGAAAACACACAAATAGAATTGAAAACCAAATGCTGTGTGACATCCAGCTGTGGGAAATTCCTATTACAAGCGTGGATGTGGGAATTTGTTGCAGAAAATTGAGAATGTGATACAAGCCAAAAGTTCAGCTGGTGTATGTTGAATTTTATTTTTTGTCTTTCAAATATCATAATCTGTCATAAAATAAATCAGTAAACGGCACTGAAATTTTGACAGTATTCTTTCCCATTTGTCAAATTTGAATGTATTCAGTTAAACTTGTTGATGATTATTTTCACACGTCATTTATAACTGTCAGGGGTCTCTCTGGGTACATGTTACTTGACCGGTAACCTGGTAACTTGGACTGCTGATCTGGAAACTTCTGTTTAAATCACACAATAGAAGATGATGAATTTAAATTAAATTCCTTTAAATAATCTGGAGTTAAAACAATGATCAAGGAATTAGTGTATAATCAGTGTAATGTCTTCTCCATGGAAATGTCAGAACAGAGCAGCCAATTTATGCACAGCAAGCTTTCAAAAGCAAGAGTGTGATCTTATCCAAATAACCTTTAGATTTTTGTAGATTAAAGGGTAAATATTGGCTGAGCTAATGGGGTTTATAGCTTGCTGTTCAGAAGAGTGCTATTTGATCTTTCATCTCCACTCTAGGCAGCAAACAGGACTTCATTCAACTTCTCATCCAAAAGTAATTTCCCACCATGCCTCATTCTTTTTGTACAATATTGCATAATGAAACAATCTAAAAGTTTGTGCTCGAGTCTCCTAACCCATACAACTGGGCCTAGAATGTTATTACCTGAATCATTGGTAACTGTAGAAGGTTGTACATCAGCAGAATACAAAAAAAATGTCAATAATCCAGTACACTCAGGACTTTGGTGCCAGACAAGCAGATTTTCTGGACTTGTAAGTGTTCTTTCTATCTCCAACTCAGTTTTAAATTCACTTTTAAGATGTGTTACATAGTAAAAGAATAAAGTACTCAGTGAATGCGGTTAGTTAAAACAGAGAACGGGAAATGGAGCCCAAGCCATGTCAGATGAGAGATGGGAGACCAAAGGCCCGGGTGAGTTGAAAGCGAACAAAGGTGAACATTACTTGGTGAGTCAGATGCCAAACCAGTGGGGTTTCTAAATGATCAGGTAGTCTTCGTCAGAGTTTTGCTCTGACGTTCATACTTTTAAATGCTGCTCAAAAATAGTGGATTACATTGGAAAGCAGTTAATTCTGAATGTATCCCTCTTTTTTTTTGCTTTTGGAAGACATGGTTTCAATCAAATTACTTGTAGCAAAGAAGCAAGAGCTTATGACTTGAACAATCGAGATTCTTCAGCAAGATAGAAATCTAGAGTACTAGAGCTAGAGCTTTCCTTCAAAGTAAATAGGCAAGAGATTTTAAATGGCTCAAATTCAGCCAAGTGAGAGGAAAAGCTTAGCTTTTAATCTTACTCACGAACATGGATAATATTTTGATTTTGAGACTTCTTTTCATTAATTTCTCTTTTGTGTGCCACTAAATCACTCTATTACAAGGAGAAGTATTACATTTGCTAGTGGTAAATTCGGCAGTGCTATCCTTACCGCTGAATGTGCCCCGCAATTGTAGACTTGCTTCAGTGCTCTGCAGTTCATATTCTTTGTGTTTATATTTATTCATTTCTTTTTAATATTTGTGCAATTTGATGGGAGAGCTTTTGTGCTCGACTAACTCTGCAGTTGTGGCACATTTTTGGGGACTCTGAGTTTAATGTTATTCATTTGCTTGGTATTGCTCGCACAATTTGGGAGTTTGATGGTCTTGTTGTGTGGGGCTTTCCTTTGAACAGGTTCTATTGTGTTTCATTGTTTTGTGACTGCCTGCAAGAAGATGAATCTCAAGGTTGTATAATGTACTTTGAACTTCCTTGTGCTGATAACTACGTGTCCCAGTACTGTGCTCGGGTGAGGTAACTTAACGCAGATGCCTCCAGAAGGCAAGATAAGCATGTTTGTCTGTAACTATTAATTCTTGGAATAATAATGTCAGGGATCACAAATGAGGCTCTGCCTTTTGCTGTTGTTCTAAAGTAAGTAATTTGAAAGACTCGAGCTGCAGTATTCCATGATGTGTTCTTATCTTCTTTGTTACCACAGTTCCATCGAATGTAGAACAGTAAAGTACATGAACAGCTCACTATCTGCAGTCACCATGATCGCATCAGCCTGAACATGGTCCCTGTCTGTCTGATTGCCTCATTATCACCAGTACCTTTTGAGTATCTACCACTCTCTGCATATTGGAAAAGTACTTTAAACCTTCCTCCTCTCACCAAAACTTCTGCTCTATCTGGTCTTCCCATCCTGAGGAAAAGACCCTGACTATCGATCCCATATATGCCTCTTATAATGTTATATACTTTTATCAGGTCACCTGTCAGCTGACACTCCAGAGAAAGCAGCCCATGTTTGTTCAACTCTCCACTATAATTAATACACTCCCATTCCGGTAATTAACCTTGGCAAACTGTTCGAAGCCTCCACATCTTTGCCATAGTGTGGTAACTAGATCTGTACACATTCCTCCCAACATGGCCTGTACACGGTTTTGTATAGCTACAACATGACTTACCAATTTTTATATTAATGAAGGGTGTGTGTGTGATGGGAATTCCAGAGAGGACTCATTTCCAGACATACCAAAATCGTTTCACCCATAGATGTGCAAGGAAATGAATCTCAAGGGATATATGGTGACATGTATATATTTTGATAATAAATTTACTTTGACTTTGGCTTGTAGTAGAATAATCCACCTTTATCTGCAAGTCCAACTGCTTATTTTGCCTCTTTCAGGCAGCTATGCAGTTGGATTCCAATAGCCCTCGTACATCAATAGTCCAAAGGGTCCAACTATTTACTGTCAGCTTTCTTCTGCTATTTGACTTCCCAAAATACAATGCCTACCCATATTAAGCACCATCTGCCATTCCGCCTCAGGCATTGTATTCCAATTCCAAATTACCTTCAGCTTGAGAAAAATCTTTGTTGAATTCCCTTTCAATTTCCTACTCCTTACCCCAAACCCCAAGCCACATATGCCTCTGCTAAGGGAGAAAGATTTCTCACTCTACCTTGTCCATGCCCATCATCATTGTGTGAAGCTCAGTCATCTCTACCCCACACCCTGTATCCAGCATTCTTTACTGCAAGGACAACAAACTCTGACTATCAAAGCAGTCATTACAGTTGAAATACAGCACCCCAGGAAACATTGTGCTAAATTTCTTGTCCACCACCTTCAGTATAATTACATCCTTCATATAATGTTGTAGCCAGGACGATGTTATAACTTAAGCTGTGAGTGAACTCGTGTATCGTAAGTTCCCAATTCTTGTACTCTGTGGCCAGGTTAGTGAAGGCTAGATTTAATTTAGCCACCTTGGCTTGTACTGCTGCTATTAGGGATCCTAGTGCAGCATAGTAGCGTGGTGGTTTATGCAATTACTTTACCGTGTCGGCCAGCAATTTACCATTGGAGTTTAATTCCCACCGCTGGCTGCAAGTTCTCCTTGTGACCACATGGGTGTCCTTCAGTACTCCAGTTACCTCCCACATTCCACAGATGCACGGTTACGGTTAGTGAAGTGTGGGCATGCTGGAAGTGTGGCAACACTTGTGGGCTTCCCATTGCATTCCTCGCTGATTTCCTTTGACACATTTCACTGGATGTTTCAATATATATCTGAGACATAATGCTTATTTTTAAGCTGTATTTGTCGAAGTCCCTCAATGGATGCTCATTTCTTGAGTCCATTTGTCTAAGTTTGATGGAACTTTAGACAGTCAAGGAATGAAGAGAACTGAGCAATTGAAGAGAGCATGGAGTTGAAATGGAGGACGTGGCATCATCCAATTGGATGTACCTTTGCAAGCTACATCATCTTTTTCTACATCAATGTTCCATATTGTTATATAAGGGCTGTTGATAAATGGCTAGCTATTCTTATGTCTTGGCTTCCAATTTATTGCTACAAGACTTGTTTCCTTAGATACAGTAATTGGCAGAGGTAAATTCTATAAAATCCCACTGTAGAATTCTATAGAATCCAATATATTTTTCTTTCACTTTCTTCCAGCAATGGTTAGCAAAGTTGCCCTTACAGAGAGGTGCATCATGAGGTTTTCTGAAGATGGTTGATGGCTCTTTGTAAATTTCATGGGCCTGCTGAGTTGAATGGAAATCGATTAGAACCGTAAAACATTACACAGAAGGGAGTCATTGGTCCATTACCTGTAACATTTCTTTGTTGAAGCAAACTCCTTAATAATCCGACAATCCTCTTCCATCCTACTGGTGCAATTTATTTTTGATCTCTTAACTTGTTAACCTCTCCCTGAGCCAGAATATCCTGTACATCTGGCAGAGCCATTGCTAGCTGAGTGGTTCTTGATCTTTGTTCTCTTGTGGAAGAGCATTGTAACCTTTCAATTCCATGTACCTACATGCACAGTCAAACAAACCTTTTTAAAATGAAATCTTCTGAAGAAATAAAGCTCTATTGGCTCTTTTTTTTTACGATTAGCATTCTTTTTAAAAACATCCTCTGTAGATTATGTATTTTAGCTAACAAAATTGATGATATTAGCATTTCAATGCCACCAGAATTAATCAATGTTGATTGGATAACTAGATTTTTCTATGCTTCATTTAAAAATTTACCTCTGTCTTGGAAACCTTTCTAGACTGCAGCTAGATAAGCTTTGAAGCAGTCATTTGGTTATCTTTCAATGCAGGACAGGTTTGCAGTGATTGACAGCTATACTCTCAGATGTGCAGATAGTGTTGAATTATGTCTTGTCCTACAATTACAGAATATTGTTCCTGTCCTTTGTAGTTGCAATGAATTGGAGTATTTTCAACCCTTCATAAATATATAATGGTGCTCAACTCTCCCATGGGCATAACAAACAATTTGCTTAATTCTATGCTGGAAAGATAGAAGTGCATTGAAGAACATTGCCCAGATTAATAATTTATGATTACAATGAATTTTCCACAGAAAATAGTCCTTCCCTTTTTGTTTCCAATAATTAATGTGGAGGCTTCCTCTTTTGGCAGGAACGTTAAGGTTGCCAGCAATTCTGTAAAGCTTATTTCCTGCCCCTTGCTGATCGAACTGGCTGCTTATCCATACTTGAAAAGTTTCTATTTGCCCTTTCAAGGGAGGAGATGGGTAAGAATTATCTGTGGCCTGAGATTTTGTACGAAATGATTTTGAAAAATATTGAAATAGGAAGGGGCTGAAAGCTGTGCAGGAAACTCGGCCTGGGATGAAAATATTGTCACTGACAGATGGCAACTGTCCTTGAGTGAAATTAATAATGTCCCTGCAGTTCTCCATGGACATCAATCTGCAGCAGGAACGTGCCCCCCAGTTCAGTATACTTGGTACTAATTTAGTGCTCCTTAGTCCATTACACCAAGAAAATAGAAAAGGAGGAAATAGTTTATTTTGCTTCATTGTTCAGAGCATAAACCGAAGCCAGCATAGACAATGTTATTTGGAAGTGTGTATTTCATTAGCCACCTGCTTTTAACTGCTTCACCAGTGACCTTTCATCATAAGGGAGATACTGTCTAAATAATTTGATTGAATTTTTTTGAGAAGGTGATTAAGTGTACCAATGAGAAGTGCAATTACTGCATTCTACATGGACTTCATTAAAGTCTTTGATAAGGTCTCGTGTAGAACACTTGAGATGAGAACACTTGAGTTCCAGGGCAATTTGGTAAAAATTGCAGTGGTGATAGGAGATGGAAGATGATTGTTTAGAGTTACTTTTGCAATTGAAGGCCTATGATCAGTGGTATATCACAATGATTAATATTTGGATATCTGCTGCTTATGTATGACTGGATATGAATTGAGTAGGTATGCTCAGTAAGTTGGTAGGTTCCATGAAAATGTGTGGTGGTGATCAAGGCAAGAAGTGTTTCCTTAGGTTATAGTAAAATGTTCTGTAATGTTAGTTAGGTAACATCTGGGGAACTATTACATGTTCTGATTGCTGCACTGTTAACACTGTTACAATGGTGCAAAGGAGATTCACCAGAACATTGCCTAGATGGGATTCATCTCCGGGAGAGAATGGATAGGCTGGGATGGTTTTCACTGCAGCAAGGACACTGGGGTAAAGTTGATTGTACAGTACAAAATTATGAGGGATATAGTGTAAATAGTAGGAAGATTTTCCCCCAAGCACAGATGTCTGGGGCCAGAGGACATGCTTTACAGTAGATCAGAGAGGAAATTATTTCACCTGGACTGTGATAGGAATTCTGGAGTGTGACTTGTCTCCTGACACACAAGAAGTTTTCCATCAACAAGGCACAGGTCTAGACCATCAAAGGCACTCTACTTGTCTGAATGTTCACAGTTATGCCTGCTGTCCAGAAGCTCAACATCAGTCAACTGGCATTCCATCCACTGTTCAAAACATTCATTCACTCCCACACATGCACACGCTTTCAAGCTGCACAACAGTTACTCACCTTGGCTACTTTGAAAGCACGTCACAAACCCATGACCTCCACCACTCAGCGGATTGAGGCAGGCAGGCATTGGAAAAACACCAGTGCCTGCAATTTCCCCTCCAAATTGCACACTTCCCTGACCTGGAAATGTACTGTAATGGACACAAAATGCAGGAGGAACTCAGCAGGTCAGGAAGCATCTATGGAAAGGAATGAACAGTCAACACTTTGGACCAAGGTCCTTCATCAGAACTCAACCCAAAATGCCAGCTGTTTATTCCTCTTTACGGATGTTGCTTGACCTGCTGAAGTCTTCCAGCATTTTTGTGTGCACCACTCAATATTTCCAGAGTCCACAGTATCTCTGGAAATATGCTGTTGATCTTTCACTGTCATTGGATCTAAATCCTGGAACATTTTCCTCACCAATACCCTGAAAGTACCTTCACCAGAAAGATGGCAGTGATTTACCACAACCCTTGTGAAAGAATTATAGAGGAGCAATAAATCCTGGTATTGCTAATGTAGACTAGATCTGAACAAGTGCATAAAGATTTTGTCTCTGTCTGCAGCCGTCTTTCACCTACCATGATCTTTTGATTTCACCCACCCCTCCCCTTCCATATTTGAGATAATCTACTTGTTACCTTTCACCCCTCCACAGTGCACCAATCATCTTGTACTCCTGTTGCACTACTCCCTTTTACTTCTTTTCATTGGCCCTCTCCCCTTTACACTCTGTTCGCAGTCAACAATACCTTGATCTTCCCACAGATCAAGCTCAATTCATTGAGTTCCTCCAGAGTTTTTCTTTGTAATAAATAAAGAAAGCTTAATAAACACTGTGAAAAGCATCATAACTATTAAAATAACCAACAAAGTTGATTTATAAGTGAAAATCACCATAATTGTTATTTTGAAAGCCTCTCATTTAAAAATAGAGCAAGATTTTTCAAATATAACATCTCCTGCAGCATCAAGGTGAATCATCTTTTATAGTAGTTTCCATTTTATAAGTAAGTATAGCAGCCAATTTGACATTGTGAGGTCTTGGGAATGAAATGTGCGACTAATAAATATGACTTGGCAATGGTGTAACACTGCAGTCTGAATAATTTCAGGGTTATTTTTTTATGCCCAGTCCTGGAACTGGGATGATATCTTATTTGGCTTTAAACTGAGGATATCTTAAGTGGGATGAATTCAGAACAAATCTGGCAACCATAAACCGGAGATCATATTTCCTTCAAGGCACTGCCAAGCTACTTTCTCCATCAAGGTCATATCTCAGACTTAGGTTTGTAGGGATGGTTTTGGGGATAGGGAGGAGTCAGGGGTTAGATTAGGGTTTTGTGATAAGGATGTGTGGGAATTAGAGGACAGAAAGGAGTCTAAGCTTCCACTTTGCGTTGAAGCCCAGCGATGTCGTTGGATATTGGACCAATAGACAAGCAGAGTTCGAGTGCCATTATCGGCAAGTATGGAGTTCGAATCCTCCTTCGTTGTTCTTGGCAAGTCCTGGGTTGATCATGAAGATCAGAGTCTGAATGTCAATTTGAAGGCTCAATGGGCAGAGCCCCAAGTCTGCGAATGCCTGCCCATTCGCTGGGGAAGATGGCAGCCCAATATCTGTGAACCCACAAGTCCGCTGGAGGCAGAAGGTGGCCTGTCCAGAGTTTAGGGGACTGTGTATCTATGTTGGAAGGGGGAAATGGGTTTGCTCTGCTGCTGTCGCTTTGTCACTGGGTATGTTCTGATTTGGTGTGTTCTATGTTCTACCAAGCATTGTGGGCATGCTATGTAGGCACCAGAATGTGTGGAGACATTTGTAGGCTGCCCCCAGCACATCAAAGAGCATAAGACATAGGAGTGGAATCAAGCCACTCAGCCCATCGAGTCTTCTCTGCCATTAAATCATGGTTCATTTATTATCCCTCTCAAGCTCATTCGTCTGCCTTCTCCCTGTGACCTTTGACAGCATGACTGATCAGGAACATATCAACCTCCACTTTAAATATTCTCAATGTCTTGGCCTACACAGACTCCCACCCCCTGGTTAATGAAATTCCTTATTCCTGTTCTAAAACAGAGCCCTTTCTGAGGCTGTGCCCTCTGGTCCTAGACTCATTCAATATAGGAAACATCCTCTCCACATTCACGTTATCTGGGCCTTTCAGTATTTGAAAGGTTTCAATGAGATCTCCACTCATTCTTCTAAACTCCAGTGAGTAAAGGCCTAGAGCCATCAAACACTTCTCATGTGTTAACTGTTTCATTTCCATTATCTTTCTCATGAATGACCTCTGGAACCTGTCCAATGCCATCATATCCTTTTTAAAAAAAAAGGGACCAAAACAGTTCACAATATTCCAAGTGCGGTCAGACCAATGCCTTATAAAACCTCATTATTACATCCTTGCTCTTTTCTTCTAGTCGTCTTGAAATGAATGCTGACATTGTATTTGCTTCCTTACCACTGACTCAATCTGCAAGTTAACCTTTAGGGATTCCTGCACTGGGACTCCCAAGTCTCTCTGAACCTCTGAGTTTTGTATTTTTTCCCCCGTTTAGAAAATAGTCTTTGCCTTTATTCCTTCTACCAATGTGCAAGAACGTACACTTGATTGCACTATGTTCTATCTGCCAATTCTCTCAATCTATCCAAGTTCTTCTGCAGACTCTGCTTCCTCAGTACTACCTTCCTCTCCACCTCCCTTTGTATCATCTGCAAGCTTGGCCATAAAGCCCTCAATTCCATTATCCAAATCATTGACATATAATGTGAAAAGAAGCCCTGCAACCCCTGCAAAACACCACTAGTCACTGACAGCTTTATTCAGACTCTTTGTTTCCTGCCAGTCAGCCAATTGTCCATCTATGTTAGTATCTGTCCTGTAATACCATAGGGTGTTGTCTTGTTAATCAGCCTCATGAACAGCACATTGTCATCGCCTTCTGAAAATCCAAGTAAACAACATTCACTGACTTTACTTTGTCTACCCTGCCTGTTATTTCTTCAAAGAATTTCAACGGATTTGCCAGGCAAGATTTTCCCTGAATGGAACCATACTGCTTTTGATCTAGTTTGACATGTAGCTGCAAGTAGACTGAAACTTCATGCTTAATAATGGAGCACTGAAGTTAGGTTAATTGGCCTATAATTTCCTTTCTTTTGCCTCCATCCCTTTGTAAAGTGGAGTGACATTTGCAATTTTGCAGTCTGCCGGAACCATGCCAGGATCTAGTGATTATTGAAAGATCATTACGAATGCCTCCACAGTCTGTTCAACTACCTCTTTTAGAACCCTGGTGTGGTAAACTATGCACACCTGTCTGGACATGCCCCTCTGCTGACTGCTCCTGTGGCTCCTCCCACAGATGCCTGTATAAAGGCGATTGGGGCACTGCTCCTCCCTCAGTCTCCGAGATGTCGTACTCCCTTTTGATGTTAATAAAAGCCTATCGTTCACTTCCAGTCTCCGAGAGTTATTGATGGTGCATCACCTGGGCTGTAGTTTCTCTAGTCTGGGTGATTATCTACTTTCATACCTTTCAGCTTCCCAAGTATCTTCTCCTTAGTAATAAGACCATAAGATATAGGAGCAGAAGTAGGCTATTCAGCCCATTAAGTCCGCTCCACCATTCAATCATGGGCTGATCCAATTCTTCCAGTCATCCCCACTCCCCTGCCTTCTCCCCATACCTTTTGATGCCCTGGCTAATCAAGAACCTATGTATCTCTGCCTTAAATGCACCCAATGACTTGGCCTCCACAGCTGCTCATGGCAACAAATTCCACAGATTTACCACCCTCTGACTAAAGTACTTTGACCACATCTCTCTTTTAAATGGATGTCCTTCAATCCTGAAGTTGTGCCCTCTTGTCTTAGACTCCCCTATTATGGGAAATAACTTTGCTTTATCTAATCTGTTCACCTCTGCCCCCGACATACTCACATTTCTGGCATTCTGCTTCTTTTACAGTAAAGCCTGATGCAAAATACCTGTTAGGTGCCTCTCACATTCTCCCATTACTGCCTCTCTGGCGTCATTTTCCAGTGGTCCAATATCCACTTTCACCTCTCTTTTACATTTTGTATGTGTGAAAAAGCTTTTGGTATCCTCTTTGATTTTATTGGCTAGAGTACCTTCAGATTTCATCTTTTCTATCCTTATGGTTTTTTTTTTGCACTTGCCTTTTTTAAGAAAAT